>NC_134404.1:262445658-262773847 GCF_038048845.1 Mixophyes fleayi
TGTATTGTGCAAGTGTCAGAGGAAGGCTCTATGTAAAGTGGACGGGTCACAGGATGGCTCTATGTATTGTGCAGGAGTCAAAGGATGGCTCTATATATTCTGCAAGGGTCAGAGGATGGCCCTCTGTGTTGTGCAGGGGTCAGGGGATGGCCCTCTGTGTTGTGCAGGGGTCAGAGGATGGCCCTCTGTGTTGTGCAGGGTTCAGAGGACGGCCCTCTGTGTTGTGCAAGGGTCAGAGGATGGCCCTCAGTGTTGTGCAGGGGTCAGAGGACGGCCCTCAGTGTTGTGCAGGGGTCAGAGGATGGCCCTCTGTGTTGTGCAGGGGTCAGAGGATGGCCCTCTGTGTTGTGCAGGGGTCAGAGGATGGCCCTCGGTGTTGTGCAAGGGTACAAGGATGGCCCTCTGTGTTGTGATGGGGTCAGAGGACGGCCCTCAGTGTTGTGCAGGGGTCAGAGGATGTCCCTCTGTGTTGTGCAGGGGTCAGAGGATGGCCCTCTGTGTTGTGCAGGGGTCAGAGGATGGCCCTCTGTGTTGTGCATGGGTACAAGGATGGCCCTCTGTGTTGTGCAGGGGTCAGAGGATGGCTCTCTGTGTTGCGCAGGGGTCAGAGGAAGGCTCTATCTACTGTGCAGGAGTCAAAGGATGGCTCTATATTTTCTGCAAGGGTAAGAGGATGGCCCTCTGTGTTGTGCAGGGGTCAGGGGAAGGTCCTCTGTGTTGTGCAGGGGTCAGAGGATGGCCCTCTGTGTTGTGCAGGGGTCAGAGGATGGCCCTCTGTGTTGTGCAGGGGTCAGAGGAAGGCCCTCTGTGTTGTGCAGGGGTCACAGGATGGCCCTCTGTGTTGTGCAGGGGTCACAGAATGGCCCTCTGTATTGTGCAGGGGTCAGAGGATGGCCCTCTGTGTTGTGCAGGGGTCAGAGGATGGCCCTCTGTGTTGTGCAGGGGTCAGAGGTTGGCCCTCTGTGTTGTGCAGGGGTCAGAGGTTGGCCCTCTGTGTTGTGCAGGGGTCAGAGGATGGCCCTCTGTGTTGTGCAGGGGTCAGAGGATGGCCCTCTGTGTTGTGCAGGGGTCAGAGGATGGCCCTCTGTGTTTGTGCAGGGGTCAAAAGATGGCTCTCTGTGTTGTGCAGGGGTCAGAGGATGGCTCTCTGTGTTGTGCAGGGGTCAGAGGATGACCTCTGTGTTGTGCAGGGGTCAGAGGATGTCTCTCTGTGTTGTGCAAGGATCAGAGGATGGCTGTTTGTATTGTGCAGGGGTCAGAGGATGGCTCTATGTATTGTGCAGGGGTCAGAGGATGGCTCTATGTATTGTGCAGGGGTCAGAGGAAGGCTCTATGTAATGTGGAGGGGTCAGAGGATAGCTCTCTGTGTTGTGCAGGGGTCAGAGGATAGCTCTCTGTGTTGTGCAGGGGTCAGAGGATGGCTTTATGTATTGTGTAGGGGTCATAGGATGCTATGTGCTGTACAGGGTCAGAGGATGGCTCTCTGTGTTTTGCAGGGTCAAAGGATGGCTCTCTGTTTTGTGCAGGGGTCAGAGGATGACCTCTGTGTTTTACATTGTCAGAGGATGGCTCTCTGTGTTGTGCAGGGGTCAGATGAAGGCTTTATGTAATGTGGAGAGGTCAGAGGATGGCTCTATGTAATGCGGAGGGGTCAGAAGAAGGCTCTCTGTGTTGTGCAGGGGCCAGAGGATGGTTCTCTGTGTTGTGCAGGGTCAGAAGAAGGCTCTCTGTGTTGTGCAGGGACCAGAGGATGGCTCTCTCAGTTGTGCAGGGACCAGAGGATGGCTCTCTGTGTTGTGCAGGGACCAGTTGATGGCTCTCCTTGTTGTGCAGGAACCAGAGCAGTGCCGTAATGAGGGTGGTGCGGGCGGTGCCATTGCCCAGGGCGCAAAGCTAAGGGGGCGCAGCAGCCGCCTGCTACCTGCCTTCAGCCCTTAAGTTCCGCTTAAGGGCTAAAGAGAGAGAGAGATTTGAACTTACAGGAGTTTGATGCTTCAGCCGTTAAGTTCGCCATGGAACGCATGTGCGTTCCACGGACAGGAAGTTCTGCATTTTCGTTTAAAATGCCGAACTTCCTGTCAGTGGAACGCACATGCGTTCCACGGCGGAACTTAACGGCTGAAGCATCAAACTCCGGCAAGTTAAAATCTCTCTCTCTTTCTCTCCTCCGACCCCCCCCCACCCCTCCTTCTCGCCCAGGGCACCAAAATGTATAGTTACGGCACTGGACCAGAGGATGGCTCTCTGTGTTGTGCAGGGACCAGAGGATGGCTCTCTGTGTTGTGTAGGGACCAGAGGATGGCTCTCTGTGTTGTGCAGGGACCAGAGGATGGCTCTCTGTGTTGTGCAGGGACCAGAGGATGGCTCTCTGTGTTGTGAAGTTGTCACTGGCGGAGCAGAGGTTGGAATGTGAGAGAATAGCTGATGAATTGGGTGACATGTGAGGGAAAAGCTGGTAGACATGGGGTAACGTGAGCGAAATGCTGTTGGTTATGAAATGGCATGTGATAGAATAGCTGGTGTGCAGGGCAGATATTAGAAGCTTATGGTCAGGGAGTGGCATGAGAGAGAAAATCTAGTTGATAGGTGGTGGCATATAAAAAGAAGTAGCTGGTCAGCAAAGGCCCATATGTGTGAAAGGCTGATGAGCTGATGACGACATGTGAGAAAAGTGGGTGTCATGTGAGAGAACCTGGTTGGCAGTGGGAGGGGCATGTAATAATTTAGGGGGCAGGGTGGCATGTGATAGAGAATTGTTGCTGGGCAGAGTGTGGGTGATTTCATTTAGATACATAGAATTTAAAAATTATCAATATTTTTACTTTACAAAACGCCATGAAATTCCATAGACAAAAAACATTACGGTTTAACATGTCCGATTAAGGTTCCTTACACACCATATAAACTGTAAGAAAACTATTGAAACTCTTCCACTTAAACTCCAAAAAGCAATGAAATTACGACGATTAAGGCAGAAGCCTTAATGGACATGTTCCTTGAGCAATACAGACATGGTATGCCATCACATCCTGCGGTTAGCTGCAGATTCAGCACTATCATGTAGTGAGATTGCTGTCACACACAAAATGGTGGATCTGCTAATTCACAGATTTGTGTGTTCACTTGAATACACACATACAGTACTATTACATTTTCTTAGTTTAGCTTTATCAAAGTTTAGGGCCTGGGTGTCTTAGAAAGAGACAGTAAAACAACTTCATAAAAAATTAGAACTACAAAATAACAATAGAGTTAAAAATTAAATTGATGTATAAGCCTCTACTTAGTTTGGTTTTCAGTAAGCAATGTCTGACATTACATTCTTCCACAACCACTAAGCTAACTTTTAAGGATACATAAAGGCATCAAGACTATTTTTGTAAATTGCACAATAGTGTAATCCAAATGCATAGAGAGATTTTCTGCAGGACTCCATCAGCCACAGGAACCATATTTGGTAAGGAGGTATGTACTGCAGATATCTTTTAGGATTAGGCACAATATTGGAGGGAGGAATGCTCTACAAGGATCTGTCAGGAGCGGTAGTATGTTGAGTGGAGGGATGCTTTGCAGGGATCTTTCGGGAGCAGAAACTGGTGATGAGCCAAGTTCTGCAGGTATCTTTTAGGAGCAGGCACAGTCTTGCAGGGAGAAATGCTCTGCAGGTGTATGTCACAAGCAAGTATTGTGTTTCAGGAGGAGGAATATTCTATAGAGATTTGCTGGGAGCAGGTACAGTGTTGGTGGGAGGAATGCTCTGCAGGGATCTGTCAGGATGGGGTAGTATGTTGAGTGTAAGGGTGTTCTGCAGGGGTCTGTCAGCTGCAGGAAGTGTTTTGGGTGGAGGAATGCTCTGCAGAGATCTTTTGGGAGCAAATACTGTTTGGTGATGAGCTATGTTCTGCAGGTATCTTTTAGGAGCAGGCACAGTCTTGCAGGGAGAAATGCTCTGCGGGGGTATGTCAGGAGCAAGTATTGTGTTTTAGGAGGAGGGATATTATGTAGAGATCTGCTGGGAGCAGGTACAGTGTTGGTGGGAGAAATGCTCTGCAGGGCTCTGTCAGGAGGGTGTAGTATGTTGAGTGTAAGTGTGTTCTGCAGGGGTCTGTCAGCTACGGGAAGTGTTTTGGGTGGAGGAATGCTCTGCAGGGATCTTTCAGGAGCAGATACTGTTTGGTGATGAGCTATGTTCTGCAGGTATCTTTAATAAGCAGGCACAGTCTTGGAGGGAGAAATGCTCTGTAGGGATTTTGTAGTTCTAATTTTTTATGAAGTTGCTTTACTGTCTCTTTCTAAGACACCCAGGCCCTAAGCTACGATAAAGCTAAATTAAGAAAATGTAATAGTACTGTATGTGTGTATTCCAGTGAACACACAAATCTGTGAATTATCAGATCCACCATTTTGTGAGTGACAGCAATCTCACTACATGATAGTGCTGAATCTGCAGCTAACCGCAGGATATGATGGCATACCATGTCTGTATTGCTCAAGGAACATGTCCATTAAGGCTTCTGCCTTAATCGTCGTAATTTCATTGCTTTTTGGAGTTTGAGTGGAAGAGTTTCACTAGTTTTCTTACAGTTTACACGGTGTGTAAGGAACCTAAATCGGACATGTTAAACCGTAAGGTTTTTTGTCTATGGAATATATATATATATATATAATTTCATAGTATGCCACTGTCGCCCCCAGAAATTCATAATATGCCACTGTTGCCCCCAGAAAGTCATAGTATACCTACTATATTTGACCCTCAATTTGCTGCTCTTACTTACCTTTGTAGACTCGTCTTCCTTCAGAAACCTGGGAGCTGCTTCAATAAAACAGCTGGTGATGGCCAAAACAGAGCTTCTGCGCGAGTGCAGAAGCTTCAATTCAGCCGTCATCGGCTGCTTTACTGAAGCAGCTTCAGCGCCGGCGTGCCAGACAAAAGTGGTCAGCGTGCCACGTCTGGCATGTGTGCCGGGGGTTGCCGACCCCTGCCTTAGAGATACGTGTTCAGTCCGAGACCCCAGAGGTATGCATTCAGTTCGAACCCCCAGAGGTATACGTTCAGACTGAGCCCAGAGAGGAATGCGCAGCCCTCTAGGATATGTGTTCACTCTTTGCCCACAGACATATGTGCTCCATCCGAGCCCCCGTAAATATGTGCTCAGCCCAAGCCACCGGAGACTGCTGCCTGGTCCGGGCCCGAGAATGGTGTTTCCATGGCCTCCAGGTCTGAGGACGGTGTTTCCTTGGCCTCCGGACCTGAGGTGCCACCGACGTCTGCTCTGCCCGAGGTACTGCTGACTACTTTTGGTAAATCCTGCAAGGACCAGTTAATCAGTTTTGATGGAGACATTACTCAATTTATGCCATTGATGCCTCAATGTGCGAGTCAATTTGAAGAGTTTTCTAACACCACTCAGCAGGATTTAATTGCCTCTATAATTATGTTTTTTAGAGGAGAGAATCTAAGGTGGGCATAGTCCCTCAAAGACTCCAGAGATCCCATATTACAAGATCTTGTGGCTTTTAATGCTGCAATTCTAAAAAAGTTTTGCCCTTCATCAGTCCTTGCATTTCTTAAGGAAAATAAGATTTTTACTCACCGTTACATTCATTTCTCTGACTCCATTGGGGGACACTGCAAGACACTGGGGTATAGTAGTGGGTCTAGGAGTCTTGTTAGTTTATCAACTTGTTTGATCTTTACTCTCCTCCCCTACTATGCCCCTCCTCTCCTGTGGCTTCCTCAGTTTTGACTAACCAAGCGTCTGAGGAAAGGGTGAAAACCCCAAAGGGCTTAAATCATTTTAACATATGACAAATAATTTTTCACACACAAAACTAAATACAGAGCAAGGGAGGGTACGCAATGTCCCCCAATGGAGTCAGAGAAATGGATTTTCCGTGAGTAAAAATATTATTTTCTCTTTCCTGCCATTGGGGGACACTGCGAGACATTGGGGATATACCAAAGCTTCCTTAAGTGAGGGATTGCTCTTGAACCGTTGCGCGTATAATCCTGCAGCCAAAGCTTGCATCGGCCGATGCGAAGCCCTGTAATCTGTAAAACCTTGTGAAGGTGTAAACAGAAGACCACGTTGCTGCCTTGCACAACTGTTCCACCAACGCCCCGTGTAGAACCGCCCAAGAGGTGCCTACTGCCCTGGTAGAATGTGCAATCAAATTTTGCGGGACAGGCTACGAGGCCCCTATGTAGGCCTCCTGAATGGTGGATGTAATCCAGCAGTTAATTGACTGCTTAGACGCTGGCCACACCCGTTTATGCGCCTCATAGAGGACAAAAAGATCCCTGGTGTTTCTAACGGGGGCCGCGCCGCCTATATAACACTCTAATGCTCAGACTACATCCAGTAATTGTAAACCCGCTTCCTGGGAGAACCAGAACGCTTGTACGACAATCTCTTGATTCGAGTGGAATCTGGATACCACTTTCGGGATAAAAGAGGGTTTTGTACGCAGTAAAGCGCTCCTAGTTCTGACACTCTACGAGCTGAAGCTAGAGCCAAGAGGAACAATCTTTTCCAAGTAAGATTTCGTTAGTCCAGCGAATGTAAAGGTTCAAACGGTGGCCTGGTGAGAGCCCTGAGTACTAGATTAAGGTCCCAGGGTTCCACTGGATGGCAGAATGAGGGTTGCACATGTAGAACCCCTTGAAGAAAAGTCTTAATGTCCCTATAGTCTGCTAGCTTTCGTTGAAAATACACAGAAAGTGCAGATATTTGTACCCTGAGTGATCCTAGGCGGAGACCCTTTTCAAGACCTGCCTATAAGAAGTCCAATAGGCGGGGAAGTTTAAATCTTGATGTGTGGAGTCTCTTGGACTCGCACCACAGTATGTACACTTTCCAAACCCTGTATATATGGCAGACGATGATGCCTTTCTAGCTTTGATCATAGTTGAAATCACTTCCTGTGAGAACCCCTTAGCCTTGAGAATTAGGGTCTCAACAGCCATGCCGTCAAAGCCAGTCGATCCAAACCTTGGTAGAGAAGTGGACCCTTAACTAGATGATCTGGTTGCATGGGGAGGCGGAAGGGAGGGGCTGCTGCCAGCCCCAGAAGATCTGAAAACCACGCTCTGCATGGCCAATGTGGGGCTATTAGTATTGTGGGAACCCGCTCTCTCTTAATCTTCTTTAACACACGTGCCAACATTGGAATGGGAGGAAATATGTACACCATCCGAAATCACCATGGGACCATCATGGCATCTGTGAACCTCACTTGTGGGTCTCGCGTCTTTGACCCGTATAGCAGGACCTGATGGTTTAGTCTGGACGCCATTAGGTCGATCTCTGGCCTGCCCCAGCGGTCCACCAAGAGGGAGTATACCTGACTGTTTAGGGCCCATTCTCCTGGGTGGAACATCTGCCTGCTGAGAAAATCGGCTTCCCAATTCTCTACCCCTGGGATGTAGATGGCTGATATCTTGGGAACATGATGCTCTGCCCATGTCAATATTCGTGCCGTCTCTCGCATGGCCACTGCGCTGTGTGTGCCGCCCTGATGATTTATGTAGGCTACCGTGGTGGCGTTGTCTGATTGAATCTGTAGGAGTTTTCCTGTTAGGAACCCCTGAGCTCTTGTTAGTGTCATGTATACTGCTCTGAGCTCCAGGATGTTTATCGGAAGTGAGGCTTCCTGGGGGGACCAGAGGCCCTGAAGCCTCAGATGGCCTGTCACGCACCCCCATCCTGACAGACTCGCGTCCGTTGTGACTAGAGTCCAAGACCAGGTCTGCAGAGACTGGCCTTTTTCCAAGTTGTTCTTGGATATCCACCAGGCCAGAGATACTCGTGTGTGTGGACAGGCAAATGATCTGCCTGTCTAAATGATGCTGAGATCCTGACCACTTCTGAAGAATCTCTCTCTGAAGTGGTCGCGAGTGGAACTGCCTTGAATACCGAAACCATTGTCCCCAGGAGCTTCATGCAACTGAGGATAGACACACCCTTCTTTGTTAGCAGGGCCCTGGCCTTCTTGCGCAGCGAGAGGGCCTTGTCCTCTGGGAGATATATTCTTTGGGTCTGTGTGTCGAATATTAGACCCAAGAAATGCATCTGTTGCGCTGGGACCAGCGATGACTTGGGAATGTTCAACACCCAGCCGTGAGTCCGAAGGAACTGCATTGTGGTCCCTATCTGCTGCAATAGGAGTATTGCCGACGGAGCCTTCAAGAGAAGGTCGCCCAGATAAGGAGACCCACCATGATCATGGTGAATACCCTGAGGCCGAAGGGGAGTGCCTTGAACTGCAAATGGTCTCTTCCTACCGCAAAGCGCAGTAGACACTGGTGTCCCCTCCATATTGGGACATGCAGATAGGCATCCATGATATCTATGGAGGCTAGGTGTTCCCCTTGTTCTATACCTGCTATAACTGAACGAAGAGATTCCATACAAAACTTCAGAATCTTTAGTTGTTTGTTTAGCAACTGAAGATTTAGAATGGGTCAGAAGGTGGCGTCCGGCTTTGGTATGAGGAAGAGGTTGGAATAAAACCCTCGTCCCCTCTCCTGGAGGGGTACCTGTACTCTCACTTGTGCTGCCAGCAGCTTTATAATGGCTTCCTGAAGCGCTTTGCGCTTGAGTGGGCACAAGGGAAAGGGCGTGACGAAGAATCTCTGTTTGGGGAACTGAGCCAGGTCTATGACGTAGCCTCTGGATACTATTCCTCGAATCCAAAGATCCGTAGTGGATGCCCACCATTGTTCTCGGAAATGAAGACGCGCCCCCACCTGTTTCCCCCGGAGGGGATCTGTCAAGCAGTGGTCTTGTCCGCTGGTCGCAAGGATCCTCGCCTAGCAGTGCCTCAGGCCCCTCTGCCTCTGTTAAATGCTCCCCTGGTAGCAGTGTATGGGCCTCTTAGCCAAAATTCCGAAAGAAGCGAAATCTACCTTGGCGGGATCTATTATTTACGGTGGGAAGGGAGGTGCTTTTTCCCCCCGTGGTCACGTGAATAACCTATTTCTAGCTCTGAGCCGAAGAGAGTCACTCCATCAAAAGGCAAGTTTTCTAAGGCTCTCTTGGAATCGGCATCTACTGTCCACAACTGTAACCATAAGCTACGGCGGCCCGCAATGATTAGTACCGAGGATTTAGCGTTAACCGACACAGCATCCATGGCTGCTTTCGCTACGCATTCAGACGTTTCTAGTACGTGCACTGTTAACGTTATGAGCTCCGTACGAGGTGTATTTTCTTGTAGTCCCCAAACCAACCTTTCAGCCCATAGTTGAATGCCGTTGTTTGCCCAAGCTACGACCATATTAGGTCTAAACAGACTGCCGCGGTATAGGCTGAGCGGAGAGCACTTATATCAGTGGGATCCCTAAGGGATATCCGCTCCTGAATGAGTATGACAGAGGATGAAGCGTGCTACTGGGTTGTCTACCCTAGGTAACGTCTCCCATTTAATAGAGTCTTCTGGTGGCAGGGGGTAAAGGGACTTGAATCTGCCTGGCATCATAAACTGTTTATTGGGTTTTTGCCAAGCTTCAGCTATTATTTCCAACATTTCTGGTGACTGTGGAAAAGTTGCTAATTGTGTCTTTGGTCCTTTTAAATAAGGAAACACCTGAAGGTGCCGTGGATTTAGGCTCAGCAAATCCTAAAGTATGCCTGATGCCTAGAATGAGGCTATCGACACTGTGCTGAGGCCGCATCAGCGTCGTGACGGTCTTCCTCCTCTGGATGTAAATCTAACTCCCCTTCCTCTGCGGAGGAGTGATCCGATTCCTGATCTCTGTCTAAAACCATATCAGGGATAATTCTTTTGCCCCTGTAATAGATAACAATCTATCCTCCTTGTGAGCAGCCTCAGCCTGGGAAACTGTGGCCTCGCCAGCCTGACTGTGTTAGGGTGTATGGAGTAGCGTGTTCACGTATCTCTGTTGCCCGTAGCATCACACTAGTTAGTCTCTCCACGGCAGTTGACAGGGATCACACCCAAAGTGGTTCTTCCACTGCTGTAGACACCTCCTGGGTTGTGTTGTGGCGGGCTTGGGCGCCAGTGGTACAGGCTGTGCAAAGAGCGTTCCCGTCTGTCTGTCCAACAGATAATTTGGTATTACACTTGGTACAGGTATAATATAATACAGTAGATAGAGTGTCCCTTGCTTATTGTTGTCCCCTTCTCAGCCATTCTTTTTAAGCAAGCAGTTCTTAAAATGTTATAGAAATTTGCTGGCTGTTCAGATAGGAATCTACTGAGTCTCTATACTAGGTAGTCCTAGTAACACATTTGACCGACAACAGATAATACGGTGCTGTATGTGAAAAGGAAGCAATATAAAAGTCCCAACCCCAGTAAACACAACAGTCCCCCTGCAATCACTTAGTTAGCTCAAAACCTGTACGATACCAGACAGTATAAGCACTGCAGATGAGGAGAGGCAGAGTCAGGCAGCGTATAGTACGATGTTCTGCTGGTGTCTCCACGTGAGAAATGTCCTCTGTTCATGGTAGGAAATGAATGAGAGGAAGGAAGTTTGTTTCTGACTTCTCCCCCCATTTTTGGCTGCTCCCGACTTGCTGTGCCTCTAGCAAGATGGCCACCGGGTGTCTGCTTGGCGCACGTTGTATTTACTGTGCCCAGGTGCGTGCGCCATGCTGCCTCACTTCCTAGGGAGTGTGCGTGCTGTTATAGTCCACCCTTGTCTAGGGGACGCAAGCGGAATGGAGCGGGCTTGCCGGCATGAGTCACGGACGGGGAGGAGAGGCAGTTGCAGCTTCACTCCCCTGTCCGATAAAAAAGCTGCGGCCGCAGGCACTGTTATTAATTGGCAACTTATGTGGCATGAGATTAGGAGATCTGGTCTCCCTATAACATGACCAGTGGTCACTGTGCACCCAAAATTGCCCCTGTAAAGCTCATCTCTAGGGTAAATGACAGCAGAGGTGCTCAGTAAGTGAGCGCAGCTTCTTCTTACCTGATGCAGGGCCCGGAGTGAGCAGAGCAATAAGTCCTACTCACTCACCTGGGTCTTTAGTTCGAGCCCCGCGATGCACCTATAGGGAGAATAAAATAAAAAAATGAATACTCTAAACTCATGAGCCTATACCGAAGTGACCTTTGCTCCTAGTCACTTTAACAAAACTTAGGAAGCCACAGGAGAGGAGGGGCATAGTAGGGGAGGAGAATAAAGATCAAACTAGTTGACAAAGTGACAAGACTCCTGGACCCACTACTATACCCCAATGTCTCACAGTGTCCCCCAATGGCAGGAAAGAGAAACTTCTTTTCTTGTGCCCCCCTTGGATCATAAGATCCTTACAGGAAAGAACAAGTGATAAAAGAAGAGAAAAAAGGTTTGTATTCAGAGTTTTGTGGAGCGTCTGGAATCCGCTCCTTAAAGGGGTGTGTGGCTGGATCACTTCTAAATATATAAATATATACTTATTAACATTATATCATTGAAAGTATACTGATTTTTGATACTGTGTATTAGAAATGTACTGATTTCTGATGTATTGATTTCTAATGTATAATGCCAAGTTAGCGGAAGTCTGTTTTGCTGATTACAGGAAATGCTAAGTAAAGCTGGGTACACACTGAAGAATTGTTCAGACTGACGTGCTATCTCAAACAATTATACCTACGACTGAAAGTCCGATCAGTCTGATGATTCATGCATACACACTGACACGATTTACCTTCAGATCTGTGCTCTTCATCTGGTCCTTTGTCTGGTCCTCTAGTCCGGAGAATGACAGCACAAATATTCATTAATTCACTACTGTCTCATTGTCACACTGATTAAAACCGCCTTGTTATAGCTATCCACATGTCCTAACGAATTTCGCTTCTGTGACTCTGAAACGAAATATTGTCTCAGAACGAACAAATGAATTATTCCTTCTACAGCAATCTCTACATTTATTCACTCTGACATTCAGTGCCAACATCGGCTGAAAAGAGCCCGACTCTGTAAACTCTATGGAGATCGTCAGCATCAGTGCATACACACTGCATGATCGTTAGTTGATTGATCTGAAAAAATTGAACGGTACGACCAACCAAATGAGGTGATAATCGTCTATTTGGGCAGACTTTCGACCATCGTGTCACTACACACACTGACCCGACTTTCGAACAAGCGGTCGTATGTAGGCTGGTTGAGCCGATTATTGGACAAAAACCCTGTAGTGTGTACCCAGCTTAAGTCTTTCATGGCAGAAGTGACAAAAAGCCTGAAGGCCCAGTAGGAGGTTGTTGCCTGTTTTTTTTCTAGGTCTACGACCCTTCTTGAATGCTGCCCCTGGAACTCTTCAACAGAATGTCTGTCTGCCAAGTATCGTCTCTAACTGCAGGACCCTGTTGATAGCTCAACTGTTTAACTAAGAGTTCAAATAGTGCTTGTGACTTGCTTCTCCTAGAGCCGTTCTCCAGACGGTAAAAGGACACGTGCTGGAGGACTGTTATGTGTTATCTTCTTTAAAGTTTGTGTTCATCAAGAGATATTAACAAAAGAGAACGCAAGAAACATAATACAGACAGTTTATTAATTATTTTATTTCCACTCCAGAACTTATATTATACCACCTGATAATGCCTGATGAATTTAACGCGAAGAGTGATAGTTATGTTGTCACTTGTAATAACGAGGACCAGCAAGTGAAATATATTACCTGACATTGTAAATGGCCGTATCAGACATGTGTGTGTGCTGTTACATACCACAGAAAGCTGAAGTTTGCAATATATATTGGAATATTTTGTAACAAGTACATCCTTTAATGTGATTGTGAAGGAGGCGCGGTATGCACGCGAATGCACATTGACCAACTGCGCATGCGCAGTACATACAGTGCATGCATACAGCGTACACATGGCCACACTGCAATGTGCTGTTGGCGCATGCCAAGTTACATGGGAGAACCAGACTGTGTGTGCTGACTAAAGTCGGTACGTACACAGTGGAGAGAGATGCAAGAAGTGATGACATCATCACCCCTGGCCCACACGCACAGAGTCCACGTTTGTGGTGAATCACTACACACACACACCGGGAGGCTGGGAGTTTCCAGGTCTGGACTATAAAAGCCAGACCTGGGACTCTCCCCTCTCTCTGCTGCCAGCCTGCCCCTGGACAACGAGCATACGCTACACTACAGAAAGGGTTAGGAATAAACTACACTACAGAAAAGATACACTACATAAAATATACACTACAGAAAAGGAAAGACACATGTGAAGATACCGAGTTTATCGGGCCCAATGCTACCCACTTCACGCTGGCTGGCCAGCCATGGGTGCCTTCCTACGCCAGGGAAGTCTACCCAGTACCTTCTAGGATTCGTATTGTCACTCAGGTAAATGCAGTTATAAAAATACAACAGTATATTTATTGTCATACAAACAACACTAGAATATTATGTACACACAGTAAATAAATGCCAGGCAGGTGTCACGGGCACTAGGAGTCTTTGCCCAGGATATCACCAGATGATGTTCTTACCAGAGTAATATAGCTGGTACTATGGTCCTCTGGTAGCAGGGTGACAACGGAACAGGAGAATCAGCAGATGGTGAGAGAATGCTCAAGGAAAGTCTATGACTAGCAGCAACTGGTAATGACTTGGATGTATGAACACGAGGAACCAGATGGACAAGTAAACGTGAGGAGAGTCAGTGGTCTGCGTACAGCAAGTTGTACCACTGCTATAGTGAGGAGGAATGTCCAGGAGTAGAGAGGAGGTAGTGAAAGTCAGTGGTCTGCGTATAGCAAGTTGTACCACTGTCTATAGTGAAGGAATGGATTCCAGGTGCAAGTAGGTAACGGGGAAGTCAGTGGTCTGCGTACAGCAAGTTGTACCACTCCTTATGTGAGAGGATACTTGAAACTGGTGCCAATGGGAAACAGGAGTCAGTGGTCTGCGTTCAGCAAGTTGTACCACTGCTATATATATGTGAGGAGGAGCACGAGGAGATGAATGGAATGCAGAGGATACACGGGCACACGGAACTTGATCCCACGATGATAACCACAATACAATAATAACTGACAAGCGCTGCTTGAAGTATACAAAGTCACTATAGAGATCCAGGTAATAGGAAACAAAGTCAATAGTAACAATAGCTTCAGTAGATGGAAGACTCCGGAGATGAACACAACACGGTCCAGACGGATATGCAATACAATAGCAAAGTCAATGGAAAGTATGCATACCGCGGTTCAGGAGAGCAGGCTGTCAAGGAGACGTGCAGGGATACCTGAACGGCTGAACGCCGGCAGGAGGAGAGACCACTGGAGGATGGAAGCGGTAATCAGGTTGGTGCAGCGCACGGAAGGTAACCGGTAATCAACGGAGCAATACTCAGGAAGCAGTAGTAAGTAAAAAACTGGAAACATGATGAACACGGGAGAGTTGAGGCTGTCTGGTATCCGGCAGTAGTAGCGGAGGCAGCGGAGGGAAGGCACGCTGAACACAGGAGAGTAGAGGCGGTCTGGAATCCGGCAGTAGTAGCGAAGGCAGTGGAGAGGAGACACGCTGAACACAGGAGAGTAGAGACGGTCTGGAATCCGGCAGCAGTAGCAGATAGGAATCAGTGGAGAGCTGACACGATGAACACAGGAGAGTTGAAGTGGTCTGGAAACCACAATCGAAGTAGACAGGAATCAGCTGGAGCTAAATACATGAGGAAACACAGGAACACCTTCTGAGGCTCATGGGGAATGAGACTCCAAGATCAGGCAACTAGGTAATGATCACAGGTGGTTTAAATAGGGAGGGTTGCCTGATCATCCAATCAATTAAAAGCAACAGGTACTGAAGGTTTCATAAGGGCTGCACATGCGCAGACCCTCAGGATGACGGACGGCCACGGTTCCTGAACACAGGAGAAATGGCACTCACAGTCCGGTGAGTGACAGCAGGTTTACCACATCATCATAGCTCCTTAAGCTAGTGGGGTAAGGACCCCACTAGCTTAAGGAGTTATAGTCACCTGGCTGTCCAGACTTCACGACCCATGGATCTCTCTCAGCTGCATATACAGACTAGTAGAGAACGACAACTCAAAAACTAGATCTTGCAGTCTTCATAAATGAAATCCCTGAATGAACACCCCCTCCCCCCTCGAGTGGCTCATTTTATCTCGGGTTTAATTTCCACATTCTTTCCCCTCCCTGGGTCTATTCTTCTTAACCATTGGTCAGTGCTGGACTAGGAGGGGGTTGGAGAGGGGAGTGAAGATGAGCTGTCCTTCCACAGAACCTCCCCTTTTAGATGGCCTGTCTGGACTAGCCTGATGAGAACAATGGACACTAATTAGTTTTCCCACTCCAGCACCTGGCAACCTGATCCCTACCCATAATCCCCCTGGCTTCAGTTTAAAGACAATGAATAACCTTACTGAAAGTCATCAATATACAATACACAATATACATATTTACACTGGGCTACAATGTCCCCTTAGCCACATGTAATTGGACAATGCAGTTGTAGTCTGGTGATCTGGGGAACAAAAGCAAGGGCTATAAAAAGTACTTGCTATAATCCACATTATGTGAGAAACAGAATGGTTAGCGCTATCACACTCTATTCGTCACAACACACTACACCACACCACAGAAAAGGACTCTATACTACAGGAACGTTCCCTACATTGCAGACAAAGAATTGGATCCAGGATACAAGGATTTGATAAGTATCATTGATAATTATATATCTATAAAGCTATATGTGTTTGTAATGTTGATTTAACTACTTATATACACGTTACGGATAGTTAAATCAATATTATAAATATTAATTCTTATTAAAGAAACATATGTAAAGAAAATAGTGCAAGGATAGTGTAAGGAATGAAGGTGGTGTACCTAGGGTTAATTTTATATTAATATACTACGTTATGTTGAACAATGTTATGATATGTGTGAACTGGGAATGCAGGGTTTTCTGTGTTAACAGTAAAATACTTTAATTTGAATACATACATATGTTGAGTATTGGTTATTTATAACGAATATAGATTGTGAAGTACTGCTGAGAAACAGTGGTTATTGGATAAATAATTCTGTAAAGCTTAGTGTTATTTAATGTGGTTAAAAGACTGAATAATGCAACATTATTTAAGGAAAAGTGCATAAAAGTGCGAGTTCATAAAGAGTGTATCTGAGAACAGAATAAGAGGTTTGCATGCACAACTAAAGCATAACTGCAGGTCCTTTTACAGTGGTGTAAACAAAACATACTGAAAGCAGCTTTTTTGTATATTTGAGAGGTAAGGGTTGTTATAAAGTATTTATTTCACCATTAAAATTACTACATTGTTCTGCTTGCTATACCTTCTTGAAAACATCTCAATTTTTAGTATATCAAGTCCGTACTTTTCCTGCAATTGCTATATCAACCAAGGTTTCCCCCAGCAGTGGAGGACCCAGGAGGGGGTGACTGATCCAGGCTGCTGGCCGGACCAGCATACTCATTGTCTGGCACTGAGAGTTGTTATGCACATTTTTGTTGCTATCCAATAACGATTGTCGAATCTCGATTTGTGTTTCCAATGCACAAAGTGATTTATTATCCAAAAGTAGCCGAATAACGATGCAAAATAAAACAAGTACAGCCGTTACTTATCGCAGGCACTCTGGATCCAGTGAACAGTCATTCAGGTCTGAAGGCTGTGGTCAAAGAAGACTGGTCACTAAGCCCAGAGCCCCTGCTTATATGCAGTCAGAAATACAGTAAAACAATGCAGATGATGTGGCTTGCTTCTATTGGTCCAGGCTTCAGGAAGGTCCAGTGTACTGCAGGTCATAGGCCAGTTCAAACCAAAATATCCAAAGGTGGGGGTCATCTCTCCAGAGGATGTGCTCCGACTTTCCCGCCAAGAATCCAGTTTCAACTAGTCTATTTGCATTTTTACAGTTGGTATCACTTTAAACATTTATTCCCTAACATCACTAACTAGAGAATGCAATGTGCAATCTCTTCGGCGAATGAACCGGACAACTGCTGACGAATAGGGGATTAAAATGATACTAAATATGACACAGTTCCTGCAACCTGAACCTTGGGTTTCACTAAAATGCATATAACTTATAATACTAAACATAAATACTTCTATATTTGACATAAATAACTATGTGTTGCAACTACAATTAATGTGTACTAATTACAAATGAGTGTGTAAAAGTGTAAAAACCTGTTATTGCCACGTGTTGCGGCTGGATACACCCTTCTATGCAGTAGTGTGCTCTACGCATAATTTCAGACAAAGACAACAAAGTTTGCTCGATATTAATTGAAATGACTATCCAATTTGCTGACTTCAACAGAGTGATCTAACTATTTCAATAATCTATTTAGTGCCGATATCATGCCATAAGCCTCTCTGTGAAAATGGTGCACAATAATTCACAATGTACAGTAACTTACACACGTAGGACCACTGGACACAACTTTGGCAGACACACTGCTTTTTATGTAGCACTTTTTCTTTTGTTTACATGCCACCAGGCCTGGAAGACAAGTTTCGGCTCAAACTCCCTCCCCCCCCCCCGTGTATATTAGATATTTGTTACATGTCTATATGTGACTTATGTGGAGAGACCTTCACACTTTTGTCTTGTGTCCTAAAAGCATGTCAAAATATTAAATAAATGCATATAGTATAGCCACTCTACCAAGTATTGTAAAACAAAGAATATACTTCTATCTATTCTCTTAATTATCTTTTTTTTTTAACTTGAACATTTTTATTGAGTTCTTTTTTTATAAAATAAAACAATACAGACAAAGCACGTATACACAAACGTATACAAGATACAGTCAGTACAACTAAAAAACGCATACAAGTAACATTGCTAACATGTAAATAAAACATCATAAAGAAAAATAAGACAGAAACCAGAAATAGATTGTCAAGGAGGGTAGAGGACAGCAAGGGAAAGAAGGCGGGTAAAGGAAGGAGACATATCTAGGACGAACAGCAGAGCAATATAGTACAGTCGGGGATGGCATTGCAGAAAAACCCATAATCTCAAAAAAAAAAAAAAGTGGTGACATAATTTGCCAATATATTATGAGAACCATGTGCCACATATTAGGATTGTTTTATTGAATGCCTACCTTTCTTTTAGCTCGATAATCATTACATATTCACAGCTGTTATGATTAAAAAAATGTGTAAATTTGAATAAAAAAGGCATCTAGCACCATGTCTATTACACCACTTCTGATTATAAGAAGGGTCCATGCATAATAAACTTTCATTTTGCACCTATATCAGGAAGAAGTAACTTGTGCTTCAATTTGCAATTGATCCATAATAATAGGCACTTAATTGTATAGAGTGCCAAAAACTACATCTTTTTTCAGAGCAGTTAGTTTTAAGTTAGGTGTGTGATTGATTCTAAATTTACCCTACAGAAATGTGGTGCACTCTGTAATTTTCATCACACATTGTGCCCACCACAATTCCTGAGAGACACAGGCTGTGCCGTCGAAATAAAGATAATTCTGCAAATAATCTTAAGAATAAATATCCTAAAAAAGGAAAGTAAGTGATATGTTTTATTAAGTACTAGCTGAAGTACTCGGCGTTGCGTGGTTTTAATCTTCAAGTTATTAAGTTATCAATGAAATGGATGTAACTGTCAACGTTTTAAAAATAATTAACAGCTTACCAGGTCTTCCAACACACCCATGAAGCAGCTGTCTAGTGTCTTTTATTTTTATATGAAATATCATTGAAATCCATCCAGTGGAAAGCCCAGAATATGCTCCCCGCGTCAAAGTTCTGCCCAGCGTACACGAATGGGAGGTCCAACGGGACCCTAACCCCCCAAAACCTGGCTAGGATCCAACTGGACTACCTCGTGTTGGTTTCAGCTCAATCAGCGCCAGGGTGTCCGAATGCATAATCGGACAAACAGACCAATGATTTTTATATATAAGATTTTACTGTGATAGGGCATCCTCAGAATCATTCCCCCACTTGCCTGCCTTACATTGTTCACCATCCTGCACTGTTGTTATGATAACTGCTATACCTACTCCCAGTTCCCCTTTTGGCTATGGTATCAGTAGGATTAAGGATAGGGATGAGGTAGCCTGGTACATGGACGGGAGAAAATTACTGGGGAGTCACCAGACCCATTGTGGTTAATAATGCCACAGAAGTACTCTTTGAGCAAAATATACATCTTAGGAAAATCGAAGTCCACTGTCTGAATTTTTTTAACTTAAAATGTTAACACTAAAATCTGTACATTAAGGTTTATCAACAAATAGTCATAAAAATTAAAAACACTTGCCAACTTTAAATCACTCCCTCCGGGATCTTCTGCACTGGTGATTAAGTGGACAGATGGGGGAGGCGCGCAGTGAATTGAGTCACTTTGGCATCACCCTCCGGGATGCATTGACACTACCATGTCATTTTGACCTGTGGGGTAGAGCCAACATTGCGCCATTCGATGTGCATCGCAAGAAGCCCACCATCCTGCTCACTTCACTAGGAAGTGAGTACTCTCACAAGAATGCAGGAGACCTACCCAGAATTCGGGAGTCTCCCAGAGACTCTGGGAGAGTGGGCAAGTATGATAAAACCATAACCTATAACATCTATTACATAGCATACAGCGGCGGTTCCCAAAGTGTGCGCCGCGGCACCGGGCAAGCCATAGAAAAAAACAAACAAACAACACAAAAACTTACCAATCCGCGCGGCGCCGGGACCCAGCATCCCCCTCTCTCACGCAGTGACAGCTGTGTGAGAGAGGAGGATGCTGGGTCCCTGCGCCACGCGGATTGGTAAGTTTTTGTGTTGTTTGTTTTATGGCTGGCGCGCGGCAGAGGACGACACAGCGTGAGAGGGGCGGAGGAGGAGGACGACACAGCGTGAGAGGGGCGGAGGAGGAGGACGACACAGCGTGAGAGGGGCGGAGGAGGAGGACGACACAGCGTGAGAGGGGCGGAGGAGGAGGGGGACACAGCGTGAGAGGGGCGGAGGAGGAGGGGGACACAGCGTGAGAGGGGCGGAAGAGGAGGGGGACACAGCGTGAGAGGGGCGGAGGAGGAGGGGGAAAAGCGTGACAGAGGGCAGAGGAGGGGGAAAAGCGTGACAGAGGGCAGAGGAGGGGGAAGAGCGTGACAGAGGGCAGAGGAGGGGGAAGAGCGTGACAGAGGGCAGAGGAGGGGGAAGAGCGTGACAGAGGAGGGGGAAGAGCGTGGCAGAGGAGGGGGAAGAGCGTGAGAGAGGGCAGAGGGGACAGCGTGAGAGAGGGCAGAGGGGACAGCGTGAGAGGGGACAGCGTGAGAGGGGGCAGAGGGGACAGCGTGAGAGGGGGCAGAGTGTCTGGATGCAGAGGGGGCAGAATGTCTGGGGGCAGAGTGTCTGGATGCAGAGGGGGCATTTTTGCATACAACTAAATAAGTATTTCTGTCCTGATCTAAATAATTTTTTGACCCAACTACTTTTAAAACAGGACTGTTCAGTAATTATTTTGGAGGGGTGCCTTGAAAAAATTATGGAGACTCTAAGGGTGCCGCAAACTGCAACAGTTTGGGAACCACTGGCATACAGCAATAAAGCTGGGTATGCACTACAGAAAATTTCTCCCGATGCGAAATCTTACGATTGAAAGTCCTGATGAGCTTGCTGATTCATGTGTACACACCTACATCATTTACCTTCAGATCTGTGCTCTTCATCTGTCATAACGATCGGCTGAAAGATTGACTCTATGGAGATCTGCCTACACTGTTGGTTGTGAGTGTATACACATTTCAGAATTTGCCCGAAATCATTCCATTGTTCATAGTGATTTTTAGTCAGTTTATAAAATCAAACTATACAAAGTACTTTAGTGCGATAAAACATTATCATGGGAGCGCACATTAAAGCATTATTGGACAGAACAGTCATTTAACAATTGTAAAGCGCTATGGAATTTGCTGGCGCCATATAAATAAATAATGATTTAACGTGTGATTGGCACGATCGGGTGAAAAACCTATAGTATGTACCCAGCTTTATAGTCAACACCTGTAAGCAAATCTATATGCACCAGACATAGAGAATTATAATTAACACCATATAAATGAGCTGACATGCAAAATCATCTGCTCTGCTACAGTAGAAACAAGTTCTGTGAATAGAGGGCCAAGCTTTTCTTATATGTCTAATGCGTGCTGATGTGCATTAAGGTTCTATTCTTGCACACACTAAAAATTGTAAATAACTTTTCTCCTCGGCTGATATCTACACATTATCATTTAGTTAGAGTTGACCTTTCAGTTTGCATTTCTTGATGCACTTACAGCAGTATATGGCCCAGTAGTTTCGGTTTCTCTATTTCCCACTCTAAAATTATCGTTTTTAGATGTGTACTGTAAACATCCGTATGAATCATTAATGAGTAACTACAATAAAGATTAACTCTTAAAAGTTTGTCCTGATATGTACATATAAATAAAAAACAAATGAGTGGCAGCATTGTAGCTTAGTGGTTAAGCAGCATGGTGGCCTAGTGGTTATCACCTTTGCCTCCCAGCGCTGGGGTTAGGAGTTTGATTCCTGACCATGGCCTTACCTGTGTGGAGTTTGTATGTTCTCCCTGTGTTTGCGTGGGTTTCCTCAGGGCACTTTGGTTTCCTCCCACACTCCAAAAACATACTAGTAGGAAAATTGGCTGCTATCAAGTTGACCCTAATCGCTCTCTCTCTGTATGTTATACCCCATTCATACTGCACCAAAATCCCGGGTTTTTGCCGGGGCGAGCTCAAACGACCCGGGTCTTGGTGCAGTATGAATGGTACAAGTCAAAAATCCTGGGTCTAGAAACCCGGGTTGAAGACCCGGGATTTATCGAGGGGTAATTCCCGGGTCGCCTGCACTATGAATGGTGCAACCCGGGTTTTTCAACCCAGGTTGCACAGAAAACAAGCTGATTGGCTGTCTGCCTGTCTCTGGAGGATGATGTCATCGGTGGGAGCCCGTGGAAGATTCAAGGAGTATAGGAGAAATGGTGGAGTGCAGATCAAGCTGAAGCAGAATCAGAGTTTGTTGGAGAAAATTGCTTTTATTTCACTGAAAAAGTGTGTATTAACAGCAATAATGACACACTGGATGGAGGAAGAGGTGCGTGAGCTGCTGAATGTCAGAGGGGAGGAAGAAATTCGAAGGCAAGTGACTGGGACTGTGAAGGATGCCACAGTGTACTACAACATCGCCAAAATACTGACACAACGTGGCATAAAGAGGACACAGCAACAAGTCCTGAACAAATTGAAGTCCCTGAGGAAGCAGTACACTAAAGTCCATGACCACAACAGGCGCAAAAGTGGCGCTGCAAGAATGGACTGGCCCTTTTATGACCAGTGCAATATGGTCTTTGGACATTCTCCTCTGACAAATCCAATTGCACTGTCATCTTCTAGCAATGTGGATGCGGCTATACCAACACCACCAGAGAGCACACAGACAAGCGAGAGCGCAACGATAATAATAGAAGATTCTATAGAAGACACCCCAGAACTGGAGTGCTCTGCCACAACAGATGACACCAACATTTCTTTGGAGGAACTGAACGATTCACAGCCATTCCCTGCTGCGCAAGTCGTTACAGATACTTCGCAAGAAACGCAGCCAGAACCAGTGCCGGTGTCAAAGTCTACGCCAGGTCCCAGTTTACGCTCCAACAGTAAGTATCTTTAATAATCTCACATAATAACCAACTATATATACATACCAATATATCTACATAATTGTCAAAAAAAAATTAACTGTATAAACATAACTGCCAAAACAGAGAACTATATCAACATAAATGCAAACCAAATACCAATATATCTACATAACTTAAAAAAGAGAACTATATCAACAAAAAGCCCAAAAGACAAATATAATACACTCCAAAGTATTAAAACATTAACACGCATATGTTGCAGTGCAAAACTACTGGGCAAGAGGTAGGAGGCCTCAAGCACATATCAGCTGACAACACTGCTTTTTTGTTCTGCCACATTATATATTCTAATGTATGTTTTACTGTGTTTTTTTCTACGTACAGTTTACAACGTTCCTAAAAAACGCAAAAGGCCCAACAAAATGGAGCAAGCAACTAAAACAATGACAACTGTCATGATGCATTAACTGCAGGAGATGGACAGCACCATGAGGGAACACGAGAATACACAACTGCAGCATTTGATGGACAATGAGCGGGATCTCCAGGACTCTTTCCTCATGCAAATCATGAACATGCAGGAACGCGTGTTACGCGAAAATCGTGACTGTATGATGGGATTCATGGACAGACTCCTCTCACGGGTGCAGGCACCTCCTCCAAGTCCTTACTATTATGACGGACATTATCCTATGTACCAGCGGTGGCAACCCATGTTAGGCAACAATAACCCTCCAAACCCGGTACAGAATACACAACATGCTCAACTTATGGGTAACCCCCAACATAGAATACCCACCTGGTAACCAAACCACTCCACAACCAGAAATGCCACAATATCGGCAATTGTAATTATCATGTTTTATGGACAAATGTTTAACAGTTAATTGTTATCATGTATGTTACGTGTGATCTGGAATCACGCCGTTAGCTTCACATATTATGTGAAAAGCAAATTTGCACTTACTGTTTGGGCACATTTGTGTCTTCTGTTTACTACTTGTGTATATATATTTTTTTTTCTACATGCAAGTAAGCACTTTTGTATTGTGTCATTTTATATTTTTGTGAAGAGACATATGAGGAAATATGTACAAAACAAAATACAATATGTGAAATAAACATTTTTTTTTTTACTTTTACATTTGTGTGGTACATTCAAACAAGTGAGGTCAAATTGGCAGTGAGGGTGGTCCTAATAAGTTCAGCAGAGGTATTGGTGCGCTCTCCTTCAAAAGTACCGGAGTCCATCAACAAACGTAGATTTCTGTAAATAAAAACATGCAGTTTCACGTCACCATGTTAAAAATATTGGTCACATAACGCAGTACACTTGGTACTATTTGGTGAAAATGCATTTTGCAAGTGGTACATCTATATATAAAAAGGGGCAGTAAATACATACAATATTGATAGCAAACAATAGTATATAAGCTTCAATTACAAAAACATCATACAACATTACACCTATATTTACCTCTCTAGGGAACAGCCAGCCATCTTGTCTTTCCTCAGCAATTTGGTAAAGGTCTGAATTTCTAGAACTCTGGCGTCATGGGAACGTCCAGGCCAGCCGATGAAAAAATCTGTTAAACTGACATAAAAAAAATACATATAGCAAGGTTTTACAATACGCATTACACATGGCACAGTCACATACAAAAAAACATAAAAAATGCTTACCTATAGTTGTGGTCAACCACAGCCTGCAGAATGATGGAATGCCAGCCTTTGCGGTTGTAGTAATCCGCATGGTTGTCTGTGGGGGCAATGATGGGGATGTGTGTCCCGTCTATGGCTCCAGCACACTGTGGAAACCCACGCTTCAGGAATCCTGCAATTGTATCATCCAGGCGCTGACCATGCGTTAAGGAGATGAAGCGATGATACAGGGCTTCCAGCAATGCCGTGGTGACTTCATGCACTAGAGTGCACACCGTGGATATCCCCACTCCAAACAAGCAGGAGATTGTCCGGTATTCTCCAGGGGTAGCATACCACCACAACACAATAGAAAGGCGCCTACATGGTGGAATAAGTTTCCCAAAGTTAGTGGCCTTCATTTGCTGCATAAAACAGCAGAAACACACTAGTAAACATGAACTCTGGGCTACACAAAAGTGAGTCGTCGGCCATGATGAAAAGTAATGTGGTAAACAATCACCATCCACTTTTGCATGATCTTTATGCGTCAAAAAAACAGTCACCTTTCAATGACATCACCATTTTTCAGCCAATGAAAACTGCTCTGGTGATGACTCCCACAAATTGCCAGGGCACAGACTTGTGCAGTATGAATGGGGTCAACCCGGGAAATTCCCAGGTCCGAGGTGCAGTATGAATGGTGTTTCTGAGCTGGGACGCTCCGAGCCCCGGCAAAAACCCAGCTTGAAAAACCCGGGATATTGCCGGGGCGGCAGTATGAAAGCGGTATTAAGAGAATTTAGATTGTAAACTAAAATGGGAAGACTGTTGTGCCCTTTCTGTACAGCAATGTGAAATTAGAGGCACCAAATAAATATCTGATGATAATAAATAGCAAAATAAATATTATAATTTTGATATTGTAACTTGGAACCAAATTCAAGACACACTGCCCATATTATATCATGTTAACTTGTACTGATACTACCATCACTCTAAACAACCTCAGCAATATAAGACAGTAAAAGAGTAGCTAAGTGCTGACTAAATCCTATCATTTAAAATTACTCTTGGGTACAAGTAGTCATTTAACAGAAGAGAATCTGGTAATTTTCCTCAAAGCTGCTCAATACCCATCCAATTCATTAATTGACCAGAAGGAGAAAAAAGGTATTTTCAAGGAAGCGGATCTAGCTGCCTCACATTGTACCATTTCCCATGCAGTGAATGTACCATGTACCTTGGTTTAAGGGGAGCTAGTCACAACCGAAATTGTTCATTACTTTATTCCATGACAAAATGACAGCGTTAAGGGAGCCTAATCTATCAATTCAATTAATTAAATTTGCAGAAAATATCTCTCGCATCCGTTATTTCTCTCGGTCTACGGCAATTCTGTAGCCCTGACTAACGCGAGCCATGCTGGCAGTTATTGGAGGCAAGTAGCGGGAGCATTTCCACGTGGTATCAAGGGTTGTTATGATTTGAACGACACTGCATAGTGGACACGTGAGCTGTGTCACTTCCCTTTAGAACGCCCCGCCTCTACACACAGATTAGCCAATCATGTATCAGTCCAGGACGCGTTTCCTTAGTTACCGCCCGTTTGTGACGTCACGGCAGAACGTCGGAACTGGAAGAGGAGGTGTTAGTGGTTTAGTGATGGTTGCCGTGATGTTTCCGTCTGTGTAACGGGCCTTTGGGGAGAAGTCTATTGCCCTTAAAAAGCTGTCTGCGACTGTTACCGGGGAGGTTGCATAACGGATCTAACTTAGCTCCCGAACATTTTTTAGCGGATGCTTTGTCTATTAGTTCCGGATATCGTCTTGGTTTAGCGGAGCACATTATCCCCTGTGTCCCTAGCACCGTGTGGTGATTCCCTGCTCTGTGTAGATGTGGTAAGCGGTGTCCTGCTGCTAGGAAATGGCCAGGCGGCCTGTGCACTCAGGTAACGTTGTGAGTGGAAACAAAATGCTGGAACCTCGTGTGGGTGGATTGTAATCATTTCCAGTTATATTGATTTCTGCACTGTGCTTTCTTCACGAGGCTGAAGTTAGCTTTTTATTCGGCCAGCTTCTTATTCACGCTCCAGCTTCTTATTCGGAAAAAGGTTATTTTTTAAAGGATTAAATCAAGTTAGATCACCAATTTCAAATCGGATTAACACTAAAATAGTAGTATTTAGCCTGACCTAACAAGGTTTTAGGCAGGTACAAATTAAAATAGACTATATACAACATCAAAGGGTAAAAAGAATCAATAGGAATGAAACTTCACATAATACCTGATTCTCCTACAATCCCTCCACAAAAGCTACTGTATCAATTCACAAATAAGTTAACTGTATACATCAAAGAAACATAACATCCCCCCTAATACAATACTCTGCATTACAACAACTCTGCGAACAATCTATAATACTACCCACACACCCTTTACTGTCAGGAAATGAAAATAAGTTTTAAATGTATGTAAACCTTACTTTAAAAAGGATTTCCACAAAATTGAATAGTTAAAGAACAGGATAGATAGCCAAGAATCGAGAGTGCCATTTGTTAGCTACCACCTAGGGAGGTCTCAACCCCCGTTAGTCTTCTCCAGCTTGTAGCATCCATCTGGCCTCTCCCCATTTCCTTTATTTTCCAAACTTTATGCAGAATACTGTCCACTGCCTCTCACTACAAGGAAGGGTTTTGACCCTAATGGACACTAAACACTGTGCACTCCATGTGTAAAATCTAACAACTATGCTAGCTAAAACACGAGTGCTTGTCTCACAATTCCCACGCCTTTTGAGCGCTCCATACACCCAGTCAGGGTAACTAAGCCCCGAAAGACAGGGCAGGCCTAAAGCATGGGACACTCCCTTGTAAACCTCTATATTAAAAGGACTCTGAAGCAAGAAGTCGTCCATTGTCTCCACCTCCCCATAACAGAATTTTGCATACTCATTTTGATGTGTCTATTACTAAAGTATTGCCCAGGTGATATGTGCTCGAAGAGTCTGTCTCTGATGAATTCCTAGTGTATTCCTCCTAAGTTTAGAGATCTTGCTTTGCTTGCGTTTTACTAGAGCCTCTACGTTAAGGGGAACCTGAAGCATTGAGGTGTCGATGATTTTGGTTGTTATGGGGAGGTGGATACAATGGACGACACGGTATCCTGTTTATAGTATCATTATCATTTCACTCTGTATAGGCACACAATTATGCGTTCTCTTGTAGAGTACAACTATACCACTACAGACTGATAAAATAGGTTTGCGGAGTCCTATTGTAGTTAAAACCATCTCAGACCCTAGGTAAATATACGGGGCATCCTCTGTGGATTTCTAAATCTCCCCCTTCAGTGCTAATAGTATTTGTTCCAAACAGATTATCCTTGTCTACATATAATTTACACCCCTAGATGATGTCCCTGCAGCCAAGGCTAAAAGTTATACCAGTGATATTTATATTTAAATTTTTAATCTAATATGTAGATAGCCAGGAGCACGTGTAACGCCAACGTGCGCTTCATTAATGTAAGCTTTTTCAAGGCAAAACTGATCTCGCTAGTATGTATACTGCAACAATGAACGGTTACCGTTCCAATGCATTTGGTTACATTTGAAGTGGACTAAAAATGTTGTTCAGTGAAGGAAAGATGACATTCTAATTCTGCAGTGTGTATGCACTTCGACTGGCAGTGTCACTAGATGTCTATGGAGTCGGCTGGTGGTTATGACATATGAAGAGCACAGATCTGAATGTAAATCGTGTAAAATGTGTTTAGTGTGTACACATGAATCTGCATTCTGGCCAGGGCTGCTCCTTCTTCTTTTTTTTTTTTTTTTTTTTCTTCGTTTTAATCGTTGACAAAATCGTTAATAGTATCTCATTGGTAGAGATTTTGAATAATGGGTACACACTGGCCCAATTGCGCAAAAAAACCTTTAATCATCCGATCGTTTGGTTCGATATCGTGTGAGTGTGTATACTTACACAATCTAAAGTCAGTCTAAGTGCCGATCGTTTCATTTGGTTGGTCGTACTGTTTGGAACAAGATTATTAATCACCTTTCCATCATGTAGTGTGTACCAATAGTGGCTCTCAGATTGACAGATCTCATTCACCTTGTCTGTCTGCTGCTCATCTTGTCCCACTGTCTCTAGGATGATCCATGTTCGCTGTTAACTGTCTGCAGCTGTCAGTGTCAGCGGAGGGCCCCAGTGGTGCGGGCAGCGCACCCCTCTCTTCCCTGCCATTACATGTCCTTTTAACCCTCTGTGTGGTAGCTAGAACGGATTAGGGGATTAGTGCAGCGTCCTGTCTGATGGTGACAGGCAGCAGGTGATTTACTACAAAGTACAGTCCTCTGGAGATCGTTGGTACAGTGAGGGTACACAGGGTTAAGTACGGAGAGGTTGAATCTGGACAGCTTGCATGTAGGTGAGTGGAAGGGTGACCCAGATGGTGTGTGTGTGTAGGGCTGAGAGTGTACAGTTTGTCCTGGAGCAGTGAAAGTGGCCGATTCAGCCCATAGTTATAACAGATGATGAGCACTGATCTGTACGTAATCGGCTACAGTGTGTACACTTATATCGGGATGTTGATCAGGCCTTTTTTTTTTTTTTTTTCCCCTTGTCGGTCGTTACTAAATCCTTAATCATTACCCTTTCCTGTAGTGTGTACCTAGCCTAAAGCTAGGTACACATATAGATTGTAGGGGTTCAAGTCTGACTTTGGGAAGACCAGTAAGAAGGGAATTGCAATAGTCGATGCGGGAGATGATGAGTGCATGAATTAATGTTTTTGCGGTGTCTTGTGTCAGATATGTGCGTATTCTGGAAATGTTCTTTAGGTGTATGTAACATGATTTAGATATAGAGTTGATGTGGGGAATAAACGACAGTTGTGAATCAAGGATTACACCTAGGCAGCAAGCTTGCGGGGTGGGATTTATGGTCATCTTATCAATAGAAATGACAGGCAGGAAGCTTGTTTTTGGGTGGGAATATTATTCAGTTTTTGAAAGATTGAGTTTGAGTTGGCGAGAAGACATCCAAGATGAAATGGCAGAAAGACAGTCAGTAACGCGAGACAGCACAGATGGTGAAAGATCAGGAGAGGATAGATAGATTTGTGTATCATCCGCATAGAGATGATACTGAAATCCAAAGGAGCTTATTAGTTTTCCAAGAGAGTGGTGTAGATAGAGAATAGCAGAGGACCTAGGACTGAGCCTTGTGGTACTCCAACTGATAAAGGAAGCTGAGCAGAGGTGGATCCAGAGAAATTAACACTGAAAGAGCGATTAGATAGGTAGGATGAGAACCAGGATAGGACAGTGCCTTCAAGGCCTAAGGATTGTAGCGTTTGTATGATGAGAGAGCGGTCAACAGTGTCAAATGGAGCAGAGAGATCCAGGAGAATTAGAAGAGAGTAATGGTTATTATTTTTTGCTGTGATCAAATCATTGACAACCTTGGTCAGCGCAGTCTCTGTGGAGTGTTGAGAGCGAAAGCCTGACTGAAGAGGATCCAATAGGTTGTTTGCTGTAAGTGTGTGAGGCGAGTGTAGGCAATTCTCTCGAGAAGCTTGGAGGGGCATGGGAGCTGAGAGATAGGGCGGTAATTTGCGAGAGAGTTAGGGTGAGAATTTTGTTTTTTTAAAATGGGAATAATCACTGCATGCTTGAATAGTGATGGAAAAATACCAGTAGAAAGAGATAGATTACAGATTTTAGTTAGAGGGGAAATGAGCACAGGAGACGGGGACATACCAATTTGTGGGGGAATGGAATCAAGAGGACAGGAGGTAGAGTAGGAAGATGAGAAGAGAGTAGAAATTTCCTCTTCATTTGTGGGATCAAATGAAGAGTGTCAGAGGGTGCTACAAAGGAATTGAGCCGATTGCTTATCAAGGGAGATGATATCATTTCAAGTCTGATCTTATCAATTTTGTCCTTGAAATTGGAAGCAAGATCCTGTGCACTGATGGTAGTTGGAGGATTTGGAGCAGGCGGATTCAGAAGAGATTTAAATGTGTTAAAGAGGCTTTGGGGTTAGAAGCCTGAGCATAGATGAGAGATTCGAAGTAGGTTTGTTTAGCAGTGTCCAGAGCATTTCTATAGGAGTGGTAGATATCCGTATATGTGATGAAATCATTAGAAGTACAAGATTTACGCCAGTGACGTTCTGCTTTACGAGAAAGTTTTTGTAGAGTTTGGGTTACTGTAGTGTGCCATGGTTGGCAACGGATTCTATGCGAAGTATGTAGTGTCGCTGGAGCCACTTTATCCAGGGCAGTTGCTAGAGTTTGATGAAAATGTGGTACTGCCTGATCAGGGGAGGAGAATGTAGAAATTGGGGAGAAAAGGTGTTGGAGAGAGGTGGAAAACTGTTGAAAATCAATAGAGTTGAAATTCCTGCGGTTGTGAGGAGGCTTGGAAGAGTTTGACACTAGGGAGAGTAAAGAAGGGGGTGAGTGAGTAGTTAATAAGGTGATGATCCAAAAGGGGGAAAGGAGTGTTAAGGAAACGAGAAACTGAGCATAGTCTAGAGAAAACAAGATCAAGACAGTGGCCATCCTGATGAGTAGTGGATTCAATCCACTGGGAGAGGTCAAGTGATGAGGTTAGAGAGAGTAGTTTGGAAGCAGCATTGGATCGTGGATTAGAAATAGGGATGTTGAAATCATCCATGATGATGGTGGGGATGTCAGTAGATAAGAAGTGAGGGAGCCACACAGAGAAGTGTTCAAGAAATTGTTGGTGTGGACCAGGGGGACGATAGATGACGGCAACACGCATAGAGAATGGGTTAGAAATCCTAACAGCTTGTACTTCAAAAGATGTGAACGTGAGTGAAGGGACATTTGGTAGAACGTGCACTGTGGGGAGAGAAGTAGTCCAACTCCTCCCTCCTTGTCTGTCTCCCGGTCTGGGGGTGTGGGTGAAATGGAGACCACCATGTGAAAGGGCTGCAGGTGAGGCAGTGTCTGATTGCGTGAGCCATGTTTCTGTTATTGCTAGAAGGTTGAGGTTGTTTGAGAGGAAGAGATCATGAATGGAGGTAAGTTTGTTACAAACAGAACATGCATTCCAAAGGGCACATTTAAAGGAAGAGAGGGGAGACAGGAGATGCGTTTGAGGTTTGCTGAATTTCTGTAGTGTGCGGATATATGCGTGTGGGAGAATTGAGGGGGACCTGGATTAGGTGATATATCACCAGCTAATAGAATCAGGGAGGAAGAAAGGTAGGAAAGATGATTGTAAGATGTGTGTCTTTTTAGTTTCTGGCGGCAGGGTGTGGCTGTTAAAGTTATTGAATTTAAATAGGAAAAGAGTTCATGAGTGTTCACTAGAGGTGAGTGAAGTAATGAAGGGGCAATGTAGACAGAGTGTGTGTTGCAGGATGGATGAGGGATGATATAGTTCAAAAGATAATGCCATGAAAAGTGAGAGAGAAAAATATTTTGGCAAGCATTGGGATTTTTGAGTCAAATAGCAAAAATGCAGGTGATTGAATAGCTGAGTTTTTGCAGAGTCGTGAGAGTGGTTCAAAATCAGTATCATTTCTTCTTACTTGTGATGGCAGACAAAGCATTAAGTAGAACTGAAAGCATAGTGATGAGTTAGGGGACTGAAATAACTGTAGCATGGGTAGGGAGTGGTTGAGCAAGTAGTACAGCAGGCTGATTAAACATAGTGGATTTTGCAGTGAAAACAAACTAACAGATAAAATAAACTTTCATAATATGAGAAGAAAATAAGATCAGAGTCCAAAACAGTCCTCATGCTGCATGGAGCTTGTAGCCTGGGTGAGTTGAAGACATCAGAGGTAGAATATAGAGTTTCAAGTGAATACGGACTGTAGTCCTTGTGTAGCTGTGATAATAGGCAGGAAAGTTCTTCTCCTGTTTCCTCCTGTGTAACTCCGGTATAACTCCAAATTATGCTATTTAAATTTGTTACACTTGTAACAGACGTTACGTATATTGACGTATATTGAGTCCATAGTCATTTATTTTAAGCTAGTTACACACTACATGAAACTTCCAACGATGCGATGGTTTTACCAACTTTCTCCACGACAGAAAAAAAAACCCCCCGATCAGCATGCCGATTCCTGTGTACACACTAGAACGATTTACCTTAAGATCTGTGTGTCTCTCATACATGTGACCGGATCCCTGGCTGAAGCAACATGCAGCACCAGCACTCCTTCGCTGTCCCTTGTGTCTGTAATAAATCTCCTCCTGTCATGCACTTTGAAGTCATGTGCTCTCAGGGGTGAAGGGTCGCACTGCTTTCTGCAATTTGTCACACTGTCAAGTAACTTTTTAGTTCCATGGAGTTAGCTGCAGCAGTGAAGGACAAGTAGAGAGAGGGGCAACTGGAGGAACTGCATGCATCTGAACAGAGTGACAGGTAGCTGTGACAGCTGATCGGTAGGTGATTGGAACGATAATATTAAACACGCCGACCAACTAAATGACACGACAATCGGACACGTGGGACGACTGTCGTTCAGCATTTAAGCATACACACTGAAGCGATATCTGGCCGAACAGTCGTTTATCGGGTGATTGACCCGATAATTGGCTGAAAAAAACACCAGTGTGTACCCAGCCTTACACGCTGTGATCCTTATTACATTTCCAGTTGATTGCTTTGGAGGTAATTTATAATGGGCAGCAATAAACCTCATGTGTATGGTGCAGTCTATTTGATAAATCTATGAAACTATAAGATTCAGTAGAATTTGGGTTATATTTATAAGGTGAGTTTAACTCCTTTTTATGTGCTTTTTTTTTTTTTTATATTTTCACAATGATTTAATCAGTCAGTGACACTCACAAGTGTTATTACAGTTGGTGATTATTCTTGTCTGTTCTTTGTGCTTTGTGCTCAAATTATCAGGTGTTAATAAATATATTTGTTTATTTATCTAGGCAGAAACATGCAAAATTTAGATGCAAAAGTAACCAGTACCTTACTGCAGTTTCCTCAGGCAACAGTAAAAGCTCTTCATGAGGATGAAATAAACTTAGATTCTGTCTTATGTGCAAAGTTTGCCTCTGGTAAGTTCAGTCAGATTGTTGGGAGTTTTGTTTTTTTGTTTTTTAAATTCTAGATAAAATAGTCTTTCATGTTTGTCAGCTCTCAGATCAGGGTCACTTCATGGTCATTCTGTATATTTTCATAAGATGCCTTGAGATGTAGTGCAACAAAGTGACTACTACCTTTTTAACTATTGTGTTTCTAAAGTAATTTGACCATACTGCCAGTTACAGAATAGTTTGCTCTCTACAAGGAGGCAATGTGAATAAAAAAAACCACATATTAAACATATATACTGTAGTAGAACACAAGGCAGATGGCTTTATAACATTTTAAAGTTTAGATTGTTATAATATATTTTTTAATTTACATTCATCTGGTAATAAGTAGTCTCTATATAATTGGTCCCTGCCAGAGTCGAACCCTCCTCTGCATTTGCCATTGTCACTGACAAGCCTCCCTGGAGTTTGTTGGTGTGAGCACAGCTTGTTTATTTGTATATTAGAAATATTTGTTCTTGCGGTATTTATTAAGAATACATTTTTAATGTGTGGCGTTTCATCAGTGATGTAAAAATTCTTTAAACTGCTTAACTTTTTTTTTTGTTTCTTTCTTTAAAGGGAAATCTGGACTTGCATGGTTGGCTTGTGGGCCCCAATTGGAAGTAACTAACTCTAAAACGGGTCAAAGGCTTTCTGCCTATCGTTTTAGCGGGATAACTGAACGATCGCCTAGTGTTGTGGCTGTAAAAGAGTTTTCTTGGCAGCGAAAAATTGGACTACTTGTGGGTCTTGTGGAAGCAGAAGGCAGTGTTCTCTGCTTGTACGATGTGGGGATATCCAGAGTTGTTAAATCAGTTGTGGTTCCTGGATCGGTAAGGTCATTTTACTCCCTTCCATTTTTGGAACGGACAGTGTTTTTAAAGTGTTCTCCTTTATAAATGAGTTTTTTTGGAAATATAAGGAAGTATACAATATATTTGTGATCTCTTATTCAGTTGAGTCATTTTCATTACTTGCTGTCACTGTTGGTTGTTTGCGGCTGAAACAAGCAGGTTTCCCCTCTGTTTTAGGTACAGCCACATATTGTACGAGGCTCACAAAGGAACCTCACACTGCATTGAATCCCCCCCCCCCCCCTCCATAAATGCAACAGACAATGAACCAGACTGACCAAATTTTTCTTCTGTTCACTTTTTTCCCTCTACTTCATTTGTATATGGTAGATGCTGACCTTTGCAGGCTGCTTATTATGGGGGATTAAGCCTCCTTTAGGAAGTAGGAAGCGATATCATTGACATGATCTGACCTTTGATTGCGTCACCACACAAGAAATGGGAATTGTATTTTTTTTTTTTATATTGTTTTATTTCCTCCACCTTAACTTTCTCTTGCATTCAGGTAACAGCTGTTGAGCCTATAGTAAATCATGGAGGGGCCAGTGCGCACACTCAGCACTTACACCAGAGTTTGAGGTGGTTCTTTGGTGTTGCAGCAGTGGTTACAGATGTTGGCCATGTTCTTCTTATTGACTTGTGTTTAGATGATGTATCAAGCAATCAGGATGAACTGGATGCATCAGGTATATATTTTTTTTTTTTTTGTCAAGTTGCTTACAAATAAATTAAAAATATATCGCATAACATTTGTCTGAAGATGGTTGATTCTCATTAGCAATTTGAATAGTGAATGTAGATTGTAGTTTTTATTTTATGATTTACGATCTTCTGAATAAAGCAAATTTAAGTAAGCCTTTTAAATAAGAGAAAAATAAAAATAGTGGTTACAAATATATTAACCCATTAAGGGCAGTAACCAATTTTTTAAATGACAGACTAAAGACAGATAATGCAGCTGAAGCTGTATATTTCTTTTAAGCTATCTTGCCAAAGGGTTCTGGAAAGAATTCAGTAGTGTCAAAAAAATAAATTATTATAGTATTGTAAAATGTAGGAAAACTATGTAGGATTTAATAATTATTGTTGTGAGAACATTGTTGCATACTTTTAGAACTTCCATCGTTGACAGTTGTTACTTTATTAATTTGTAGATCTAGAAGTGATTAGTGGGATACCAGCTGAAATCCCCAAACTCAGGGAAGTCGCCAATAGAGAGGGGCGACATTTGTGTCTTCAGTTATTAGCACCATCTGGGACCACAGTATCAGCACTCTGCTATATAAGCCGAACTAACCAGCTGGCTGTTGGCTTTGGCGATGGATATCTCTCCCTCTGGAACATGAAAACATTAAGACGAGAGTAAGTAATCTTTTTCTGTCATTCTTACATTTGTATGTGATTCTTTAGTGTTTAAGATTAGATTGGTCTGATAATAGTATGACTGATTCTGTATAGAACTGTTCATGACATTTTAAAACAAAGTTATTTTAATTGGTAAGAAGCACAAAGCATTTCGTTTTACAAATTCAGTCTTGCTTGTAGTTTGGCATTGCCCATAAATAGTGGTATTCTCTTGTTCTGCTTCATTAGGTGAACAATTTAAATGTTCACATCCTATATTTAAACTAGACCTGACGTTTTCACAAGTGGTTCACACTTCGACCTCCCTCACACCACTTTCTTCAGCCTTTGCAAGAAAATTAACCCCACCCTTTTCTAACTTGTCTTTTCGTTTCCTGAAGTAGTACAACCACTGAAAATTTTCTTAAGTTGCCCCTGGCACCTCTTGACTTCTCATAAGATTGGTGAGGGGTGGAAGATACCAAAAGTATACTGTTTGAAGGTCTTGGTGACATGTTGTAGGAGGTGGACTTGATTAGTATTCGCTGAACCCCACCTTGTTTCATGTATGACTGGAAATTGCCACTGGCCATGTGACGGAGCCGATGTTGATTCCATAGCTCCCCCAACAAATACACAGACCTTTGTCTCTCTGGAGCTGTTTGTTATACCCTGCTGCCAGGGCATGGGGAGCCACACAGGGCACCAGGCCACCAACTCAGTCTTTTTTTATTTTATTTTTTTATACCCAGTTGAATGTTTCCTGCACCTTTTTCATCAGACTGTATCTGCTATTAAGTTTAAACAATAACCCAAACATTAAAACAGGTAAACTGGTGACTGCAATATGATATACAATACCCTGCCTTTTCCCATTCAGAATTTAAAAAGTGACGCTTCAGCTAAAAGGAAGATAAAGCATTGAAAAACTATGCATTCATAATTGCTCTTGGCAGTTACTATAGTTAAAGTATTAATTTTAGATGTTACATATATTTGAATACTTATATTCTGTTTACTTTTTTGCTATGACACTTTCATTGCTTATTTTTGATTGTCCATATTTGTAAATTTTTTTGCTACTTTTGCAAAATGCTAATCTCAATCAAAAGGTCTGTGTTTGTCAATGCTCGTTAAAATTACTATTTTATTTGTGCTAGATACCATGTTCAGGTTGAAGGGGGTAGAGTTCCTGTGTTTGCTGTTACTTTTCAAGAACCTGAGAATGACCCTCGAAATTGCTGCTACCTTTGGGCAGTACAAACCAGTGAAAGGTATCTCTTCTAAAATAATTTCTAAAACTGTGTATTGCAAAAAATGTTTGGATACCAATAGCCTTAATGACTAATAACCAATGACTTAATGATTCCTAATCTGATTCTAATTCGCGTAATAGTGTGTGAGAGTCTATCTCTGTAGAGAAGGCAGCAATTAGGATACTTAGGGAGCTTGGTCAGGCGGGGCTTATTAATTTTTTTTTTTTATGTAAGCCTCTGCTCTGGATTGGTGGAGGGTGCTGTCCTTCTGGACAGCTACTAATCCAGTGCTGCGCCCTGGCAGGAGGTGCTCATTCCTTCCCCACGCTTCCTCCCTGGTGGTCTTTTACTCCTCGTGACCCCAGAACAGCAGCCATTTTAGAGCTCTAGCACTCCCATTCTCTGTCCTTCCATCTGTAAAGTACCCTTTGGTATCTGTGGGTTTGTTTTACTGAGTGGTTATTCCTCCAGATCTTACTGTCTTTCTTTCAGAAGAGGTTATCGTTCTTACCAGAGGTACAACCTTTAATTTATATGAACTTTTTGAAAGAGTGATGCATTTGAGACCACCATTCAGTCATTTAGTCTCTTTGGACTTAAATTTAGTGGGAAGCTCCTCTTGAACCACTGGACTCGGGGGATCTCCGTTTTCTCACATGGAAGACTCTTTTTTCCTTTTGGTCCATTTCAACAACCTGAAGGGAGTTAGATGCAGGATGCTGTATTGTAAATAACCGTATTTGGTTTTTCATGAGGATAGGGCCTTTCTCTTTAGGAATTCTTTATTTCAGCTTATGGTTATCTCTAAATTTCTCACAAATCAGGAAATTGTAATTTTGGTTTTGCCTTTAGTTACTGGATATTTTCAGGGCATTACAGATATGTTAGAGGAATACTAGACTGTAGGATGATGAATGATCTTCTGGTCCTCTATGATGCCCCTAAAAGAGGTTGACTGATGTCTAAGCAGTCTGTATCCAGATAGATCGTTTTGGTGTTTAGTCATGCCTACAATGTTGCGGCAAAGCCTGTTCGTGGTAACGATAAGGCTCATTTTACCATATTAAAATCCCTTTATGACTGCATGCTTCATAATTTACACACAAAACAAACTTTTCAGAATAGTCCAGGTTTGCACTCACAGGTGTATGTTATATACTAGCCAGTACCAAAATTGCCATAAAGTATCTTAAAACATACTTATGTTCTCTGTCTATTTTCTATTATAGCGGTCAAGATGTAAGCTTGCATATGCTACAGTTGGCTTTTGGTGACAAAAAATGCTTACCATCAGGACAAACAATCTATGAGGTAAGATTGTTGTGTACTACGGCTGAAACTGCAGCCTTACCAACTAGCCATAGTTTTGACATTTTGTTCTATTTTACAGAACCTGGAATATTGTGAGGAAAGATACAGCCTGGATCTTTCAGCTAATGTCATGTGTTTGAGAGGACAAACATACAGTACCAAATTGCTGGCTTGGCAGACCATAGAAAAATTTCGTGCTCATAGCGAAAGAGATGATGGACTCCATGAAGGTTTGTTCTCTACCCATTAGCACTTTGGTGGTAATCCAGTTACAATATGTTCTTAAAAAATGCAAGGCAACCACATGACACATTTTCCAGCTCTAAACATATACAACCCTCTACATCCAGAACACTACAATATGTTTTAAAGTAAAAAATGTCTGACCAGGTTGCTTAAAAACCTATTGCATTTCATTAAATCATATGTTCATTAGTGTCTAAAAAGTTTGGTAGATTAGATCAAAGCTGCTCTATATTGCATTATTCAACATAATAGCTTAGATTACAGAATTTCAGTCTCCAGTTTACTTTTTTTTTTTTTTTTGTAACGGACATTTGCATGTATGGTGGCATTGCCGGAGATATCACATCAAATGTCCTTTTATCGTGACCTTTTTCAAATATTGTCCAAAGCTGTGTCTTCTGTCATGTGTGATAGAACAGTGAGCACTTTTGGTTCATTTTAGTTGTATAGAGTGGCGCAGTTTATTAAATTTACAGTAAGCCCTGTTTGACTAATAGCAGATGAATGTTTTTTTATAGAAAAACAGAGATCCAATCTCAGTCTTCTCGCCATGGAAGAGGGGGGAAAAAAAGGTGGGGTTTCCTCTTCCTGGACTAGCGCCAGTCTTCTCTGAAAGAATGATAGAGCTAAAACCTGCACTTTCATGGAACAATAATTCCATCTGTTTTTGAGGAATCCTCATCCAAATACAAAGCTTCCTCTATATCTGAATTGTCTACTAACTAGCCAGCCTCCGGAGAGGAAGATCAGACTACGAATCTTCCCATGATTGGAGCAGAGGAATGGCGCTTTCCTGGTCTATCGGAAAAGGAGGAAGCATGAGTTTCCTCCTCTTTTGATAGCCAAACCATGAATCGACTTGGCCAGACTCTGAGTCTAAGGGGGTTCTACTGTGGCGATAGGACTGAAAGACTTGCCAAATGTCCCCACCAACCCTGGCTCTGTTCTGAAACAATTGAGAGGATAGTTTAAGGGAATATTCTTCTCACCTGACACCATAAGATGATTCACAAGCTGATCGAGCTATTGACTTTGACTAGACTGCTTCTGCCAAGTTGGTGCTACCGCCTGCCAGCAAACGTGTATGGGCCTCTGCTTCACAAAGGGCAGCTGTCCTAGACTGTTCACTATGTAATTTGGCGTGACATTTAGAACATGTAAAAAATGTCACAAAAGATCACCCCAACAGAAAAGGCTTTGGCACTACTTATTTTGCCTGACGTTACAGAAAAGGACAAAATAAAGTGGATGGGTGAAGAACACAATCACTAGGCGGACTGTGATCTACAGCACACACACTAAAACAGCACACTTGTTGCTGTGGTTGTCTTTTCCTGTGAGAGGAAAAGCCAGACAGGAAGGGGAATTCAAATATTGACAAGTAATATCCTCTTCCCCTTCTAGCCCAGCACTGAATAGGCTGTCACTGTTAAATGAACAGCTGCCTTACACAGTCAGTGCCTAGCGATGGTGTAATCCTAGCCCCTTGCCTGGCCCCTACACTGGTATGGTAGGCTGTGCACCAATATTTGCAAACTCACCGCTGCTCTCTTTCTCCAGTATGGGGAGAGAGAGGAGTGGAACTGTTAACTATCGCAGCTTTCTGCATAAAAACTGTCTGATGTATTGGCAGCAGGTGCTTGCGTCTCTACCTGCAAAGCTAATGACTGAGTTCCCTCTCTGAAGGCTGACCCAAAGGACAGCAGCAGGATAAATTTATTAAATTATAGTTAAATAGTTGATTGACGTGACACTAGGCTGCTCCTGAGACTCTTGGAGAAAACTGACTTGCTCCTGTCTAGGGAATATTGAGGGGTGGAGCTCAGACTTCAGTAAGGTTTTCTTAAAATACCTATTCCTAGTTTTTTTGTTTTTTTTTAATTCTAAGCAGCAGCTAGGTTTGTGGAAACTTAATTGCAGGAGTCATGCATGTGAAAGCTGTTTAAACATAAACTTTGATATAAAAAATTATTTTTGATGGCCAAGCATTTCATTTGAAGTGAATGATTTCTGTTCGTTCTTTATACCTTTGTAATTTGGGTACACTGTAGGAACTGCAACATAATTTTTCTTTTGAGGTGAGATACTATTTGTAATATGAGGTTTACCCCAATTCATTTTTTAATGGGCAAAGGTACCAAATACAGTAATCTTTATGTGCTTCATCAGAGGAGGCCTGGAGTCTGTAAAGAAAAAAATTGATAAAGGAACATAATGTGTCCAGAACCATTGCCATAAAAACAAATTTGCTGAACTAGTGATTGTGTATTGGTTGCTTATTCAACTACATTGGTTTCTAGGGCTACTAATTCTCATAACCTGCACTCCTAATTCTAGTTAAAGCTGCTTTATTTCTTATAGCTAACCTGTTCCTTTCCATCTCTTGAGCCACAAGGCTTGCACCATGCACGAAGTGTACAGAAAAATTAAACCTCTTTTTTTTTTTTTTTTTTTTTTTTTTTTTTAAGAGAGCCCTGTATGCAAATGTGCTAGACACTTGTTCTGCATTCTATACTAGCCTCTGACGTATTCAAAGTACCTCCAATGAGACCATGGTCGAAAGTGCTATTTGGAAAATATTGTACAAATGTTTTGATGTTTAAATGTCAATTTACCAGTGATATGTCTGGTTTGGTCTGTGTGATGGAAAGATATGTTCATAAAGCCAATGTTTAAATACAATGTTTACAATGGATTTGAAACACAAGTCTGTAGACCTGTTAAATTGTTTCCTTGCAGTCAGTGGTTTGGTATTGGCCTCTACAAGAGAAATGGGGACATAAGGTTATGAAATAGTTATTACATATCTCAACATGTTTTAATAGTACATATTTTTCTTTTAGTCACATCTCCTGATACCAGCGTATCGATTTTCACTTGGCAAGTGAATACTTACGGACAGGCTAAGCCTTCCATTTATATGGGAGTGTTTGATATAAACCGTTGGTATCAAGCCCAAATGCCAGATTCCTTAAGGTAAATATGCAGTTTGAATCGCTTATAGTATTTGAAAGTCTTGTAAGAGAGAGTATTTTTTGTTGGGGTCCTCTACCTTACTCATTATCAATTTTTTATTTATTCTAGGCCTGGTCAGTTTCTTGGAAACTGCTCTTATTTTGGATTTTGGACACTTGAAGCTTTGGTGAATATGGCTGAAGATAGTATATTTGACATTCTTGTACGCGAACGTAGTCTCAGCAGAAGAGTTCTACCTTCCTATCCACCGCCAGAGCAATTCTACGACCCAAGCACCTACAGTTTTGGTATTTATCCAGTTTGCATACAGATTTTGCATTTGCTTATTTATAAATGGAATTATTTGACTTTTTACAGTGCATGTGTCAAAACAGTAAGTCAATTTGAGTGTATTCCAAAATATAAAACTGGTTGAATGAATGTGAAAATTAAATTTGTTGTTTTTTACATATGGTATCACTCTATAGTTTGCACTCTGTAAACGTGTAATGTTGATGTGTTCCCATTCATCCATTGAGGGGGGACGGGACTGCACCATGGGATAAGAAAAGGCTCCTTCTACGATTTTGGCACTTTAAAATCTCAAAACATTGGGTGAAGTACCAGGTTTTGCTGGAAGCCATTAATATTCAACTCGTAGCTAGTTTAATAACCACAGTGCTAGCACAACAGAGGGGGCCCAGGGTTTTTGTTTCAAACCTGTTGTTATTGGTTAAAAAAAAAATAAAAAAAACAACTGCTTTTAATCCACAAGACCCTTGAATCTTATATTGGGGTTGACAGGTTGAAGATTAAAAGTTCAGGTCGGCAATGGGATGTGTTCTTGGTTACTATGGATGTCAAGGATGTGTATTTGCATGTTTCAATATGGGAGGGTCATCAATACCTCTTCTATTTGCGGTTTGGTACCAAGATTTCCAATTGTGGTCTGTTTGTTCGGGTTAGTAACAGCTCCTTTATGGTAGCAAAGACTATGGCTGTGATTCTGAGGTCCATAGACGGTGGTGATTATCTCTTATCTGGACAATCTTTTGATCCAAGCAGAGTCTCTGAGTTTGCGTTATTTTTTAAACACAGCGTGTACATTGGAAACCTTATCCAAAATCTAATCTGGTTCATACTAGAAGACTTGTTTTTCTACAACTGTTTGACACGTGATAGTTTGACACGTGATAGTTTGACACGTGAACTGTTTGACACGTGATTCCAGGGGACAAAATGCATGCATTACACAGACTTGTAATGTGTCTATTAGCTCGCAGGCCCCACAGTTCTGTCCTGTATGAAAGTCCTAGGGTTTTGACATTTAAAGCGGTGTAATTTCCAAATCAAACTCCTTTTGGAATGGGACAAGTGGCATGTTGATCCGAACAGAAAACATATCACTGTCTCCAAGAACGCATCAGTAGTTCCTCTGATTGTTTAGGGATGACGACCTCAACAGAGACTGTCCCTTTACCAATTGGCATTGGACAATTATGTAACTTGATGCCAGCCTCCAGGACGGGGAAATCCGTCATCCTTCATTGTCAGTTTCAGGGTCTGTGGTCCTCAGGAAAAGCCAAGCTTCTGACCAGTGTTCTTGAATTAAGGGCACGTTCAGTGAGACAGTGACACAGCAGTGGTGTACAGAGGCTCAAAAAGCTCCCTTTTGATCAAAGAAGCCAGCAGGATCATGCAGTGGGCAGAACCGAATGTTCCAACAATATCGGCCATGTTTCTTCCAGGAGTGGAAAATTGGGAGGCTGATTATCTAAGAAGTTTTGTCCTATATCCAGGAGAGTAATCACCTCACCCATGCAACTTCCAACAAATTGTGGAGAGATGGGGGACAATCTGATATAGACTTGCTGGTATCATGGTTAAGCCACAAGGTGGAGCAGCTCTGCTCAATTACCAGGGATCCACAGGCGTCCTCATCAACACCTCTGTTCTGTGGGACTTTCACCTGATTTATCTGTTTCTTCCTGTGGCTTTGCTTCCGGGTATTCTCAAATAATTACAGAAGTCCGGGTGCTGGTTGTACCACCCAATTGGCCAAGGCTGTCGTAGTACACAGACATTTTGAAGATATCTGTGGGTCCAGCATGGTGTCTTCCTGTCTCTGCTAAGAATTATTATGGATTACTTTTCTTGGTGCAAGACGTAATTTCCAACAACTATGGTATTTGGTTACTCGGAAAACTGGGTTCCCTGCAAGATGGGGCTGTAGAGGGGGAGGAGCTAAGATGTGTTTAAAGATTGTTTTATTTATTTTAAAGTGCCAAAGTCCTAGAATGAGCCTTTTATACCCTTTGGTGCAGTGTGCCCCAAGACAGCATGTGTCTGTGTTTAAACGGGCTAACTAAAATAATGACGTTGTTGCTGGTGAATGCAGGCACAGTGCAGTACGCAATGGGTTTATATTGAAGAGCCCATGATATTGTAACTTAAATAACATCTTCATGGGTAGTAGGAGAGCTCTTCTATCAGGAACATTTGTATGCATTCATCAATAATTTCATTAGAAACATGAAATGTGTAAAAGGAGTTAGTAATTATGTATGTATGTATATGAACTTTCTGGAGTACTTTATTCCTGTTCCTCTTTTTAAGAGGAGCATATTAACAAAATTATATATTTTGTTACTGTAATTATGTTTACCATCCTTTCTCAATTTCAAGATGCAGTATGTTTGCTGGGTTCTGGAATCATTCACATCACTTGCACTGGTTTTCAAAAAGAGGTAAGTTGCATATAGGTGCACATAAGTAAACCTCATTTAGCGTCCCTATAAAGCAGGCCTGTCCAACCTGTGGCCCTCCAGATGTTGTGAAACTACAAGTCCCAGCATGCCCTTCCAGCTATCAACAGGTTGTCTACTGGCAAAGCATGCTGGGGCTTGTAGTTTCACAACATCTGGAGGGCCGCAGGTTGGACAGGCCTGCTATAAAGGTTACATTTAGAGGTACTATATCTATATTCCTTTTGTCCCTATTCATTCCAAATAAATCCCATTTATCTTATGAAAACAAGCCAAAATCTATAACTCGGTAGACTATTGAAAATCTATTACTGGTTTATTATGCATTGCATAAATGAAGAGGAAAAATAAAGAGACAAAATTGACAGACCACTATGGGGTATATTCATTGGTACGTTGCCAGCTAATACGGTACAGAAATCTCTGCTAATTCCCCCGCGTATCATTTAGATGCAAGTCCAAATGAGTTGACAATTTATTTCATTTGGACGCAATGTTTTAGAGACGTATCGTGTCCCCTCATGGCTAATTGAATCTGCTTCTAAGAGCTTCTTTTTTCTTTTTCTTTTTAAAGACCGTGAACTTTTTAAAGAATTCTGGATCATCATTAAATGAAACCATTCATGATGGCTATAACAGATGTTTAGTAGCAGGTCTGCTCTCACCAAGACTTTCTGATATTCAGCCCTCAAGCTTGAGTCAAGTAAGCAGATTTATTGATTTCACCCCTTTTTGTATATTTGCATCTTCAGAGCTGTCAGAACTACTTCTTGTTAAAAGGTAAAAAACATATTTTTAATGTCTAGGAGGAACAGTTACATGCTGTGTTGTCAACTGCTGTTGAAACAAGTTCCATTAGCCTTTTGACAAGTTGCATCAAGGAATGGACTACAGGAGGTAAGAGTTTAATATCACCCTCCCCCCCCCCCCCCCCCCCCCAGTGTAAAATAAAATGTGTCTATTTATATTTCCTTGTGTATCTACATATCATTATTTTTATTTCTTCTTATTTTAATAGAGCTACCAAGATCTGCTGATAGCCTGCGTTTTGTTCTTGAGTGGACATGGAACAAAGTGGTTCATACAAAACAAGATTTTGATAATCTGTGTAAGTAATCATATAATTTTATTTTATGCAACCAAAGACATTTTAGTGAACTTTTGCCTGCAAATAAACGGACGTCGTATTTGATTGGATTCACATTTACCAACATATAACAAATTGTTTTTGTTCTGCAGGTATACCTTTGTTTGATGGATCATGTAACTTTATTGACCCACAAACACTGCAGTCTCTACAGCACTGTCAGCTGCGCCTCAGTAACCTGAATGCTGTCTTGAACTGTTTTTTAACAGAGGCCCAGGAGCTCACTGAACGAGGTACATAACTGCTACCATCTGTCACCTTTTGGTTTATTTGACATAAGACACAGGATCATGAGTGAGGTAAAGCTTCGTGCCAAAGAATGAAAGGGTTGTACTCTAGTAAATCATGACCATCAGTGTACAGGTTTACTGGATTTCTGTAGCCTGCACAAGATGCATTTGATTAATGAGGTACAAACAGTGGAGGCGGCTATTTTGTGACTCAACCAATGTTTATGAGAATGTAGCAGACCAGCTTCTCACGTGTTCCTCAAATATTTATAACAAATCTAGTTTGTTGGCAATATGAGCACTTTAAGCCGTGTCCCATTTAATTATCCTAAAGAAGTTCTAGATGTAAACAAACTAAACAGTTGTTTAAAAGTTGTTTGTTTAAATTTTGTCATTTTGTTTACAGGATTAACAGATCTAACCAACAAACAGACTGTGACCAGTCTGTTGAATCTATATGCCTCTGTTGTGCTCTGGTTTTGTCGTTGTGGTCTTTTACCAGATAACTCTGGTAAGGAATTAGAAATAATTTGTAATTTTGTGTACATTCTGTGTACTGTTAACACCAATAATGGCAGTACTGCCAATGTAGGCCTTTTCAGTGGCATGTTAAGTGGCTGCTTATATCCCATGTATGTAAAAACCTGTTGAAGGCCATAGTATTTTGGTCTTTCGCTCTAGTGTGTGTATTTCTATCCATCGTATGTATGTAATATGTGTTGTATATAATGTTTGTATTTTGGCTTTTCCCAACTATGTTCTTTCAGATGAAGCCCTTCAGTTGACCGGACTATACTACAATCACGAGCTATTGCAGCGCTATTACACAGAAAGGCGGAAAAAGCTGGAACATTTGTCTGGGTACACAAAATATTGCTAAGTCACATTTTCTAATTTTAGTGATATTAAGAAGCATGTATGAATGAGGTGGGGGGTTGTTCTAACACTCAAAAGTTTACCACTTTCAGTAACCTTTTTGAATTTGCTGTTTTTTGTTTGGCATTTATAATTGCATTGTTTTTACTTTTTTTTGGTAATGTAGTGGAAAATGGCACAGTTCATTGATGATTGACAGTATGATTTGTCAATTTGGAGCTAAAATTGAGAATTTATGGAGAAGAGATGAGGGAGGCACAGGCAAATATCCACCTGCTAACTTACATGTAAGCGGTTCCCTTTAAGTTTATTCGTGTTTGTTTTTTATTTTATCTGCCTATTAATTAACCTGTGATTAATTGATAAACAACTTCTGTTTATGTTGCAGGGGCTACTTGATTTGTACCTACTAGAAAATGCAGATGAAATGAGCAAACATGCAATTGTATCCTTTTCTAGGTTTTAACAATGGAAATAAACTCTTTTCACTTGCTCCTTTGTCCAAGTACTTATATCTATTGGAAAACATAATTAATTTTAGCTGCATACACGAATAGTGTTGGGGCATGCTTACATAGAAAAACAAGCCACCTTATACACAGCGTTTATAATAGAAGTGGATTTTGCTTGGAAATCCACTGCATTCTGATTGTTAAATTAAGTGGAACAAAGCTACACATTATAGGGTACTTATATTGTGTAAAAAGTAATTTTAACAGACCATACTTTGTTAAACCTTAACCCTTTGCCTAACAGACCATCTATTTTTTGCTGGATATTATGTATTCTTTTCCAGACAAGCCTGAATCCTCCATAGAATCATTTCCTTCAGCTTTTTCTGTTCCCTGTGCACTGGTAAAGCTTATTCAAGGGTTTTGGCTTCTGGATCACAATGATTACAAGGTATTTTGTCTTTACCGGGTAACAGTGGGGTAAATATGAGGATACTTTAACTTTTGGTTAGGAACTCTGTCTTCTTGTTAAGAACATGAGTTCTTGTGAATTGCATCTGTTAAAAATAGAATAATTATGCTGTACTATACATGCCGCTCATTACCAACTCTTGTTTGCTCTTTTATTAGTTGTATTTTCCTTGTTGGGTTATAATATGTCTAGTTTAAAATTCTTTTCTGTGTCCTAAAAGTGTTACAGCAGGATTAAATGTAAACTGTCTCATCAGACCCAGTACAACATTATTGCTTCACACGGGACATCTTGTTTTATTGCATAATATATGCATCAAAACACATACAAACTCAGAAATACTTTTTTTTTTTTTTTTTTTTTGTTGTTTTGTTCAAAATTAAAACATTGACATGAGCTTATTGTACACACATGGTCACAATTTTACACTTGCACGAATACACAGTAATATCTATATCATCATATATCATCTCTATCATCCTTGGGGGGACACCGGGACCTTGGGGTATAGAGTAGGGACAGGTGAACACTGGCACTTTAACTTTAGTTAAACAAAGCTCTGTCTCCTCCCCCTCTATACCCCACCTCCTGCTAGAGCCCAGTCTAGTTTAAGTGCCCGGTGTCTGCAGCCGCCTTCTGTTACTTTTATTTTTTTATGTCAGGAATCTGCAGTATGCAGCGTGTGGCAAGCGCTGTATGGAGGGGGGGGGGATCGGAGGTGCTGTGAGAGATGCCTCTGTTGCCAGCCTCCCTCTCCCAACGTTTTCATACCCTCCTAGGAGCCGGGCACAGTCGCCGCAAGCTCTATCAGTCCTTCTGATCTGACGGTCAGACTGCAGACACTGTGTGAAGAGGGGTGGCAGAAGGTAAGTGAAACTCTCTCCCAGCACAGGCTGAGAGAGAGGGGTAGAAAATCACAGTGTGTCCCTGAGCAGGCTGCTTCTTACTAGGAGCAGTCATTCTATGGAGGGGGAAAAAAAAGATTCTATTTTTAGCTCAGGAGACAGGGTCAGGCAAGGGTCACTAACATAGTGAGCCCTGCTAGGCACTGGATTGTTGAATGTTACCAATTCAGTGCTGGGCCCTGGGGGAATCTATTACACTTCCTCCATGGTTGTCTCTCACTATTATGTGTGCAGACACCAGAATAAACAGCCATTTTATAGCTCTCCTTTTCTGTCTCCGGAGTCCTGATAAAAAGGTTGGGGGATTGTTATTTTCAAAAGTTTATTATTTTTACTCTGTGGGGCTTTGTTGGCTGTATTGCAGGCTAATTTTCTGTTCAGTTTTGTGGGCTGCATTTTATTTATATTGTGTTTTTTACACTGTTTATTACACTGTTTTGTTTGTGTTTTGTCCCATCTGTTAACATGTCAGAAGGGGAAAAACCATGCGTGGTAAAGCTGGTGTAACATCAATGTTGAGTTTCACCTGGGCTGTCTGACACGTTAAGTTACCATCAGGTCAGTCAGGCGCGCAGGCTCTGTGCGCAGCCTGCCAGCTTTCAAAGAGAATACCATGTAATACAGCAGCTGCTGCTTTACATATGGCAACACATGCCTGAGTTCGGTCTCTCTACAATACAGTGGCTGAACTTGCTCAGTTGGTGCTGTTACAGGCTGTGGTCGCTCCATCTTCTGTTTCTGCTTGCACTGTAGCAACTGACATGGGTTCTAGTTCGCTAAGTCAAGGTTTAGCTTCCTCTTAGAGAGGATGTTACAATCTGCGGCACCGTCTTCCTCCCATAAGCGTAAGAGGATGGCACCACAACTTCAGGAAAATAAGCCAGATTTGACTGTAGTTCCCAGAATGAAGGTAATTTAGCGGTGAATTCTGACATGGATGCTCCTTCGGTTGTGAAGGAGATTCTTTCGGTTCGCCACAGTGTGGAGGAATTAATACAAGCTGTGTGTCAGGTACTTCACTTTCCTAAGTAAGAGGTTCCTCATGTTGCACAGGCTCCTTTTTGCACGGGGGGGAAAAAAATAAATTCATTCTTTTTTCCTCGCTTCTTCCTTATTGTGAGATTTGTTGTCAGATAGCAAGTTCCAAGTATTTCGGTGACTGCAGTCGGTTTATCCTTTTCTTACTGAAGTTTTTGCTAAATGGTAGACGCTTCCACGTGTGGATGCTGCAGTTACAAGGTTAGCCAAGGTAACTACTATTCCTTTTCCTAACATAGCCACTCTTAAGGATGGTACAGACCATTAGGTTAAGGCCGTCCTTAAGTTCATTTTTCGTGGCAGCATGTGCCTCTTTCAGGCCTGCTTTGGCATCTTCGTGGGTTAACAAAAGCAGTATAACGCTGATCAAAACACAACGTCTTCAAGGTTTGTTGGCAGGCCTTCCTCTGAACTGCGTCCATTAGTGAAGCAGATTCAGAGAACAACAGATTATTTAGGAGAGGCTGCTATGGAAGCGGGACTGATTGGAGCGCGCGTTTCTGCCTCGGCAGTTTCAGCACGTCGTACTCTCTGGCTTAAGTCCTGGGAGGCTGATGTGGAGTCTAAATAGGCTCTTGAGTCCATTCCTTTTTCTGGAGGTGTTTTGTTTGGACCGCAGCTTGACTCCATTATTTGTCAAGCAACAGGGGGTAAGAGCACTTTCCTCCCTGTTAGTGCTCCCAAGCAGAGGATGTCCAGATTTTGGGCTTTTCGTTCCGCAGGAAGATTTCGGGGACAATATTCCTCATGCCAATCTTCTAGAGGTCAGTCATCCGCCCCTAGAGGTGGTTTGCAGCGGGGACGTCAGGCCTGGTCTGCTCGACGTCCAGCTGCGGAACCTTCAGACAAACAGTCTGCATGACGGGCTTTTTGCTCCTCTGCTGTCGTCTGTGGTAGGAGCCCGTCTTCTGCAGTTCAGGGATCGGTGGTGTCAGTCAACAAATGTCTGGATTCAGGGAGTGGTGAACCAGGGTTACAAGATCGATCTGCTCGGTCTTCCTCCCAGACTGTTCTTTTCCACAGGGCTTCCGTCTTGTCCGAGAAAACGATTGGCTTTAAAAGAAGCGATTCAATCCCTTCTTTCGTCCGGAGTGATTATTCCGGTTCCTCATTCTCAAAAAGGTTTGGGGTTTTATTCCAATCTTTTTCTTGTGACAAAACCAGACGGCTCCTTCAGACCAATTCTCAATCTAAAGGATTTGAACGCACAGGTCAGATTGCCCAGCTTCAAGATGGAGTCTTTACGCTCGGTCATTGTCGGCATGGAACAGGGAGAATTTATGGTGGCTCTAGACATCAAGGATGCATATCTCCATGTGCCTATTTTGAAGGGTCATCAGTCCCTGTTGAGGTTTGCAGTCCGATCAGAGCACTTCCAATTTCAGGCTCTTCCGTTCGGTCTTGCCACAGCTCCACGTATCATCACCAAGATCATTGCGGTTATTGCTGCTCTGCTAAGGGCCAAAGGGATTACAATCATCCCTTACCTGGACGATCTACTTTTAAAGGCAGATTCTTCAGAGAAGCTTCTGTTGCATATTCAGGTAGTAATCCAGACCCTGGAGTCTCACGGTTGGATTATCAACTTCAAAAAATCCAAGTTGATCCCATCCCAGCGGATGGTGTTTTCTGGGTCTCTTATTCGATACCTGTCTGAGACGGGTGTTCTTTCCTCAGGACAAGATCCTAGCCTTGCAGAGGATGGTGAAATCCCTGTTGGTGGCAAGGAGACCTTCCATTCATTTTGCAATGAGACTTCTGGGCAAGATGGTATCGTCATTCGAAGCGATTCAGTTTGCTCAGTTCCATTCACGACATTTCCAATTGGAACTTCTGTCGCAATGGAACAAATCCCATCGGAATCTGGCGAGTCAGGTTTTTCGCCTGTCTCCGCAGACGCGTCAGTCACTGATCTGGTGGTTACACAAGCAGAATCTCACCAGTGGACGCTTGTGCTCAATTTGGAATTGGATTCTGATAACAGACGCCAGCCTTCGAGGTTGGGGGCTATCTGTCTTCATGCTCGGTTTCAGGGGCCTTGGACTCAATAGGAATCCAAGCTTCCAAATAAATGTCTTAGAACTACGCGCAGTGTTTCATGCTCTGTGGAGTGCGCAACACTTGCTGCAGGGAAAGCCAGTGAAGATTCAATTGGACAATGTCATAGCAGTGGCATATCTCAATCATCAGGGCGGCACCAAGAGTCCCTTGGCCATGAGGGAGACTCACAGGATTTTTCAGTGCTCACGTTTCGGCACTCATGGCCATCTTCATTTCCGGAATAGAAAATTGTGAAGCAGACTTCCTAAGCAGGCAGACTCTGCATCCGGGAGAATGGTCCCTTCATCCGGAGGTGTTTCAACAGTTAATGGTGAAATGGGGTTAGTAGGCTGTCGACATGATGGCATCTTGGTTGAATCACAAGGTTCCCTGCTACTGTTCCCGTGCAAGAGATCCCGGGGCAGTCGCGGTAGAGACTGTGTAAGTCCCTTGGAGGTACCGTCCCTTGGATTTGAATTTGGTGTTGAGGGCTTTAAAGCATCCACCATTTGAACCCTTGAATACGGTGGATTTCAGATTTCTAACTTTGAAAACGGTTTTTCTTTTGCCCATTTCTACGGCACGCAGAGTTTCAGAGCTTTGCTGCTTTGTCTTGCAAGCCTCCTCTGCTGGTTTTTCATGAGGATAGGGCAGTTCTTCGAACAAAGCCCTCTTTCCTCCCTAAAGTTGTATCTAAGTTTCATTTGAATCAGGACATTGTTATTCCGGCTCTATCTGATTCCTCATCTTCCGATAACGATGAGTCTATTCGTTATCTTGATTTTTGTTCGTGCCTTGCGAATTTATGTCAAAAGATCACAAAAATTACGCAAAACTGAGGATCTTTTGATTCGTTAAGAGGCTGGCCAGCTTCTAAAGTGACCATTGCTAGGTGGATTACGGCTGTTATCAGTCAGGCTTACAGTGGGCCTGGGGAGCCTGTCCCAGATAATCTACGGGCGCATTCTACAAGATCTGTAAGTGCTTCCTGGGCGGCCCGCCATGGTGCCTCCAGTGAACAATTGTGTAAAGCGGCCACGTGGTCGTCTGTACACACTTTCACAAAGTTTTACAGATTTAATGGGATGCAAGTTTTGGGAGAAAGGTGCTTCGTGCCGTTTCTTCTGAGCGTTCCCTCCCGTGAGACAGCTTTGTGATGTCCCCAGGGTCCCAGTGTCCCCCCAAGGATGATGGAGAAAATGGGATTTTTACACTTATGTAAAATCCGTTTCTCTTAATCCATTGGGGACACCGGGCACCCACCCTTAACACTCTGGTTTCTCCTTCTGTTTGACATGTTGTCTGGTTGTTAAGAGAATGATGTGTTACGTTTGTTCTCTCGATCTCCCTTTCTGTGGGCTTGGTTAATCATAGACTGGGCTCTATCAGGATGTGGGGTATAGAGGGGGAGGAGCCAGAGCTTTGTTTAACTAAAGTTAAAATGCCAGTGTTCGCCTGTCCCTACTCTATACTCCAAGGTCCCGGTGTCCCCCAATGGATTAAGAGAAACGGATGTTACGTAAGTATAAAAATCCCATTTTTCTTGCATGTAAACTTGTTACACATTTAGGGTGCAAATCAATTGGGAGCAAATTTTCTGGTGTCACTTTGTGCAACAATCTTCTGTGGATACAGTATTTTCTTTGTTCACGCATAGAGTTGTAAGGCTCGGCTCACCTCTTGCATATCATGTGTTAAACTATGTCCTGTGTAAGGCACATAAGTGAGATTAATGTGCTAATTTATAAAATGAAAAATTCAGCCCATATTCATTCATGTTTGTTCCAAGTTGCACTAAACTTTGCGAACAACGTGTGAGAGGTCTGTATTGGAGTCTGTGGCTTCTGGTTTTTAATCAAAGTTTAGAATTGCAACCTGCATTTGTATGTTGGCAAACAAAATTGTTAAAAGTTTTGTTTTCAGTTAATATTCATTATTTTATACACAAATATACCGTATTGCCTATTAATTTGGTGTCACAAAATCTGCAATGTAGGAATTTTAGTACACTATAAAGGTAAACGAAGTAAAGTAGTGAACATTTTAAAAAGCAGAGATGTTATGCTGTGCATAGCAACAAACATGCCGGAGAGCTTACCATCAGAAATGAAGGAGGAGCAATGTTTGAAAGAGGAATTTGCAGGGAACAGGCATGAGTTATTTGGATACTAAATAAAGCAGCAGGCTGATGTAAGTTATTGTATAGAAGGATGTTGTTAGGGTGTGAAATAGAAGGTATTGTTACTGTTACAAAGGAGTAGAAAAGCGGTATGTTTCATACCTGAATAAAATGTGTCTGATATTGGACCACTTTTGACTCCTCTTTATACTATAATTTTAACTTCAATCAGATGGCTTAAAAGCAGTACTTTAAAGCAGTCTGTGCCACATGCTTGTTGAAACGTCTACTGAATTTTTGGTATATATAATGAATATGCAAGTAATTCATACCATCACATCCAAATAACATTATATAATGTATATTATATATTATTACATAAGCAAATTACCTACCCCTGTAATATATTCTGACCTTTCCAGATTAAAATGAGCAGTTTTCAAAAATGATCACCACCTTTTTAGAGGTGTGAGCAAAAATAAATTAAGCATATTTGCACCCATGATCACAGGTTTGTAATAGAATATCTTATTTTATTATTTTTTTCCAGAAAAATGTCAGACATAAACAAAATGCTCACTCCTTATTGAATCGCCACCTTACAGGCGCATACACTTGCATATGTGCTGGCACAAAAAATAAAGTGTAAAGTCACTCGCATTAGGTTAATGTTCACTTCTGCTAGTATAACTAATCAGTCAACCTTGGCCACTTGTCAAGTTTAGCAAACTGGTAACAAAAGTAAGCACTAAAGCATTTATTTATATTTTGTTTTCAACTTTTTTTTTAGAATTCAGTGGACTTAATTCTTCACCCATCTGCATGTAAAACGAGCTGGCAGCATACTCATATTATTGAAATGTTATTGTGCCAAGGGGATCACAGACTGGCCTTGCGTTATATACAAGTATTGAAGCCTCCAGTAGCTACCAGCACAGAAGTTAAACTCCACATGTCGGTGCTTCTGGCCAACAAGTAAGAAGCAATATTTTATTTTTACTTTTAAAACCAGCAATATTTTATTTTTACTTTTAAAACCACATGGTCTGTTATTTCACACATAGCTTATTCAATACATAAATTTGTAATCGCATTGAACTTGGTACCACCTTCGCCTTCTTTACCGATGCGCTAGGTTGCATTGCCAGCTGCTGAAGCTGCAAGTAGAACACATGAATAAGCGGTGGATCTCTGCTTATTCATGTTGACTTGTTTCCACTGTTTGCAGTGGTGACCAAAGAAGACATTTTGTATGAAGGCAGTTGCATGTACATGGAAGGTCTGCTTAACAATAATTTACAGGTTAGGTTGATAATTTTCAACTATGGGGTTAATGTTGGCCTCATTTAATAATATAGGATCTTTTTCACAGCCCTTCATTTCTTATGAAGGAGTGTCCCATGCTGTGCTCCTGCTTCCAATGTCCATTAAGAACCTAGATATTACAATATGTGGCCTTCTGCTTTAATTGGGATACACGTGATCCATGGGGTATAAAGGAGTGTAGCTTCGAACAGAGTAAGGCTGGCAATAAACTGGACTAATGATTTTGTCCATACTGGATCTGCCATATCTGCTGTGCAGCACGTAGGCATACATAGCTCAGGTGTCTGCCCCAACTGTCCTCTGGGTAACTAAATGTGACAGTTGTAACGTGTAAAAATGTCTCCCCACCACACTCCGCTCTAGAACTTCTCCCTTTGGCTGACATGACAGAAAAGGGGATTTATGTACTTGCGTTAAATCTTTCTCTGAATCCATCTGGGGGACACTGCTACAATGGAGTTGTATGAGGGTGCAGGAGTTGGCACTTACACAGTTAACTAAACTTGCTGCTGACTCCTCCCCTCTGCAACCCTACCAGCCTCAGTGTAATACAAAGCCCCAAGGAAAAGAGCAATCAACCAAGACCATACAGCAGAAGAGCAAAAGGGAGGGAATGCAGTGTCCCCCAGATGGATTCAGAGAAAGAGATTTAACATAAGTACATAAATCCCCTTTTCTCCTTCATCCACTCTGTGGGACACTGCTACAATGGGGACATACCAAAGCAAACCCCTAAGGGAGGGAGCGCTCTGATTGCCCGGCCCGCAAAACCCTGTGGCGGCTGACGCAAACACATTAAACTGATAGAACTTCATGAAGGTATGCACAGAGGACCAGGTGGCCGCCCGACACAGTTGATCCGCATAAGCCCCATGATGCGCGGCCCAAGGTGCCCCCACAGATCGATCGGAATGAGCAGTGATCCTCGCCGGCACAGGCCTGTTCAAGCTCATATAAGCGTGCTTAATCATATGCTTCATCCACCGAGCAATGGTTTGTTTGGAGGCTGGCCAATCCCTCTTTTGGTAATCCTATAAAGCAAAGAGAGAATCCGTTTTCCAAGAAGACGGTGTTCTATCCACATAAATTCGCAATCCCTAATGACATCCAAGGATGCGGGGAAAGAAGACTTAGATGTAGATGAACCACCCTTAAAAGACGGGACCACAATTTCTTGATTAATGTGGAACCCTGGCACAACCTTGGACAAGAACGAAGGAACCATCCTTGGTTACCGCTCTGTCATCATGAAAAACCAAATATGGGGTCTTGACAATGCACCCAACTCTGACACCCTGCGTGCAGACGCTATGGCCGGCAAAAAAACAACCTTCCATGTTAAAAATCTCAAATCAAGCAAACGTGAAGGCTCAAAAGGAGCCTTCTGAAGAACTTCCAGAACCAAATTCAAATCCCAGGGAGCCATGGGCGGAACATAAGGCGGTTGAACCCGTAATACTCCCAGGAAAAAAGTACGAACATCTGGAATAATAGCCAATCTTCTCTGAAAAAATACCGATTAGATACTTGAACCTTCAGAGAAGCCAGTTGAAGTCCTGCTTCCAAACCTGTTTGTAGGAAAGCCAACAGACGGGATAATTTGAAAAGGTCCACTCTGGAAGAATGCCGTTCACACCATCTAATGTAAGCTCGCCACACCCTGTGATATATACGAGCTGAGGAAGATTTACGCCCTCGCGTCAAGGTTTGTACAACCCTTTGCGAGAAACCCTTGGATCTCCAGATGCTGGCCTCAGCATCCATGCCATTAAAGTCAGACGATGAGAATCTAGATGATAAAACGGCCCCTGACTTAGCAGGCCGGGACGACGAGCAATGGCCCAAATCGGTCCGTCTGCCATTTGCAGAATATCTGAGAACCCATTGAATCATGGGAATCGGTGGAAAGAGATATCCCAGTTGGAATTCCCAGTCAATCGTCAAAACATCCACTGCTACAGCCTGGGGGTCCCTGGTTCTGGAACAAAACTTAGGAACCTGACAATTGTGCCCGGGTCCCATTAAATCCAGATCCGGCCGACCCCCGTTTCTGACCCAACATCTGAAAAACCTGAGGATGAATGGACCACTCCCCTTGAAGGAACGAACGTCTGCTCGGGAAATCCGCCTCCCTATTCTCGACCACGGGAATGAACTCCACCAAGATGGCTGGAACAAAGGCTTCGGCCCAAGTGAAGATCTGGTTCGTCACCTTTATGGCCTCCGCACTCTCTTTTTTTTTTCTCCCTGTCAGTTTATATATTCGACCGCAGTCGCGTTGTCCGACTGGAGACTAACCGGTCTGCCCTGTAATTGCAGCTGCGCTCCCCGAAGAGCCAGAATCATAGCCTTCAGTTCCAGAATATTGATTTGTCTGAGGTGGTCCCTGCCTGTCCACTGACCCTGGAGACGGAGAATGAGAACTACAGATCCCCCAACCCTGAAGGCTGGCATCCATAGTTACTAGAGTCCAGGACCAAGGAACCAAATGATCGCCTTCCTGTCAGGTGGCTCAGATCCAACCACCAAAGAAGAGAGAGACAAGCTTTCGCTGAAAGGATCATGTGTTGAGAATCGAGTTGAAGAGTAGATCCTGACCCCAATGCCTTTGGAATCTCCGAGAGTGGAACAAACCGTATGGAAGAGTCTCAAACGGGGACCCCATGTGTCCCAGAAGCTTCATGCCTAAAAGGATGGAAGGACGAGACTGACGAATGAGCCTTCTTACTGCCTGCCTTAATGTACAAGCCTTTTGTTCCGGAAGGAAAACTTTCTGACACCCTGTGTCCATTAGAAAACCCAGAAATATCATTCTTTGAGAAGGAATTAACTGGGACTGGGGATAATTTATGATCCAACCGTGTTGTTCCAAGATCCGAATAGTGAGCCTCATTTGTTCTAGGACTAGACGAGACGATGCCTTGATAAGCAAGTCGTCTAAGTACAGCACGATATTTACCTCCAAATTTCTCAAGTGAGCCGCCATTACCGCCATAATCTTTGTGAATACTCTTGGCGCTGTTGAAAGTCCGAAAGGCATGGCCCGGAATTGATAGTGGGAACCTCCCATCGTAAACCGCAGAAGAGACTGATGTCCCTTCCTTCCAAATCGGAATGTGGAGATAAGCGGCTTTGATATCAATAGATGCTAAAAATTCTCGAGGTTCCAACCCCTGGATGGACAGTCTAAACTGATTCTATCCGGAACTTGCTCACCCTGAGGAAGTGATTCAGCCCCTTCAGGCTGAATGGCCAGAACGACCCATCTGGTTTTGGAACCAAAAAAAGGTTAGAATAGAAACCTTTTTCCTCTTGAGACTTCGGCACCTGACATATCATTCCCGCGGAAAGAAGAGAGGCAGCCGAACTGATCATAGCCTGTCTTCTTTCCGGTTCTCTAGGTGCATTGACCGGCAGAGAAGTACTCTTTCCCCCTCATAGCCTGACTGATCATAGTATCCAATTCAGGTCCAAAAATGACCGAACACGAATAAGGCAGGGCCTCCGAAGACCTCTTAGATTCCACATCCGCGTCCCAGGCCCTAAGCCAGAGAATTCTCTGAGCAGAAACAGCTGCAGCTGAAACCGCCGAAGAAATGGACGCTGCGTTCTGTGCTGCTTCATACAATTAACCCGATGCCTCATTTAAATTCATGGCTAACGGGAGAGACTGAATCCTGTTACCCAACCGCAAGTTGATCAGCCCAGGATTCCATGGCTCTAGCAACCCATGCCGAAGAAAACATGGGTCTGAAAGCTGAACCTGCAGCAGAAAATATAGACTTAAGACAACTTTCTATCTTCCTGTTCGTAGGATCCTGAAGGACAGCCGAACTCTGTACCTGTAAGGTGGTACGGTGAGCTACTGGCGCATCTACTCTGGGAACCTGCTCCCAACCGCTTCCTGTTCCTGTAAGAGGTATAAATTTGCAAATCTACGTGGAACAGAATTTTTTTTATCTCTGTGAGCTCCACCGAGGAAGGAAAACATATCGCCCTAGGTTTCTTACGAGTGAACAGACCCTAGTTCAAAGGACCCGGCTCCTCTTGTTCTACCAGATCCAATGTCTGACGAACTGCCATAACCAGATCCTGAGCACCCTGGTTCCTTACAGACTCGTCCCAATCACCCAACTGGGTAGAATCTGAATCCTCAATCGCTTCCCTCTGAATCTGACTGAGAAATGTGTGAGAGGATTTGTCTCTTGTTTCTAGGTGTTGCCAAACTAGACGATTCTAACAACCTATTCAAGCGGTCCAATCTCTTTCCCAGAGAAAATGACGAAGCTGAGTCTACCTGGGCGGGTTGAGGGGCAATAGAAGCAGTCTGAGACATGTCCTCTTCAGTAACCTGTGAAATAGCCATAACATTATCTGCCGAGGTAGATGGGACTGACCACGTAGAGGCCCCTACCTCCATGGTTGTGGTTTCACATTGTCTGCTAATAAGCTGAGCCAACATGGATACAGACTGTGCCAGCGTGGAGATCCATGTTGGCTCCTCCACTGTCACTGCAGCGACCCCTTGTGCCCGCGCTCCACTGACTCCCACTTCACACTGCGCGTGCACAGCTCCCTGGTCCTATTGACCCACAGGAAGTTTGGCAGCACATTTAGAGCAAGCATAAAACCTTACTTTTGTGCTTTTACCTTTATCAAACATAATGACAAAAAAAAACTTGCTTTTTTTTTTTTTTTCATATAAACACAGTCACTACACAGAGTGAAAGAAATGTATTACTTGCTTGTCCCAGGCCAATGCCTACAAACAGTAAAAACCTCTGTTCTATGTGTCCCAAAGATGTCTGATTACTCACTTGGAGAAATCGATGTTAAAACTCTTAAGGGGCATATTCAATTAGCTTTCGGATTCGCGGTAACGCGCGTTACCGCGAAAAGTGCGCGTTCTTGCGGGTATTACGGTACCGCATTAACGCGGATTTTCATTCGCAACCCTATGGGCTGCGAACGAAAATCCACATTATTGCGGTAACGTGTATTACGTTTCGCGGCTGTTCCGGCGCGTTACCGCGAATCCGAAAGCTAATTGAATATGCCCCTAAGTGTTAAAACTGAGCATATCCATTTCCTATATATAAATTGTAAGGAAAGTTATGTAATCCTAAACCCCCTCAGGGGACTTAACTTAGCTGAAGGATGGTCAGAGGGAGAAAGTCAGCGACAGCCCAACTGTAACGGAGTGTCCTCAGAATACTCTGTGTATTGCTGAGTACTGGCGCGAATCCTTCCAGCTCCGGAAGGTACCAAGTGTTGGGTGAGACTCGCAACAGTCTCCTCCCCAAACAGTCCGCTAGTTAATTCTCCCTCCAGTTCTCCTCCGATACCAGAGAATAGCTTGTTCTGAAAGAACCACTTCCAACCTATCCTTCTGACCGCTGAGTTCCAAGCTCCCCCTTCGCCTCAGCGGGGGATTTGATATCTGCCTTAATGGCCTCTCACCTGACTGGGCTCGGCGCTCCATGCCCGTGGCAGCGCAGACCTGACGGGAGAAAACTGTGACAGACTGCAATCCTGCAGCTTTCACAGCATAAAGGGATGTGCACCCGATGAATCTTCAGACACTTTGAAGTCCACAATACTGAACACTATCGCGTCCCTCTACAGATATAAACGCTGCCCGCAGCTCTTATATCTCCTCATCTTCTAATAAAATAACAAGAGATAAGATAAAAATAAAACCCACAGTAACCTAGCAGCAAGCACTGGACACAGTACCAGACAGCCAAACTCCTTGGGCACTTAAACTACAATGTGGGTGGTAGGGGTTGCAGAGGGGAGGAGTCAGCAGCAAGTTTAGTTAACTGTTTAAGTGCCAACTCCTGCACCCTCATACAACCCCATTGTAGCAGTGTTCCCCAGAGTGGATGAAGGAGAAAAGGATGAGTAAGGAGGACAGGTTTAATACACGATCAAAGTAGTGTGAAACTAAAACACTGAGCCCACAGGATAAATTAGGGTAACAGGTAGGAATACAGCTGTTCACTATCGCTTTTCTGGTTAAAGAGGAGAGCAGCTGTGGGTTTTGTTTCTGCTTGAACCCAACTTTCCTGTCGGATGAAAGAGCCCGTCATGGAGAATATTTAAACTGGCTGGGATAAGCCTTCTCATGACCAGCACTGTCCAGTTTATTGTAGTGTACAAAATAAAATTGCTTTCTGTGCCTAGTGAGGAGACTGTTTTCATATACCTCCCTTCATCTGACCATTTTCCAGCACCAGAGGTTTGCACTACCAACAGTGTGCAAGCCCTGGTGCTGGTATCAGACTGCATTGTAAAATACTCTCTTCCCTCTGTGCCTCCTCTCTGGAAAGCAGTCGTGCTGAGAGGCTGTTTGCCATTTTGATAGCAGCAGCACAGATTTGTCTTTACTATTTACGGTGGTGTTCCTAACAGCTGTAGGTAATAAAATAAAATACAACAAATTATTAAATTAGCGCTGCCGTTCACCCACTTTTTTTTTTTTTTTCTTTAATCCATTTTATAGCTCTTTGCATTGAATGCTACTTTAAATTTGAGAGGCTCTCTGGAAAAAAGTGGGAGGAGGCAGAACACTAACTTGAAAAGTAAAAGGCCTTTACGTACTATTTTGTGAATTCATGATCGCTATGATACACTTTAAAAGTAAAAATGTCAGTCATTGTATTTCAGACTTGTATGGACAAGCAATGAAGAATTTTTCAAAATCTAAATTTTGACTCCTATTTAAATCTATACTAGGGGGAAAATGTAGCTCACAGCATCCTTTGTCGTGTTGGTGCATCTTTTCAGAGACCAGAGCAAATAAAAACCAAAGTTCTAGTGTTAATAATATATAAGTGGTTTCTTTTTTAAAAGGTTGTTCGTTCATTCTCAGATACATTATTGAGGCCTGGAATCTGCAGAGGAGTCACTGTAGCAGACTGAATGTAGAAGAGTTGTTAAAGCACATGTATGAAACATGTCAAGAGATGGGAATTATGGAAGATCTGCTGAAGTTGAATTTTACAGACTCTGAGCAAGTAAGAGATTACCCAGTCTAAATATAGTCTAATACCACGGAGGCTACTATGCAGTCTAAATGCTTTATTTTAATTGCAGGACTATTTGCATAAGTTTTTGCATGAAAGTGAAGGTGTGCATAATCAGGAGCTTCTTTTGGTACATCATCTACAGAGAGCAAATTATGTCCCAGCACTACAACTGAACCAGTCATTAAAAAGATGGAATCTGGTAAGTCAACGCTGAAGCTGGAGCAGCTATTTCTTTTCTTAGACAATATGTTGGTCTATCTATCTGGGTTCTGGGTTTAGTTGCATATATTCCTTGTGGCCTCACCTGTGATGAGTAAGACAGAGTCATAGTAAACAGAGTATATTGTAAGTTATTCAAACTTATTTGCTAGGAAAACTGTGTTTTTTATATTATCAAAACTGTAAAGTTATGCATAATTGTCCTTTTTATAGAAATGGAGTAATTGTAAAGAAAGAAGCGCTTTCCCTATGGATGCAATCGGGGCTGCCTCACATTACAATGTATTCATCAAAGGTTTCATAAACTGTAATGCTAGAGATTAGTAGCAATATCCAAGCTACCAAAATGTAATAGAATGTTTGTTTTATATCTCAGGCGCCATACAATGCACTCAAAAATGACCATAAACAAAAAGACAAATAATTGTCAAAAACATTATTCATTCTAAAATAGATCGCCACTTGAAATTGAATTCATTAATATGAATTGTCTGAAGATGATCATCAAAAAAGTAGTAAAATGATTAAAAAATATACAATGTTCAAAAAATATATTAAAACTCCGCAGGGCGAGTACTCGCGTATCCTGTAGTTGTTTGTTAGATATTTATCCGATGCTTGATAGAATACATTCATATCTCTTTATCCGGACGCTTGTTGTATGTATCTTCCGGCAAAGCCACGCTGAAGATACTGAGTGATGTGTTGGTATGAACTTCCTGGTTTGTTGGAGCGCATATGCGTTCCAATATGCGAACTTCCGGTTTCACAGATTCTTGATATTCGAGATGTTATTTGTAGATGTTCTTCATAGCCTTTTTTCTTACATAAGGCTGTCGATTGAATTTCCCGTAGTGTGCTTATAGAGTGACCATATCGATTGTCACTTCTATTAAAGAGTAGTATTTGGAACGCACCAGGTATTTCAGTTCCCAAACTTCCGGTCTGGCGGTCTAGCGCCACGGCTTCCAGAATGTATAGATCTTATTCCAAAGGTATCAGATGTTTAAAATGTATGTAGGAGAGCTTCCCATTCATACCAACGCGTTTCACCTTTGCAGGCTTCCTCAGGGTTTGGGAATTTCCTATAAATTGGCTCTTTTAAATGGTTGATAGTATATGACGTCAGTTAACACGCCTCTTTTTATGCTAATGAGCAGGCTTGTGGATAAATCGATAATCCATAATATTGCAGAATATCTTGTTCAAACTAAATAATTCCTTATAGATTGTATTATCAGACATGTTAAAAAATCACTTTATATAAAACTTCCTAAATCAAAATCTAAATTTAACCCTTTCGGTGCTAGAGTAGAGAGTTCAAAAATCCATTTAGCCTCTTCTTTTTATATCTTGGTTATAAAATCTCCTCCTTTCCATGATTTGGAGATTTTCTTAATACCCATAAATTTTAGACTTGAAGGGTCTGAGTTATGTTGAAGTCCAGAGAAGGGGGGGAGGGTTACAATGCCCAGATCTCTCCCATTCTGACTACAATAAACTTAGGCATATCCTACCGTATCGGTGAGGATTTCTAGTTTTCAAAATGGTATGCATTGTTCAGCTACTGATTTTGTTCCTACTCATTTTGTGTTTTCTGGGGGTTTTTTTCAACTTTATTTTACTTTTTAAGAATTGGAGACTTGTGTCTCCTAGACCTGACAGCCGGTGGCTCACTGAACCGCATAGGCGGCTGTCGGTCAACGATATTCCCGGCTGACGACTTCTAAGTTTGGAGAGTGGTCAGTAACACTGCCTCTTCATTTTTCTCTGCCTGTTGTTTTATTAGAAGAAACTAACTACAGCAGCGCGCTGAGCAGCCGGAAAAGTGAAAGTACAGCGCATAGTGAGCCCTGCTAGGCACTGAAAGTGTTGGGCCCTGGGGGAGTAGTGTTTTCCTGTTTTGCACTCCTCCGTGGTGGTCTCTCACTCCTTAGTGTGCAGACACCAGAATAGACAGCCATTTTATAGCTTCAACTTCTCCCCTTTTCTGTCCTGAGTCCTGTAAGGTAAAGGGTTGGTGGTTGTTAATTTCAAAAGTTTGTCTTTTTTTCTGTGGAGCATTTTATTGGCTGTATTGCAGGCTCACCTTCTGTTCAGTTTTGTGTGCTGCTTGATATTTATATTGTTTTGTTACACTGTTTATTACAACTGTTTTAGTGTGTTTTGTCCCATCTGTTAACATGTGAGATAGGGGAAAATCCATGCGTGGTAAGGCTGGTGTTACATCTATGCTGAGTTTCACGTTAAGTTTCCTTCTAGTCAGTCAGACGCGCAGGCTATGTGAGCAGCCTGCCGGCCGTCACAGAGCATACAGAGTGATGCAGCAGCTGCTTGTTTAGATACAGCAGAGCCTGCCTGGGCTCGATCTCTCTCCAATACAGTAGCTCAACCTGCTCTGTTGGTGCAGTCACAGGTTGTGGCTGCACCATCTTCTCAATCCGCTTTAGCTGTAGCGACAGACATGTGTTCTAGTTCGCTAAGTCAGGGTTTGATTGTTTCAACCTCGGCGGAGTCTGTTGAACCAGCTTGGGTACAGGGTCTTGCAGCCTCTGTACAGGGTTTGGTTTCGGTTTCTTCCTCTTTAGAAGGGATTTTGCATTCTGCCGCACAGTCTTCCTCACGTAAGTGTAAGAGAGTGTCGGCACCTCTTCAGGAACATGAGTCAGATTCTGACTGGCTCTCAGGAGGAGGGTGAATTAGCAGTGGATTCAAATATAAATGCTCCTCCGGTGGTGGAGGAGGTTCATTCTGATCGTCCGAGTGTGGAAGAATTAATTCAAGCTGATTTTCCTGAGGAAGTGGTTGCTGACGCTGCAGAGGCTTCTTTTTGCATGCCGGAAAAAGAAATCTTTCTCTTTCCGGGCTTCTTTCCTGTTGGAAGATTTGTTGTCAGAGCCTTGGGCTGTCCCAGATAGGAAGTTCATAGTGTCTCAGCGACTGCAGTTGTGTTATCCTTTTCCTCCTGAAGTTCTTGCTAAATGGGAGACGCTTCCACGCATGGATGCTACTGTTGCAAGGTTAGCCAGGGTAACTACTATTCCTCTTACTAACGCAGCCACTCTTAAGGATGGTACAGACCGTAATGTTGAGGCCGTCCTTAAGTCCATTTTTGTAGCAGCAGGTGCCTCTTTGAGGCCTGCTTTAGCATCTGCATGGGTTAACAAAGCTGTAGAACGCTGGTCAGAACAGCTGTCTGAAGGTTTGTTGGCAGGCAGTCCGTCCTCTGAATTGCTTCAATTAGTGCAGCAAATTCAGAGGGCTACAGATTATTTAGGAGAGGCAGTTATGGATACGGGACTGATTAGGGCACCTATTTCTGCCTCTGCAGGTTCGACTCGTCGCACTCTGGCTTAATTCTTGGGAGGCTGATGTGGAGTCTAAAAAGGCTCTTGAAACCATACCATTTTCTGGGGATGTTTTGTTTGGTCCTCAGCTTGACTCCATTATCAGTCATGCAACTGGAGGAAAGAGCACTTTACATCCCTGTTAATGCTCCTAAACAAAGAATGTCCAGATTTCGGTTCTCGGGAAGGTTTCAGGGTCCATATTCCTCAGGCCAATCTTCTAGAGGCCAGTCATCCGTCACCAGGGGTGGTTTGCAGCGGGAGTGCTAGGCCTGGTCTGCTCGACATCCAGCAGCGAAACCTGCAAATAAGCAGTCCGCATGACGGGCATTTTGCTCCTCCGCTGTCGGCAGTGGTAGGAGCCCGTCTTCTCTTGTTCAGACATCTGTGTTTTCAGTCTACCACCGATGTCTGGGCTCAGGAGGGGGTGAACCAGGGATACAAGATCGATTTGCTCGGTCTTTCTCCCAGACGGTTCTTCACCACAGGTCTTCCCACTTGTCCACTAACTCGACTGGCTTTACAAGAAGCAATTCAATCCCTCCTTTCTTCCGGAGTGATTATTCCGGTGCCAGATTCTCAAAGAGGTTTGGGTTTTTATTTCAAACTTTTTCTCGTGCCAGAACCAGGTGGCTCATTCAGACCAATTCTAGATCTGAAATCTTTGAACACCCAGGTCAGAGTGTCCAGGTTCAAGATGGAGTCTTGGCGCTCGGTCATTCACGGCATGGAAGAAGGAGAATTCATGGGGGCTATAGGTATCTTTGATGTCTATCTCCATGTGCTTATCTCGAAAGGTCATCAGTCCATTTTGAGGTTTGCGGTTCAATCGGAGCACTTCCAATTTCAGGCTCTTCTTTTTGGTCTGGCCACGGCCCCACGTATCTTCACCAAGATCATGGCGGTCATGGCTGCTCTTCTAAGGTCCAAGGGGATTACAATTATCCCTTACCTGGACAACCTTATTTTAAATGCAGCCTTCGAGGTCGGGAAACGCACAAGATATTTCAGTGGCCCGAGAATCACGTTCCGGCACTCATGGCCATTTTTATTCCCGAAATAGAAAATTAGAAAGCAGGCAGACTCTGCACCCGGGAGAATGGTCCCTCAATATGGAGGTGTTTCAGCACTTAGTGAAACGGTGGGGTCAGCCAGATGTCGACATGAAGGCACCCTGGTTGAACCACAAGGTTCCCCTCTTCTGTTCCCACGCAAGAGATCCCAAGGCAGTAGCGGTAGACGCCATGTCTGTCCCTTGGCGGTACCGCTTAGTATATTTTTTTTCCCACCGGAAGCCATGCTCCCAAGGTTGTTAAAAAAAGGTAAAGAGGAATACTATATATTGTATACTGTCTGTAACTTGCAAATGCTATATTGGTGTGTTTTATGTATGAGCATTTTTCTTTTGGGCATTTTTCAGTGGGGTTTTATCTGTGCGCAATTTTCCTGTGTTTTTTCATGCAAGCTTTTTTTCATAGAACCCATTTTAACATGCAGATTGTATTAAGACAACGTTTTTGCTGAATCCTGGTTTTAGCTGTTTTGGAATGGTAGATTGATGCCAAAGCAAGAACCACAAAGTATTTATTTGTGATGTTTAGAAAAAAAAATACACCCATCTGCTTTTAGTTTACTGCTGTGCAATTTTTTTTGGGCCATGTTGGGCAGATTATTTTTTTTTTTTTTTAATTGCGGTGATGAAATAGAAGCAAACCAACAGTATTTGAAAATGCAAAGTATTTTTTAAAAAGTCACAAAACACTGTTTAATTTGTCTGGGTACCGCACAAACAAATTACAGATATTTATGTTGGAATGTGTCCACTCAAACTGCCAAGATAGGCTGAGTGGCATAGGGATTAAGTATTGGATTGGATAATTTTGTAGTCCTTTGACAATGTAAAGGGGAGAAAATGTACATTTTATAAGTTATGTATGTTTGTTTTTTCTTCTGTGCAGAATGACTGTGACCGCCGTCTACAAGAGAGAGCAGTGACCAGAAATGCTATACTGGATCAGTATGGTAAAATGCTGCCAAGCATGCAGCGAACTCTAGCAAATGAGAAGGTGAAACCCTACTCATCGTCGTCCATTACTTGGAAGGAAGGTATAAATATTATAAACCATAAAATGATATAAATGTGCTCTGTATATTTTTTAATTTCTCTAGGTTGATGCAAAGTATCAAAGGTGAATGTAAAACATTTTTTATATTTACTGAAGCTCTGTGGCATTCTAAATCTCTTAATTAGTAAGGCTTTTCGTCCAGTCAAGCACACCTATATGTGCCTATTCTTCCAACTTGAGCCCTTAACCATAAAAGTAGTACCTCCGTTATTCCCTCAATTTCCAAGGCAATGTGCAGTTGGTGGGTACTGTTTCATACATTTCTAGAATATTTTTACAAATATTGTGTGTGTGTGTGTGTATTATAATATATTCTAATCAGCAATGGGTGGGGCTGAAATGGCAAATACTTACAGATGTATAAAATCAAGCATACAGCCATGCATTCTCCGCTGTTGAACAGTAGCAGTATGATGGATCGTACTGAAGAGCTCCTAGACTTACAACGTGACACTGTCATACTTTGCCATCTTTCCAACAAGTCAAAATAGTTTGCTGAAAAGTCTGCACTAATTCAACAGGGTTCTTGCTGATTTAAATCAACTGCAACCAGTAAATATTTGGAATGCATACATCCCTATGTGTAATTATGTTTTCTATGCATTATTGGTGTCTTTCCGGTGCCGGTTAATATCTAGTTGTGATCGTGAATTATCTAATCTTACTTGTATCTGTGAGGAACATGGCAGTCCACTGGTCACTACACCTGTAATAGTTTTTCTATAAGTATACAATATTTTCTTGCATGTGGAAAAAAGGGCTGTTTTGGAAATTCCCCAGTGTCACAGTCCTCTAGGATATTGAGGAAATCATGATTTAAAGCTTTTCGTTGTGGGTGCCACTGTGCACTCGCACCCATGCTCTGGTTCTCCTTTATAAAATAACTTGTTATGGGGAAGTCGCGTGGTTCTCCTATGGGTCTTTCTTAGAATGAGAATGTAGTTCTCTAAATGAATGGGGGATATAGATGAGGGTGGATTTTCAAGCTTAAAACATATTGCCAAGCTCATACTTGGCCCTCCCACCCAATAATTCTTTGGTAATTAACATTACATTATTTATGTAAGTAATAGTTATATAAATTGTTACCAGTTTTTCTCCGATTCCTTGATATTTATTTAATATTAGACCTGGAGTGCTTCTAACCTCAATTCTTTCTTCTTTCTCTCCTTGTATTAATTTAATATTGTCTGTACTGTCTTTTTAAATGCACAAATTTATGAAGATCCGTTTTGATTACACTAAACACAAGGCAATTGATTTGTACATGTGAAATACCAGTATATAATCTTTATCTTGGTTTCTTTTATTTGACCATTTACCTCTTTATTTTTAGTGACAAAACCCAAGCCCTTATCTACTTTTGCCAAACTGGCTCCTCCAGGAACTGTGATCACTAAAGCAAAGTTTATCAGTAACGTACTGTTGAAAATAAAAGAAGTGTCTGTTGCAAATGTAAAAACAGAATTTTCTCCTTACAAAAGGTAAGAAAGTAACTTCTGTTCTTGAAATGATCCAATGCAGTTTGAATATAAAGCTCCTAATTTTAGAAAACTCATAACAGTACTTGTCAATACTGTATGTTAGCTAGTGTGTATAAGAAACATGGTAATGTTTCTGTAAAAAAAAAAAGCCTTCTATGTTTTTGTTCCTCCATCTAATAAACTTTCTCAATCATCCATTTGGGGGACATTGGGATCTTTGGCAGATTCTTAAGGTGCCCAACTCCTAGCTGAGCTTTTATACTGCAAAGTCTGAACTTTTCTATATCCCCTTCATCTGCTGAGCGAGCAATTTGGCACTCGGCTGCTCATGGCAGCTTAGGATGCTTTTTTTTTTTTTTTTTTCTTTTTCTTCTCCTCTGGCCATAACAAGTCTATACTCTGCCATTGTAGGAGCTGTAATACAATTTGATATGTAGCAGGCTGAGGTAGTACCGTTCTTCACTTGCCAGTAGCCCTTCTCTATATAGTATATAGAAATGCTCAAAGTATAAGAAACCAACTAGTTACGAATTACATTTCTGCAGAGGAGATATATGGATAGAGTAACATATATAAAGATTTACTGTTTTTACAAAATTTGTATTCCAAGGTCATGTTGGTAATCTATGATTTAGAAAATCTTTTCTAAATATGTAAGCAACTTATGAACACTTGTAACACAAACGGATTGAAAATGGAACAGACACGTTGCAAAACTATATCCAATCACAATACAGCCCTACCCTATTGCGCCAATTATTCTAAACACAAGTTGTTCATTCAGATTTGGGACTGAACAATCGTGATGACTGATGCCAGCCTTTGGGGATGGGGTCCCCCCTTTGTTGTCCTCAGGGACTTTGGTCACAATTGGAATCAAAACTTATCAATGTAATAGAACTGAGCGCAGTGTTAACACTAGACAAAGGACAGCCCTTCCTGTGAGGAAATGCCTTAAAAATTAATTCAGACAATGCCTCAGTGGTAGCATGTATCAAGGAGACCGCTGATAATTCACTGGGCGTAACAAAATCTTCCAGCAATTTCAGTGCTGTTTATTCTTAGGGTGGAAAACTAATGCAGGCTCTCGGTAGGCAAACCCTGTACTCCAGAGAGTGGTTTCTTCAACTAGAGATGTTTCAACAGGTCGTGGACAAATGGGGGCAGCCAATTGTTGACCTAATGTCGTCCCGCTTAAACAGCATGGTGGTGCGTTTCTGATCTAGAACAAGGGTTCTGGCTGCATTTCTTATAGATGCCCTGTCGGCCCCATTGAATTTTTAAGTAATTCCTTTTATCTCTGATAGTGTACCATGACCTTGTTGGCCAGTCCTGTGCTTCTGACATTCTCAAAATGGCAGTAGGCCCTTCGTGGTGTCTGGACCTCTTTAGTCAAAGAACCATTTCATCATCAAAATTTAGCTCTGCTAGCTTTAACGAAGTGGCTGTTGATCCTTAAGGGTCTTTCAGACAGTGTGGTTGAGAACACTAGAGTACGGTAGATTTATACATCTTGGTGCGAAAAATGGGATTTCTCTTTCATCCTTCTGGGGGACACAGCTGCCATGGAGTTGTAGCTGGGGAGTTGGCACGTAACTAGTTAACTTGTTATTGTAACCTGCTGACAGACCCCTCCCCTCGGCAACTCCCCTGTAGCTCCTCAGTGTAAATTAAGTGCCCAAGGAGTTTGGCTTACTTCTCAACTGCTGGTGTAGATTAGTAAGATTTTTTTTTTATTTTTTTTCTTGTTTTAAGTTAGAATATATCACAGCCTACTTAGGGCACACTGTTAAAAATAAAATAAAAGCAGGCTGTGTAAGAGGGTGAGAAACAATTGGCTCTCACTCCCAGCGTGAATATGGAAAGTGTGACAGGCGACTTCATTAGCCGTGTTCACACTTGGTGGTTCCTGATGATCGGCGCTACCTTCAGGTATAGAGTGCCTCGATTCTGAGCGATGGCGGCTACCATCTTATGGCCACTACCAAGTTTCCCACTCAGAAGGGGTGGTGAGGGAATTTAGGTAAATTATTTACATCAAGTATTTGATGTACGGTAGCAAGACCCGATGGTGCACTTATATTATAGAAGTGGCGCTCATTGGGGGGCTAAGAGAGAGAGTTGAAGCACAGAGTAGTGGAGCTGGATTTTAGAGCTCCCACCCACCACAGAAGAGGGTACGATGGTATCTCCTATGGCGCCAAGATCTTCTTGGGAAAAGTACACAGATACACTCCCCAGCTTCACTTCACTACTGACCGAGACTCTCTCCTACTGCATATTTGTACTAGTCTAGGAGGCAAAATATGTTTGCGTGTATCTTTTGACTGAGACAATATCTTTCATAACCTTGTTTCTTGTGTTGTATAATTGCTAACTCTCTGTATATTCTATATCTGTGATTGTTTTTTTTCCTTTTATAATGTCTGATAAAGGGAAGGCACCAAAAGCAAAATACTTTGCTTGCTCAAAATTGCCAAATGTACAGTAGGACCTGGGGGTGCTCTGCGTAGATTGTGAGACAGGGTCCCAGAGGGTGCAGGCCCAGGGTAGTATTTTGCTGTTAACGGAAGAACCGGTGTGGGCTGTATTGCTGGCAAAGTCAGTGGGCACTTTGGTGCAGCTTTTCACCTGTCAGGCAGAGACTACAGCACTGTGTGTGTGTACTCTTTTTACCTCGACAGGGAGGGGACTATAGTTTCAGCGGTACTCAAACAGGTCAATGAGGGGGCAGACTTAGGAACCGCTGGCCCTTCATCCTCTATTGCTTCCCAAAGGGACCCCGTTGGGGAGCCCGCTTGGTCCACTTCTTTGGTTCGGGGAATTGATAGACTGAACAAGTTTTTAGACTCCCCGAGATCTTCTCAGTCCAAAACCAAACGGAAAAGGACAAATCATCTTCTTCTTTCGGTATCCGATGCCGAGATATCATCTGAAGAGGATGGAGAAATTCCTTACAAGACAGACGGTCCTCAGGTGATGTATCTTGATGATTCTCACAGAAATCAAGGCATTGAGGATCTGGTCCTAGCAGTTAGAAGGACCTTAGATCTCTTAGACCTAGATGACCCTACCGCTGTGGATCAGGGTCTTTTTTGAAATTAAAATAAAAAAAATTAAAAGACGCACAGTCTTTTTTCCCCCTTATTCTGAGTTAAGGGAAATTGCGGAAGCAGGTTGGTCCCAACCGGACCGCAAGGTAGTGGTTCCTAAAAGATTCATGACATTGTACCCACTACAGTTGGTACCTGTTCCAAACAGTTAACATCTTCTAAGGGTGGACACTCCGGTAGCACGACTGAAGAGTCACACCACTTTGCCAGTCCCGGGCTCATCTTCCCTTCAGGATGCTACTGACAGAAAAGTGGAAGGATTTTTAAAATCCATCTATGTAGCTACAGTAGCTTCTTTTAGACCTATGTTCTCTTCGGCATGGGTTGCCAGGGCTATGGAGTCTAGGGCTGACCAGCTTGCAGCAGCACTTCAGGATTGCGACCTTCTTCCCCTTGCTCTGCACCTTAAGGAGACATCCGGCTATTTATATGAGGTGGCTACAATGCAGACTGAATGCCTTCTGCTGAGTCTGGCTCAGCGGTGGCAGCGAGACTGTCCCTCTGGCTTTGATCCTGGGAAGCCAATGCAGAGTCAAAACATTCTCTTGAGGCCCTTCCATATTCGGGATCGGTACTCTTTGGGCCTGAGCTGGATAATATTAATTTCTCAGGTGACTGGAGGGAAAAGCATGTTCCTTCCAGTAAATGTATCAAAGTCTTGGGTACCCAGGTTCAGTTCATTTTGCCAACCCTTTTGGAGGAACTCATCCAATAGAGGTCAGGCGAGCAGGGGCAGATCCTTTGGCTCCAGAGGACATTCTCAAGAAGGAAGTTCCTCTTCCTCAGCAAGGTGTGCTGCTCCCACGTTGCAGGATAAACCTGCTGCCTGACTCGCATCCTCCTCCGGCTGCGGGAGTAGGAGGGTGTATACAGTTATTCAGGGAACAGTGGATAGCGTCCTCCCCAGATCGATGGATTTAGGGAATTATGAAATGGGGCTATATGATCGGTCTAGTGGATCAGTCTCCCGTCAGTTCTTTCCCACCTCCTTATTATTATATCCCATAAAGAGACAAGCGATGTTGGATTGCGTCGCTTCTCTTCTTTCCGCAGGGGTCATTTGTGCTGTACCGGAAGTGCAGAGACGCCAGGGATTCTACACAAAACCGAATGTTTCTTCTGCCCAATTCTAAATCTGAAGTCTCTAAATTTACATCTGCGGGTTGAAAGATTTCGCATGGAATCTCTTCAGTCAGTAATAAATGGCCTGGAACCAGAAAAATTGCTAGCGTCCATAGATTTTCGGGATGCTTACTTGCACATTCCAATATGGGAGGGACGCCAGTCCCTACTTCGATTCACGATAGGAGCATCCCACTACCAGTTCAAGGCGCTTCCATTTGGTCTCTCGTCAGCGCCAAGAGTTTTATCAAAGGTCATGTCGGTAATAGCCAGCTGTCTTCGTTCCAGGGGGGTCAGAATAGTGCCATACCTGGACGATCTTCCAATTAAGGCGGCATCTGCTCATCTGTTCAGTCATCATCTGGATCTTGCAATCAGGGTGTTAGTCTCACGGCTGGATCTTAAATCTCAACAAGTCTCAGTTAATCCCTTGCCAAAGGATGACATTCTTGGGTCTCATTATGGACACTAGGGAACAGAATGTGTTCCTTCCCGAGGACAAAGCCCGGTCCATTCAAATCTTGATGACCCGGGTCTTGTCACAACACAGTCCCTCCATGCTCCTGTGCGTGAAGCTCCTAGGGAAGATGGTCTCGACATTTGAGACTATCCCTTACGGAAGATTCCACTCCAGACAGTTTCAGTGGGATTTTCTAACGAAGTGGTCAGGGTCTCGCCTCAGATTGGAGGGTTTACAACGTGATATTTGGACATTAAAGCATGTCCTTTGAATACATTGGATGATACTGGGCACCCACTGTTTACATTATTGTTTAGCCCCCCGACCCCTCTTTTTAGTTAAAGTTTATTGTACAAGGGCATGGTCTTTTTCTGTCTCTAAAACTTTTATTTAGTAACAAAGCGCAGCATATTCCCAGCAGATGAGGAGATATAGAGGAAGGGGGAGAGTAGACTTTGTGTGTGATTCTTAAAGTGCCTGAGGTTCCTATGTCCCTCAATGAATTCAGAGAAAAGGATTTAATGTAAGTATTAAAAATATATTTTTTCTTTTGTGCAAACTTTTTAAGAAGTTAGAAATTGTTGCTAAAAATGTTTACTAAAGAAATATTAGCAGATGTCGGGAGGGTAGCAAAGTCTGATCATCTGCAGTCTTTTAGCCACTTTGAATGGATTTCTGCTCCCTAAGGAAGAATGCATTAATAGATATTCATAATTTTTTTTTTAGCTTAACCAATGGAGACCAACATACAATATCTCCACTGCCACATTCTGGAGTTTCAGATGCTTTTTTCGGAATCCCTGTATCCACATCTAAGAGACTGTCAAGGTTGGTGATACAATTGTCAAAAATTATGATGCATAGCATCACAGGAATATTTTATTTGCTTTGAACAAACTGAAAACTTCTTTCATGGTTTTTCACATTAACTGGATGTTTAGCTTTACTGATTAGGTTTTTACCTCCATCTTTTGTATTGTAAAATATTCAGCCTTAAGGTCTAAGCAGTCCGTATTGTCTTGTTTTAACAGATTTCTGGATTCTGTTGTCCATCCAGTCTTGGCAGAGTCTTCACCTCTAGCCACAGATTTTGAAAGTTTCAATCAACGAACACCTTCTAATTTTTCCATGTTGACCTCTAGCCCCGTTCAATCAAGTTTACCAAAGATTGCACAACTAAAAAACATTGCCAGAGCATCCGAATTTAACCTGTTGGAAACACCTCCTGTGGTCAGGGTAAGTTTAATACTATTTTAGTGAAAAATTGTGTGTGTGTGTATATGTGTGTATACACACACTCACACCTACACCTATATATCTTTATCTCTTATTAGACTTGTACCAAAGCAACAAATATTGTAGGCTTATCTGATGCATTAGATGGCAGTGATCTCAAAATAAAACCTCCAGGATAACATTCAAGCGGAGCTAGTACGCAAATAAATAATAACAGCAAATAGTGATACGTTCCAGACCATGTGTCAGTGTAGCCAATACAATTCGAAAATCTTCTTCCAAAATATTTAATATCAAAACAACATAAAAACAAGCCATTGCCCGTACATAAGAATCGCATAAAAAGCTTATCTATAGTCCACCAGCTAGTAGATTCCTCTCCAAGGATAAGACAAGTTCCTGGCCAAATAGAAAGTTGTCCCGATGCTGCTCATAAGTGGAGAATACAGTCCGCCATTCCCTGACGCGTTTCAGCTATGACTTTATCAAAGGGTTTCTAGGCACTTAGCTAAACCTAGCTCTCCCTCCCCTATACCCTAAGTTTAGTATAACAACTTTCTTAAAGTGCCACACGTCTATCTCGCCTACACTATACCCAAAGTCCATGGTGTCCCCCAATGGACGAGGAGAAACGGATTTTACATAGTATAAAAAATCCTATTTTCTATATATTTATCCTCCTTGACCTCTCTGCTGGTTTCAGAACCATTGATCATCCTTTTCTCATGTACAACTTTCATGACACTGTCCTATGTAACATGAATCTTTCCAGGTTGATTTCTTACCTATTCAACTGTTCTCTTTGTGTGTCTTCCTCTGGCACATCCTCCACTCCACTCTGTTGGCATCTCATAAGGCTCTGATCTCTGCCATCTGCATTCCTCATTGTTCACCTTTTTCTCTGTGAATTAATTTGCTCAAATCTACTTCTCCTACCTGTTACTCCCTCTCTACTATAATGGAGTGCATGATGAATGGTCTCTTTATCTCAACATGAATTTTACAACACTACCTAACGCTCAATATGTCCAAAGCAGAGCTTGTTGCCGTGCTTCCCCCAAAACTCCCTTAACCGTCGGCAACACCATAGTATCCTTTCACTTCTTCCTTGGTGTCGCCCTTTACTTCACCCTCTGCTTTACTCTTCACATCCACTCTCTCGCCTAGTCCTGTCACCTGCATCTTATCCATTTTGCTACAATACACCCTTTACTAACCAAAGATGCAGCCAAAATTCTTATCAATTATCTCATCTCCTGTCTCAATTACTGTATTCTCCTCCATGATATTTCTTTCATTATTTCCCCCCATTTTAATTCTACCTGCTGCAAGACTTTTTATATTCTCTCACAGCTCCACATCTGCTGCAACACTCTACAAATCTCAAAGCTCTCAACACCATCACCTTCCCTTCATCTCAAATCTCATCTTGATATACTCTTCCTAACTCCCTCTTAGATCTACCTCTGAACTGCACCTTTCCTCATCTTTGATAGCCCCAGTGCCTCAACCAGTTTGACTGTTAAAAACAAAATCTGCACTGTTTTTAAGCTCCTCCTTTTATCCCCCCTTTTTTTTTTTTTCTTGTTTCGTCATTAATACCCATAGTAATAGGGTGCTTTTTCACTGAGCGGTCTCTGGCAGCTTGTTTTGGGAAATTAATGACAAGATGCCAGGAGCAGGCTGAGGAAGTGTGGTTTAGGAGGTGGGTCAGGTGGAGACTGCCTATTACAGCAGCCCCACACTAGGCTCAGTCTGGTGGTTAGAGGGGGCTATCCTCTCAGATGGTGGTCATTGACGTGCTGGTCCCAACAGCACCTCCTTACCTTGGCAGCCTTTCCTCAGTGAGGAACGCTGCCATAATACACAGACACTCAGATCTGCAGCTCCGCTCTCTTGTATCTCCCCTGACTGTTGATTTTTCTGAGTGAGTTTGTGTCCTCAGAATTTGCTGGGGTTAGTTGTCTGTCATTACTTGTTCCATTGGTTAATTTTTTGGCCCAGTCTATTGCTGAGCTTGAACAGTTCACCATATGTCCCTAGGGGCCACCCTTCTACCCTTCTGTTGAAGCTTCAGGAAATGGCTCTTTTCACATGAGTTCACTTGGACAGTGTTACTTAGTGACTCCACCAGGTTGTGTGCTCATATCAGATCGTCTGGTGAAGTCGATGCAGGGCCTTGTTTAGATTACTCTCTAAAAAAGAGGAAACATTGAGTCCACCTCTCCAGCTAGGCCTCGGAGTTGTCCGTTTCCTCTATATCAGACAGAAGGCGAGTTGTCTGACACAGTTTAGATTTTATTTTAAGTGCTAAACTCCTGGCTGGTCCTTTCTATCCCCAAGGTCCACTGTCCCCCAATGGATTAAGATACAAAAGTGATTTAATGTGTACATGTCATAAATCATGCTCTCTCTACACCACCCATGCTCTCTTGTTTTGGTCTGTGTTTTTTGTTTTTGCTTTTAAACAACTTTTTATTAACTGTTAGAAAATATATATCAAAAAAAACAAACAGGAATAAAATACATTAGCAAATAAACTAAAGTACTCAAATGAATGAGATCACCGTGCAGCGGAAAGGACAGTATTCAGAGTCCATGTAAGCATGAGACAGGTAAGACTGGGAGCTTTTAGTAAGATAAGTGTCGGAGTGAGAAAAAAGAGGAAGAAGAAAAACAGCAGTCCAGAAAAACGAGGATAGAGTGAGAGAGGAGAGAAAAGAAAAGTCAACAAGTAGATGAAAAAAGGGAGGAAATAGGGAGTGGCATGGCTGAGGCCATCCAAGGAGCAGTGGAAGGAAGGGAAGAGACTGGGGAGGAGAGAGAGAGTATGAACTCTAATTGAAGTGGGGGTGGCACTGGAAGTAGGACATCCAGAGCTCCTAGACCTTGTTGAAGGTTTTAGAGGAGTTTCTTATGATGCTGATCATGTATTCCATTCAGTGAACCTGCCAAATCTTGGTGATCACACTGGCAATAGAGGGGGGAGCAACGTGTTTCCAGTCTGTGGCAGCAGCAATAACATGGCGGGCAAGTTTATTTTGATGTTTAGTGGCTGAGGGTTTTGGTCTGTGTTTTAAATTTTCTTTTTATAGAGGGAGCCCTATACTACTTTAAAGCTGTGCTACAACCTAAAGTGGTGAATATCTTTGTTCGCTACTTTAAAATGGCTTAAGAATTAGGCTGTGAGGCGGAGGGAGTGTTTGAGGAACAATGAAAAGCTACCGTGTCCATGATTGTGACGTCTTCACTGGTCTTTCCGCTCGCATCCCATTTCAAAGGATCACACAGCCTCTGTTTTCAGCTGGGACTGTGAGGCTTACCATGGGCTCAGGATAAATGGCTGGAGAGACCACTGAGGCAGCAATGGAGCTATAATTTATCACTCTATCCTGGCATATATAAATATTTGTACTGTTACTGCAGCTGTAGACTTAACAGTTAGGTTTGTACAGTCACACATTTTTATCTAGTTAACCACATGAATTGATTCAACACAACTTGGAACTAAAATAAAACAATCTTAGTGGATAGTTGGCACATATGTCTGTGTACAATTAAGTAATACTGCATTCATAATTAGAGTGCTCTACATTGCAATTTTTACCCCAAAAAAAATAAGGATATCTATACTAGCAGACAGGCTCTGAAGAAATTTGAGAGTATATGGTACATATGGTTAGAGTCTCCATTCTATCCTGTGTCATCTAGTTCAGATGCTCCGAGTACTTAAGTGTATGGCTCCCGCAGTTCTTATAATAAATATCTGAGTCCATATGGTGAACCCTGCATGTGTAACATACCTATGTATGAGCATTTACGATGTATGATCCTAATGAGTATAGCACATATACTGTTATTATGCTTTACTGAAGTTTTGTAAATTGCGTCATTTAATTCTGATGTGTATGCGATTATTTTTTTTTTTCTTTTTGTTGTTTGATATGTTTGTACCTTGAAAAATTCCAATAAAAATACTGGATTTAAAAAAAAAAAAAATAAGGCTTTATGTTGATTTTGTGAATTTTTAATTTTTCTTTACAGAAAGCAAAGGCTTTGGCTGCAAGCACAGCTTCTTCTTTTACGGCTCATACTTCTCAATCTATACTAAGGTCCAGTGCCCACACGACTCCTCTAGTCTCTCCTTCTATATCTCCAGGGAGATCGGTTACACCGCCTTTGCGTTCCAAGGACCCCAAAATCTCTTTTATGGAACAGATTAATTGCAAATATACAAAAGGGGTAAGCCTTGTTGCATAGCTAAAATGCAAAATGAAAACTGACCTGTTTCCAATGCCTCTCATGCTCTGAGTTCTTTACTTATTAGATTTACTCTGTTCATCACCACAGATATTGACACCTAACCAAGATCTGCCAATGGCCTCCCCTATACTGAAATCTTATCAAAATACTACATGGGCAGAGAGAGTGGCAATATTGACACACAACACTTCTACTAAAGACAACGAAGAATTGGATGAGTCTTCATCTGTAGTCCAAGATGAGAGCCCACACAAAATCGAAGTCTGTAAAGATGCAAGCGATGTGTCTCTAAGGTCTGAGTATTATGATGCTTCAACACACGAGGACTTGGAAAATGATGTGGTAGCTGTAACCACTGAAATTCACGCTCTAGTTAATCAGGAGCCAGCGCATTCTGAAATTACCGTCTTAATATCAGATGATGTACTGCCTGTAAAGGAAGACCTGAAACCACAAGAGAGAGGCATGTTTTTCTTCATCATTTTCTTTAAGATCTTTACACTTTAGTCTTGTTTTGGACCATTGAGCTTTTTCCCTTGCCAGTTTTAGTTTTATGCATACCATAAGTTGCATGTGTTGAAGATGCCATATCTATTTTACATTTAAATGATCTTCTGCAGTTTCCATTTCTGTTAATTTCCATCAGTGTGTTGCAATAGCTAAAAATGGATTACCCCTCTTCACAACAGGTAGCCAGAATTTCAGAATAAAATTTAAGTTGTGTTGCTCTAATCACATATTCAGACAATTTTTGTTTTGTTTTTGTTTCTTTTTGTTAATCATGGTAAGCTTGCCTTGTGTATTATTTTGTTTTTTAAAAAAAAAAAAGTCTCAATTTCTCATTTTAATCCCTCCTCCCTTCATTAGACATTGAAGAAGCAAACATCGAATGTCTTTCCTTGCCGGAAAATCGACCTGAAGTACTGCATCAGTTAACTCCAGTGCAAGATATTGATTTACCATTTGAAAGGTAACCATGCATAACTTCAAGCACCTTAGTTTCAACATATGGCTGTCGGGGTGTTCTGTTATTTGTAGGTCACATTAATACAGCAGGTATAGTTCTCAAGAATAGGTTCTTCGCGTGGCTCTCTGGTTTATAAATATCTCAAGAGCTGTTACACGCAACACCCACTTTAAGGTGTAGATGTTGGCACACATTTTACTCAGGCCACTTCGGATTTTTAGATACTTTTTTACACCAATTAACAGTGAATAACTCTGAACCCTTTAAACCAGTCCATAATTTCATTTATCTTGCATGTGAATTAGCCTGGACCATGTTCTATTACTTTTAACATAGTATTTAGTAGCAGAGGGCATCTGCTGCTGCAAAAAGGCTTGGTTACAATGTAGCATGGTTGCCATCCAGTTGAATGTGTCCAGAAAACACATTTATTTCAGCTTTGCCAGATGTATGTATGTATGCATATGTTGAATTTTGTTTGTACACAGCAAGTATTTTACTTTTAGGTTATTTTATCTTTGGGTAATGCAGATACATATAATCATATTTTTGTTTTTATTTCTCATGCAGTGTTATAGAAGCAGTAGAAGGTAATACAAAGTCTGTTGAAATTGAACCAGATTCATCCACCAAAGACTCTGCATGTAAGTGCTGAATGTTCTAAAATGTGTCATTCTGTGCAAAGAAAACATGAGTAGCATAAATCCTCATTACATAAGACACCCCTTGTTTTCATTTGGATGCTAAATACAGTAGAACAGTTATAGGATTCTATTCCTTCTACTTCTACTAATCTTTGATTTTCCAGAATGGGACGTTATAATGCACAGTGACTGCTTTCCTTTGTCAAAAGCCAGGACGCTTAATTTACTTAGAAAAAACATCTCCGAGAATTCAGCTAATAGTTTGGTAGTACTATTTTAAAAAAAAAAAATGTGATTTCAGTACTTCTCATTACATTGCAACTAAATAATGATCTATTGGTAGCTGCTAAGTTTTATACTTACGATAAATCCTTTTCTCCGAGTCCATCTGGGGGACACTGCATTCCCTCCCTTATGCTCTTCTTCCTTCTGCTCTTTTCTCGGTTGTCTTACCCTTCCTTGGGGCTTTATAAATACACTGAGAATGCAGGGGTTGCAGAGGGTCGGAGTCTCAAACAAATAATTATCTGTTTGAGGGTCAACTCCAAGCTCCCCTCATACAACCAATGATAGCAGTGTCCCCCAGATGGACTTGGAGAAAAAGATTTATTGTAAATATAAAAATCCGCCTTTTTTTTTTTTTACCTCTAGCAGCACTACTTCAAAGACCCTATTCACTAGAAAAATTCATTTGTGGTTATGTATTTAAATTTTCAGATGTATGTTGGCATTTTAATAAGCAAGCTACTTCATTTTATCCATCTTTTTCTCTTTAGCAGTTATCAGTATTCATGATAGTGAAGAAATTGAGAGTGCAGTTTCCGAACATTTTGATGAGGAAATGGAAGTAAATGGGGCTGTTGAATTACAGTTTGTGGAAGAAAATGTTTTATTGGTTGAAGACTTTCCTACTGTCACTTCCCCATTGCCTCACTGTGTGGAGGTTCAGGTAATTTTAATATATAACTGAATTTGTGTCCGTTTTTTATGCTAAAGCTTTTATAAAGTGAATAACAAATCTGATTTTGTTATGTGCACATTTTATTTTTCTGTTCGAACGCCAGTAAAATTAGAACTAAAATAAAAATGGATCTCCTATTTAGAGGAGTTCCTTCATGGCACTCTTTGGGAGGTATTCAATTTCTTCTTGCACCCCATAGAGGTGCGAGAAGAAATCCGCAATGTGGAGATACTATAGCACCAGAAAATGTGCGAGGCCACAATGTTCGCAGGAAGATTGCGGCAAATTGAATATGCCCCTTTGTGGTAGAGTAGAATTCCTAATAATGGTTTAAGTTGGAAATATCACCTTACCTATAATATTCATGCCAGTGTAAATTACATGAATATCCTAGACTTATCTAGACTAAACTTGATCTCACAGAGGATGTATCATCCCTTGGCCATAGACAAGGCTTATGTCAGGGCTTGATGAATCAGTTGTAGTAGTAACCAAAGATGCATATTAGTAACTAAAGCAGAACCTCATTTTCAGGCTTGTATGTTTGAGAACAAATTGGTGGAATCTGTTTTGATGTGCAGAATGATGTAATGTGAGGAAGGGCATAGGTTGATGAAATGTGTTGTATGGCACTGGCATAATGTGCTGTCTGGTCTACCTGTAATATATACATTTAAATGAATTATATGGTAGTCGTTGTTGGGGATAGTAAGTCAGAATGTAGTGCAAATTATAAATGGCTATTAGCAAATACACTATTTTGCCTGAACACACTACTAATGTGCATAGTCTGATGCCTAAAATGTGTGGTAAATTTGTGGTAGCTAGCTCATCTGCTAGCTTCTTAATTTGGATGGATGTAGGCCTTATTTATAATCTTAAAACAATGTATTGCACAATAAATAGTTTTGATCCACTATTGAATCTTGGGTTGATATATTCGGTGGCTGGCCTACTTTAACCATATCTTGCACTTCAAGTAAAAAGGAACTTTTTTTTTTTATTTGTTTTTAAATGTAAACTGTTGTATTTTTTTATTGGTAGATTGTAAAAGAAACGGAGGTCAATATTCAAATGCCTGAGCCAGAACCCATAATGGCACATCAACTGGTGTATCCTGTTACAGAGATCCAGCTGAACTGCAGTGTTGAAAATATTGAACATCGCTACAAATGTGAACTTGGTGATGGCAGAGAATCGGTAGAAAGTGAAACAGATGTTGAAGAAGAGCACTTTGTAGCTCATAATAATTTTTCTTTGATACTTGAAGGTGATGCAGGACAAGATGAGGAAGATGTAGATATTGAATCACTTAAACAAGATCATACTGGTGATGAAGCATTGAAAGAACTAACGAAAGTGTCTTGCACTGTGGCTGACAAGGATGTTGCTCTAGAAAATCCGATTAATGATGTATTCCCTGCAAATACTTTCTCTTTTGTTGCCAGTGAACAAGAGACAACAATTATGGAAACATTACCTTATGTGCCAGAGCCAATTAAGGTAGCCATATCAGAAAACTTACTTGATGTTTTCAAAGACACTAGAAGTAAAGATTTTACAACAGAGGTTAATCGTGATTCTGTTCATGAAAAGGAGTCTGTGAAGAAACTCAGAAACTCTCAAACCTCTTCTGGATCACCTGTAAACGGAGTAAAGCAAACAAACGCTGAAGATCTCTTCATTAACAAAGTGATTCAGCCAGCAACCCCTCCTGAAAAAGAAAATGAACAAAGAGTCGGTGAAATTATTAAACTACAGGCTTCCCCAAGTGAAGGCAAATCTGCACTTATTAATCCTCCAACGCCACGTAGAAGTATAAGGAGAACCACAAAAGTGTTTGAAAGTACTAATGATAATTCTGAAGTTCAACTCCCAACAACTCCAAGTAGAGGTGGTAGAAAAGCCAAAGGAAATATACAGAATCTAGCCACAAATATCTCCACCATACAAGAGGAACAAATAACCATTAGTACCACAAGGATTTCTAGAAGGACAAAAAGTTCTCTGTCTGAGAAACCTCAATCCATAGAAGTGGAAATACCACTTGTAGAAGAAATGGCAACAAAGCTGCCATCATCTCCAGCTAGAATACGTAGAGGAAAAGCATTTGTATTAGATCAAATAAATGATGAAGACCTTGTTGATATAAAGGTTGCCATACCTCTGACACCTACCAGAATAACAAGATCTTCTAAAATCATAAATCAGAGTGAAAAAGAAACTTTTGTTAAGAATGTTGAAGTTGAACAGCAGATTGCTACACCTATTAGAGGCCGAAGGGGAAAACATCCCGTAAATGAGTTGGTCAAGCATTTTGAGCTTAATGCCACTCAAGCTTCTGACAAACATGACTCCAGCCCACCTGCTTCTCCTAAGAGGGTCTCTCTAAGATGGTCAAGGATCAAATCAGAAAATCAGATTGACCTTAAAAGTGCTGAGACAATGGAAAACGTGAAGGCACAAGAGCAAATGATAGACACGCCTAGAAAAAGGGCGAAACGGTCTACCATCGGTAAACTTGATGTTGGGCAAGCCACAGATGTTTCTGAAAAACATTTTTCTATAGATCAAGCTGTAGAGACTAATGCCACCAGAAGCTTGACAAACAAACCTAATACAATGGTTAGGGTAAGCAGAAAAAGTGCTCTTCCTTCTCTATCAGAAAACATTGTGGAGGAAAGGTTGCAGCTACCAGAGACCCAAGGCATAGTGCATAATGTTGCTGGTGAGGAGCAGAAGAGAAGCACCCGTTTTACAAGGACTAGATCTAGTAGTACTTCTTTATTTCTGGATACTCCTGCCGTTCCATTTGAGTTTTCCACCCCTACCCCGAAACGTAGGAAGAATGCAAAAGGTTTGTTTTCACCAGTATCTACTCAGCAGTTTCTAAAAATAAAAAGACATTTTTTCACAAAAAAATGTAAAAGTGGTTTAGCATAAAACAAAGATAAGCTTAAATCAAAGCACTGATTGATCCATTATGGAGTCCTCTTGTAATATTCACAAAATATCAGTGTATACTTAAATATTTTGTACACCTTGACAGAGGTATTGTGCTCAGGTTTATAAGAAAATCCTGTTTTATTAAGTAGTGTAATTGAGATATATACATATATATATATATATATATATTTCTATTGACCCTAGTTTCTCGCTCTCGCTCGCTCCAATGGGGCAGGGACTAATGTGAATGAGCTCTCTGTACAGTGCTGCGGAATCAGTGGCGCTATATAAATAAATGATGATATATAATCTATATATGCCCTTTGTTTCCTCTTTAGCTGAGCAAACGGCTCCCCCCATCTCTCCAGTGGAATTACAGCCACTAGTCTCTCAATATGTCTTCTCTCCACCCTCACTGAGGAAAAGGACTACTAGAACAACTACTAATGTAACACTGACAGAAAAGGTCTCTATTTCAATTTCTGTCTTTATACTGTAGACAATTGTTTCCCTTCATGTGCATTTGTATATTTCTTAAGCGTGGTATAGGGTCACACATAATTAGACAGCTTTGAGCGTTGTGATTTATTTAATTGTTGTACATAATTGTAGGCTGTTTTTCTGATACCCAACTAGTCATAGTATGAAGGAAGTGTTGTGTTTGTTAAACTGCAAAAAAAGTCTGCATTTATGTTTCAAATCTCTCTATCATTTGTAGGATGCAAAAGTCCAGAAATCCCATGAGGGAGGAGGCACAGAAGAACCAGTAGTAAAACCACAACGAGGCAGACCTCCAAAACACAAAGCAAACAAACAGGACAAGTACGTAAGCTTTCCAAATTTGAATGCATTTTTCCTCTCCCTCTACAAGTCATTTCACTGATCAAGTAATTTCATAGAAGGTCTCTAGTTCTAAAATTAATTTTGTGGCCTTTATTAAATGTAGATGATATTTCTCTTTCATCCAATCTGGGGGACACTGCTTACCATGGGGTTGTGGAGGGAGCTTGGGGAGTTGGCACCTAACTAGTTAACTTTTAGTACTGCCGACAGACCCCTCCCCTCTACAATCCCCCTGCCTCTTCCTCTTCCTGTCAGTTTTTTTTTAGGTGCCCATGGAGTTGGGCAGTGTTTTAGTACTGTAGGTAATTTTTAACTTTTATTTTATTCTTTTAACTTTTTTTTACAGGTTGCAGAGCTGGAGTGTGTTCTAATATAGAGAACACACTCAGAGCAGGGCAGCGCAGGCACTACCCTGTCAGATGAGAGCCAGCGGCTCTCACTGACAGGACAAGAGGAGATTGAAGAAATTGGTGCCTGAATTAGGAGTGACAAGCGGTCACTCCTGGAGCCTCCCCGATAACCGGCGCTGCCACTGCAGGCATAGAGCGCCGGTTATCGGATACTGCATTGACAGGGCTAGAGGTTTTTCCTCCAGCGTAGTGAATACTATGATGCGAGCCAGAAAGCCAATTTCAGCTCTCATCTATCACCGGATTTGGAGAGCCTACATCAGATGGTGCGAAAATAAGACATGTCACTCGTCCTCTTTTTCGCCTCCCTCGCTTGTTGGCTTTCCTTCAGGATGGCCTGGAAGCATGGCTTCAGTTAGGTTCTTTAAAGGTTCAGGTTTCGGCTCTGTCAGTATTTTTTCACCTGAAATTAGCAGATTTACCAGATATTAGGACTTTCCTCCAGGGAGTCTTGCATATTCAGCCTCCCTATGTTCCGCCCACAGCACCATGGGATCTCAAACTGGTACTGGATATGCTTAAGGGGCCTCCTTTTGAGCCATTACTTGTGGCAGATTTGAAGTGGTTGACCTGGAAGGTCCTCTTCCTTTTGGCTATTGCATCTGCACGTAGGGTTTCGGAATTAGGAGCTCTGTCTTGTCGGGAACCATATCTGATTTTCCACGAGGACAGAGCGGTGTTAAGAACCCTCCCTTTCTTCGTTCCAAAAGTAGTTTCGGCTTTCCATGTGAACCAGGAAATTGTAGTTCCGGTCTTCTCATCTACTTCCCATTCGGATCAACAGTCTATGGAAAAGTTAGATGTGGTTAGGGCTCTCCGCATTTATGTCAAGAGAACTTCTCAGATTAGACGTTCTGATTCTGTTTGTTCTTTATGATGCTAGTAAGAGAGGCTGGCCAGCCTCAAAACAGTCCATTGCAAGATGGATTACGGCAACCATTAAGCAAGCTTACATAAAGGCTAACTGTCCTGTGCCGGATAGACTTACGGCCCATTCCACCAGATCGGTAGGGGCGTCGTGGGCAGCGAGAAATGGGGCTTTTGCAGACCAGCTTTGCAGGGCAGCCATCTGGTCCTCTGTCCACACCTTTACAAAATTTTACCAGTTTAATGTATTTGCATCTGCGGATGCAAATTTCACTCGTAATGCTTTACGAGCGGGATTTTCAGAGTAGTCCCACCCTTAGGGGGCTGCTTTAGAACGTCCCCATGGTAAGCAGTGTCCCCCAGACTGGATGAAAGAGAAAAGAGGATTTATGTACTTACGTTAAATCCGTTTCTCTGATTCCGTCTGGGGGACACTGCGATCCCTCCCTTCTGCATTTCTTCTGTGTGCTTTTGGTTGATTGGCCTTTTCTCCTTGGGGCTTTTTAATTAACTGACAGGAAGAGGAAGAGGCAGAGGGATTGTAGAGGGGAGGGGTCTGTCGGCAGTACTAAAAGTTAACTAGTTAGGTGCCAACTCCCCATGCTCCCTCCACAACCACATGGTAAGCAGTGTCCCCCAGACGGAATCAGAGAAACGGATTTAACGTAAGTACATAAATCCTCTTTTTGGCTAGCAAGGCTTAAATTAGTATCTCAGTCGCATTGGAAGTCCAATATAACCAGCTCCTGCCATGAGTATTTACCAGTAAAAAGTATTTCCAGGTGGTGCTTTTCTTTAAGCCTAGTGACTGTTTTCATAGTACCTGGAATGCAAAGGCAGAATATGTGCGTGTATGTAAACTTTACTGCCTGTAAATGTTTAATATTTAATCTATTTAAGCGTCCAGGGCATCTGCATTCACACTACCTGCTATGTGGGCACCTGCGTATCAAACTCTGAGAACTAGTGATAAAAGCTGTGTAAATACAGAGTCCTTCCGGTTGCGTGTTGGTCTTTGCTTAATCAAACTGTACTAGAAATTCTGGGTATGTCTGATGCCATGCATTGAGGACTTGGGGGCAGGGTGTACAAAGCAGGTGGTGATTACCCCCACCTAATTATCGAATGGGCAGTAATGCTCATTTGTGTTTTCTTGCATTCAGAGCACTTTTCTGTGTGCACTAAATTCCCCTTGTTTGGTGTGCTAGGAGTTAATGAGATCATACAAATAAACGACAATAGTGATGCATAGAAGTGCCAGGCATTGGAGAAGACAGCATACATTAAAGATAGGCAGGGTCTGGCCTGTGAGAGCCTAGACTAGTGGTAAAAGGGCAGAGCTGAAGACTAAATGTGTAAGTAGTTTGATTAAATTGTAAGTAAAAAAAAAAAAAAGACCTTTTTTTTTTTTAAGCATTTTAATCGTGAGTTGTTTGTTGCAGGGAAACGGATAAGGTGGAATGGTCACCACCTCCTGTAAAAATTCAGCTTCTATCACCTCCAGAAAGCCCAACTGTCAATTCAGAAAGTGTAAAGCCGTCGCCAACAGCATCAAAGGATGCTCAAATAAATCCATTAAGGAAAACAAGAAGAAGAATAGTAACATCAAAACCAGTCACACGCCGGAAGATCAGATGATTTTTCCTTTTTGAGCTTTTTTTTTTTTTTTTTTTTTTTTTTTAAACTTTTATTGTACACCGTGGTTTATAAAATAAATGAAATTGTAAGAAATATTAAAACATACTTGTTGGGAGGATAATTTATAAATAATATTGTAAATGTATGAAATGAAATGTAAAATTAGATGGTGTGGAATTTTCTTTCCAGACAATAACATTTTATTCTATTTTGTATCAAATCTTAATACATTTATAAAATATGTATCTCTAACTTCATGGAATGTGAAATAAAAATAATTAACATTAAACTTTTTTTTTTTTTTTTAATTTTTCTTATCTATATTAACAGCTAGGTCAACATATAATGAAACTATCTGTGCAGCTGTGTGTTAATGTGCAGGTGACCACCACCTGGGGAAAATAGGGCCTGTACATTTGTGGGAGGGGGGAACAGAGGAGTTATGTTGGTACCAGAGATGATCCCATGCTTTATGGAAATCAGGCAAGTGCTTTGTTGAATAGTTGTTTTGTATGTTTGATTTATTTATCTATTTTACTGTACGACACATTCTGAATTCAAATAAATATTTTATTTATATACATATATGGATTAGGGCCTTCTCTCTCCATGTGAAGACAAGGCAGGTAATTATCATTTAAAAAACAGAAATTTAAGGGTGTGGTACATAACTTGTATATAGAGGCGCTGTTGCAGCTCACAATAGGGAAACTCCAATCCTCTAGTACAGCAGACCACAATTTGAGAAGGAATTTTAAGTGCAGAAAACAGCCCCAAACAAATATGTAAATACTGGCCTAGCAATAAAAACATAACTACCCAATAATAAAATGATAACTTGTGCCAAATTGTTTTCCTTCACAAATTCAAGTTTTGTCAATCATATGTGTCCCAAAAAGAACAAATTTTGTAAACATCTAATATCAAGAAATCTGTTCATGTATGTATGACAGGGTAATGGTATACCAATTGACCCTTAACAGATATTAATCAACAATAAATCTTAACAAATGTCCCATATAACATGCCAAGGCAAACTTTTATAGTGGGTTAATTCAATTAGGGTCACAAATAAGGTTAGATGTAATCCTATAAATTCTCCTGAGAATGTCCTATATCATTATTTTTTATTTATTTATTTTTCCTCAAAAGATATTGTGCTCCTATATTACTAACAAGAATTTTCACACTCTGACAGCTTTTTCATGATAGCATAGACCACTTTATCATCTCCCCTTCCACGTTGAGGAGGATTAAAATCCTGATATTAATCCCATAAAGACATATGTGAAAAATAAGCATTTCAGCAATAATAGTTGTTTGAATCATTGCTGTTCAGAGCTGATCATTCTTTAATTTAATCTCATGCTGACTGGTTTAAACAACATCTTGGTGCATTTAGTTCTGTGGGGTCTAGTTAATCTCCTACTGTCCGCGTCTGCGGAGTAGCATGGCTGCACAGTTCACCCCTGGCTCAGAAAGGGTCCTTTTAATAAATGGCAAGTGTCATCTTCCAGCTTTTCCGGAAGAATAATTTAATCACCGGATGTAATTCTCAACAATCATGATTTCTTCAGAGGTATGAAAGAAATCCCTATCGGGGTAATCATTTGTAAATCTTATATCATTAGTTTGCTAATGAAGAGACAATTAACCTTAACTTAAATTTGGTACCCATATAGATAACAATATTCAAATGGATAAAAAAATCTCATTGCCAAATCAGTATTAATTATAAAATGACTACAATTATCCTAAAAGCTGTCGGGAAACATAGAGGCATTTCAAATCTTTAATATGCGATCCATCACAAATGAGCTGGCATCAGCCCCCCTCTGTTTCTTCAACATTCCTAATAACCCTTAGAACAACTGTAGTAATCAGGCAGCCTGCTGAGCTTTCGCCTGCAGCCACCCAGCTGGCTGTTCCCAATCCTATCAGAGCGATGGCAGCTGCATCATGTGGTCACCTCTACAATGCATGGAGGACACGCACCATACCCTGAGAAGGAGGGAGTGCACTGTGCTCTCTCCTACCTCTGTGTGGCCCCTTTGAAAGTGGGAGGGCTGAGCACTCCAGATATTTGTTTGCCCCTCATTGCCTTAAAATAAGGCTTTCTTGATCCCCTTGTGACAATTGCCAAAATGCAGAAAGACATTAGGAGAGTCTATTTCTTTTGTGCTATAAAAACTCTTGTTGCGCAAGGTCCTACCCAAATACTGCAGTTCACATTGACATTTTATGAAGTAGTTCTATAAATTGCAAGTAATATATTTATCTTATAATTGGGATTGTTTAATGCTGAATTCAAATTCAAAATATATATGTGCATATGGTACAAGCTATCTTTCCACATTTTATACCAACCAGAAGGTTTGCAATTGCAGACTGTTCAACTGTTTTAAACGTGTTTTTTGTTTTGTTTTGTCTCTTAATTATTTGAATTTTTTTGGGGGGGGCATTTTATTTACAGATCTTTTTTTAAATTAGCAAATAACATTCTTTTATGAAATATATATAATGCCATGCTAATTGTAAGGGTGTGGGAAAGATTTGGAAGATCTTAGTCTTGATTTTAATATTAATCTTAAATTTCCTACAATCTCATAAACCATTACATTTCTTGACTTAGAAGGAAAACAGAATTTACGGATTGTAATTAAAAAAACCTTTAATACCAATACCTATATTTAATATAAAATTAGCCATCTGAATAAATGAAGGATAAAAAAAAATCGCACTCCCAATTCTGCAGAACTGCTAAACAAGGGAAGAAAAATAAAGTACACAGAAAAATCTTATGTAGCAACACTGATACTACTTGTTAAATAAAACTTATAAGTCACCCATATCTGCCTGAGAAGTACATAAGGCCCTAATGCTCAATATCCAAGCTGTGGTTGTTGGATTGGCCTCTGGATTACTATGCTGTGAATAATCTTCATGGTATTGCCATATTCCTGAATATCTCATACAACGGTTTCCTTGGTTAACCTGGTATTATGATTATGAAAGGGTTGGGGTGCTTCTCTTCCTGATATGAGATATATGATGGGTGAAATTTGGCAGTACCTAGATTACCTTTTATCTTCTCATCTACTTTGTTGGGGGAAAAAAATGAAACCTGTTGGCCTCTTAAACTGAGGTATCATTAAACTTCTGCTCCTAAATGCTTTAGAGATGTATTTATTCAACTCCTTACAAAAAAGGAGTTACTTTAATATGCAAGATTGTCTTGTTGCTTAACTGAACCACTGAAGCACCAACTGCTGGAATCATATCCAAATCCTGTGTCCTATCTATTGAAAGGAAAGGACAGTTTGGAAAACCACAATGTAATGGCTAACAAACCTTTTTAGTTGCCACTTGTCATTCGTTAGAAATCCATTATTTCACTTCCTTATGCAATGGGAAAACTTCTTTACTCTTTATAGGACTTGGCAATACCCTTGTCATCTCTTCAGCATCCAAACCTGTCATATTATGGACTTCCCTGACCACTATGATTAAAGGACGTATGAGCTCTGGATCAAAACTAGCTTTCCCCATCCCTCTCTATTACGAAGTCCTCCACTAAGCCCCCTGGTTTTCCCCTGAGCCCACAGGATACTCCATGTCCCTTTCAAAGACTCCATCCCTGTCCTGTTTTTCACGGACCAAAAAGTACTCAATACTTTGGCAAACTGCTTCACTATAATCCATAGTAGCACATCTGAAGGACTTGCTTTTTGCTGCTTCTCTTATGCACTGTTCACAAAGTTTCTTCAGGGGCATTGCAGGTTTATTAAATGCTTAGTACAACTCTTTATATATCCCCTTATGCCTGTCTTTCCTTTCTTCAGCATTAAGAGATCAAGGCAAGCTAGAACCATAAACACCTAGCAGCTGCTACTACTAACCTATGGAATACATATACCAGAGAGAATATGGAGAAATACCAACTTCCATAATGCTATACTAACTGACATTACAGACACATAAATATGACACTACAGAAAGCACCTGAACACGAAATTAACAGCAGAGAAAAAGATCACTTACTTGACCAGCTTCTGTAATATCTGGAGGCAGTCTGCATAGCAATGATGAAACAGCTGATTCAGATTAGGATTTTTAGACATCGGCACCTGATTGGCACTATCCCAGCATGCAACAGGCCACTGGGGAGTCAAGCTGTAGCCACCATGTTAGAGAGAGCCATTTCTCTCCTTTTATTATTATTGTTAATTGGTAAGGCACCACCGTGCTTCATAGTGCCAGGCAGTGGGGATAACAGCATACATAAAACACGGACATACAAGGTAGATAATATAAATGCAGACATGAAAATAAAGGGTAACATGGCCCCTGCTCATGAGAGAGGTTACATTCTAATTGGAAGAGGACACAGCTGAAACAATATGAATAAGTGTGGCTCAGGTGGGAGTAGGATAAGCTCTAATAAAGACCACTTACAGTGCCAAGACCTAGGCCCAAACTTCAAGACCTGCATTCTAACAGTATTGCTAGCAACCTTCATGGCAACCACAATAATATGCCTCCATCTCAGCCTAAGGCTGGCTTGTATCCCGAAGGAATCGCTAAGCATGTAAATATGGCCAGCACCTTCCCTCTCAAATGACGGCTCTTTTATAGAAGCTATTGTAACAGACCTTTTGGCAGAGACCCTTTAAAGTAGAATACAGCTAGGAATTGTGAAATAAAGACACACAATGTAGGTAAGTAAAAACCTGTTGTGATAAAAGGAAACAGAACAAGAGACTGGGATTGAGAGGAGGGGGTGTTGTTTATTCAGTTAGGGAGGCTTCTGTCCTATTAAGGGAAATGGGTGATATACCCAAGATGTAAGCGGGCTGAAGGCCAGGCAAAAATAGTGTTTGTCCAAAACAAAACATTTGTTAGTAGTTTACTGTGCAGATTCTAATTTATGGTAATTAATTCAAAACAAATCTAGCAGATGATAAACACAGGTACCGTTGAGTGACACACTTACATGGATCCCTGGGTATAGAACATAACATCATCCAACAACAGGAAAATTAAATAGATTTACAAGAGCTTTTCTTCCATTATTACATTTCAGCAAATCTGTAGGATTACAAGATAGACAATAACATTCGGAATTAGCGGGATGTCAGAAGATCGTGATCAGGGCTGAAAGAAATATTTCAACACAATTATTTAGTATATATAAAAGCAAAAAAAAGGAAATAATTCAGAAGACCTGCTCGGGCTGAGTTTTCAAGTCTCTAGATAGAGGGGATTTATTACAATATTGTATCAGATCATTTAATACTGGAGAGATATCAATAAAAATCTCATGGCGATAAGGATGCAAACTTTAACAAATTCTACACCAAGAAAAAAGAACCATCCATCAGTGATTAATGCTATGATAATAAAGTGTGATCAACTTAGCTTATTAGCATACATAAATACTGTCCTTAAGCTGTTTTGGAAGAACTATTAGGCCCTTTTAAAAACTTCAATTGACATTTCTGACTTCAAATATTATTTTTCTTGTCACAGTTATTGTTAGAAAAAACACAACTGAAAATTGCAACAATATGCTTGATTTCTATGAATAAATAGCCAAAGTGGGGTTCTTATCGGATATTTAAATGTTTTAGTGATACAAATTATTCTTTGCTCTTATGATAACAATTGCAATAACTGCACCTAAACTGGGAAAAGTTGATTTGCACCACAAGCTAGCAAAAGTAAAATATCAAGGACAACAGAAGTATATATCCCTACTCTGTTCATTCTATTTTAGCCAAGGACTTCAGCGACAAGGACGGACACATTTGTGGCAGAAGTGCTTGATTTGTTCGGGCCCCTACAAAAGGGAACATTTTGGTTGTTGATAGGGATTTTAATAATTTACTAATGGACATTTGGCTTACAATGGTCATCTTCCTCAATGGTTACAATGTCATCAACCTCATAATCATCCTCATCACAGATGTCTATATGAATTACAAATTCATTTACAAAGAGGATGAACCAAGTAAGTAACTGTTAGGCAGCATGCGTGACACGTTTGAGAGGGACATCAGCATCAGTAGACATTTAACAGACGATGGACCACGGCCTTAATCTAAAATGGTGGAAGATGGAATTGTCCTTGGGCCCTCCCATGTAGGTGCAATAAATAGGCTCGTCAGTTACATAATCGATTTATATGATGGACCACCTAATATACAAAGGGTTGGAAAGTAGACAATAATGACATTGACTGTATTATTAGGTCAACAATTGAAATGTAAGCAATATTATTAGGTTGACAATTCAAATGTACACAGTATTATTGAGTCAAACAATATCCCTAACCCTATCCCTATCTCTAGCCCTTTCCTTCACCCTATCCCTAAAACTAACCATATGATAATTACGACATTTGAATTTTTCAACCTAATAATACTGTCCACCATGTGAATTGTCAGCCTGATAATACTGTCAACAACTGTATTGTGGACCGAATGAATGTCTAGCTGTCGACCATATATACAAGATGATAGACCATGGCTATATTGTAAACTTGTGCAAGATGGAATTGTCCTTGGGCCCACCCATACGTTAAAAAGGACATGCATAGTTTAACAAACCAAGCTCTTCAGTGACAGGGACTGCCACTTTTGTCACTGAAGTACTTGATTTGTTTGGACCCCCACAAAAGAGAACATTTTGATTGTTGGTAAATGAACTGGAAAATAGATAGGAATGTTAGCAAATTACTAATGGCAATTTTGCTAACAGTGACATCACTCTCATCGCTGAAGTGAAGATCATGATCACACATAGTTAATTTCCAAAGGAATCTAGTGTTACAGATTCTGTTTGCAATTGGCAGCAAGAACAGTATTTCACATACTATATGTAGTTCATTTTGATGAATACCAGTTTTTCAGGATGTGTGGGAATTAGTCTCTTCTGATAATAAATCACCATGTTCCCAGCTTTCCAAGTACACACTGGAGGGTGGACAGCTTAAGTACACCATAGCTAGTTTTGTACAATGGGTTTTATATTGCCTTTTTTCCTCCCAAAAATAAAAGGAACAGTCTGAGATGCTAATTTGTACATTATCATTAAAGTAATCCTTCACCTTTCCACTAAATACAAGGTGTATCATATTGAAATATGGTTGAGGTGTCAATATATTTGGGCATTTCTTTTAAGCTTGACCAGATGTCATAATAACCTTTCTTATTGGTGTGCTGTGTTGACACATCATCAGTGTGACTCTTGGAAAAGGTAAGTTTTTTTCTAGCAGTAGCATTTTTAGGAGAAGCTAAAGAAGGTAACTGTCATGATTTTCCACTGGCTGCAGTTCAGCAACTCCTCCCTAGATGCTGCTGTGCCTTCATCTGTTCTATCCAACAAGGTGTTAAACCTCCGTCTTGTGTTCTGATCTTATTCACCTGTCTCTGACCTTTAAAAGACTGCCTCTTCCAGCAGTTTGGGCCAGTTCATCAATTGTCTTCGCTGATGGTTTCTCTGTGTCAATCCTGTGATATGATCTTGACTTGCTCCTTGCTATTTGACTTCTGCTTGTTCCTACATTTTGTACCTCCTCTTGTGACTTAGACCCTGACTTCGTTTGATCTTGCTCCTATTTACTCCTTGGTATTTTTGTGGATCTTCCGGATGCTGACCCATGGCTTGACTGACCTTCCTTTTGTCTGATTTCGCTTGGATCATCCGATGCCTCCCACATCCTGGCTAAACCTGACAATCCAGTCTCTTTGTTCCTGTATCTCATCAAGGAGCTGTTCGCATCTGTGAAGAATTATGTCAGTTGTAAAGATTGATATTAAATATGACTTAAACTTAGAATCAAGCAGGGTGCCCAAAATGTAGTGATCCAATTTCAAGATGCTGCAAAACCTTATATCCTGGAAAAGTTTACAAGCCCAATATACTTGCATGCAGAATCGCTAAATTTCATCTCCTCTTTCAGCTTCTCCAGTACTTTGATTAGGGGTATCACGCTAAACATCTCATGGTTTGATGTGTAGGTATTGATGTCTTGCTGCTGTTCCTCTAGTAGCTGGAGCATATAAAGTGTGGAATTCAACCTTGCTACTATCTTTTGCTTTAATTGGTAGAATGGCAGATGATATTTTTTTTGCAGCTGCTGCAATGTTCTACATGCGGTCGCTGAATGTTGGAAATTCCCCAAAATATTACAAGCCACGGACAGCATCTCCTGCACTGACCTTTCATTTTTTAAGAAATTGTGCACCACGAAGTTTATTGTGTGTGCAAAGAATGGTAACTGTTGAAATTCACGCAGTCGCAATGCATACACAATGTTCGCTCTGTTATCGACAATAAGGAATCATGAGGAGAGGTTTAGCAGGGCTGTCTTGCTGTGACATTTCTGAGCTCTTCCAACAGATTGCCACCGGTATGTTGTTTTTATGAAACCAGCAATACAAATAGTAGTTTGCCTGTGGATGACCTGGCATTGTGTGCAAGCACTACTATACTGAAAGGAGGATGAGAAGGAGGATAAAGCTACCACCGCTGCTGCTGATGGCAACATACATACGCAGTTGGCCGTCATGGTCATGTAGTCTTTTGTTTGACCAGTACCAATTGTCCACATATCCGTAGTTAAGTGGTACAATGGAAGTGGTGAAGACTGCATGAGGTGTTTATCCATTCAGCTGCTAGGTGATGCTGGGCTGTTTGCTACTATACACAGTTTTCCACCTTTTGAAAAACTACTTGAATAAACTACAAATAATGCAACAGGGAGGCGGTGCCTAAATGATCAACATCCCTACCTCTATTTATTGTGGCATCACAAAGCCTACAGACGCCTTGACAAAAGTTGTCTGGGTTGAGATAAAAAAAAATCCAAACATAAGAGGTGCTTTTCTTGGTCTTACTCCATAGCATGTCAATGCGCTTATCATGGGTATAAGGTGGTACCACTAGTGACTGTCTTACTTCAACACAATCCTCCTCCTCATTATCTTGTTCAATTACAACACATTCTTTTTCAGATCCACAATTATCCAACAAATCCTCTTGCACATTTGCAAGTTCCAAAGTAGCATCCTCAATTTGTAAATCTAAATCATCATCATTACTACTACTCATCATCGCATTTTCAATTGGTTGAGAAATTTGGCCCTTAGACTCTCCTCAGGATTCTGTGAGTGCTCAAGTTGTTCAGCCTGTGCTATTTTCATGTACTGATGAGGCTGTTTTGGAGCTGACAGACCTACACTCTGAGCGAGAAGGTGGTGCATCAGAAGTTAAGGAAGATGCATGACCATGTTGGACACTCTCTTTTGCAAAGGACATTCTAGCACGTGCATCAGTTGTAGCAGGACCCCTACTAGCAAAAAGTGGGCAGGTCCAATTTGTCCTAAACTGGGTCCAAGGCAAGAAGTCAGTGCCAGGTACTTAGACTGGCTGTTAACACAATCACCTAGCAAAGACTGTACATCAGAACGTTCCTTTTATAGTACCTATAGGCGCTCCATGATGTCCTCAGCAGGAAACATTCAGAATTAATGGAATTGAATAGAAAGTTCTGCACATGCTCAGAACAGCTGTCAATTGTTGCTAGGCAACACAGGAAGCCAGACCAGACCAGACTTCTGATGGAAGACAGCTTGGACAAGACAGGCGAATGCTGAAATTTCGTAGCAACAGCCAAGCCATAGGAAATGGGTTGCTCTAACAGGTAAGAGACGGTACGTCCGGGCCGAGGGTGAGCATGCCACTGCTGAAGTCCCCATCGGCAGTGACACAAAGGGAGCAATTCAGATCCCAGCTTGCCAGCTAATAAGCCCTCAGAAATCTGCTTATATCCGCGTTCCACAGCCTTCCTCTCCAAAGCAGAGGCCAAGACAGGCCTCAAGGAGACCCCGCTGCCACAAAATTGGACTTAAGGATGCTCTCAACCTTATAGTCAGCACCATCTTTAAGCATGGCTGCATTAGGAATTGGGATAGTAGTTGTCTTAGACAACTGCGCTACAGGTGCGACCACCTTAGTAGGCATTTCCCATTTACCAATATCCTCAAAGGGAAGAGGATAACAGAACTGTAACACCTGGAATTTCAGGTCTGGTGAGTTCCAAGCCTCACCTAACAAATCATTCAGGTGGGAAGAAAAAGGAAAAGAAAGCGTGCTTTTCGACCTCCGCTTAGACAGAGAATTCTCCACAGTCTCAGGTACTGCTATCTCTGGGAGTTCTAACAACTGGTGCACAGCACGTATGAAAGGAGGCATCAACCACTTTGCTCCTGAGAAGAACTGTCAGAATCCACCTCATTCCCAGGGTGTGGATTCCAACATCTAAAGAGTACAATAGCCTTTAGACTTCTGACCCAAGCCTGGCACTACAGACGGCCAGAATCCCTGAAGAGCAGGACAACCTTAGTGTCTGTCTCTTGCGGGGTCTCATCTATAGTTACAGATGTGGCCGTGCCAGCTAAAGGAAGACCAACTTTAACTTTCTCACACCCAATAGCATGCTTCTCCTGTCAGATATGGGATCTCTGCAAATCCACTTTAAAACCACTTCTTCTCCTTCACCCCTTACCCCACTTTGAGACAATTATGAGTTTACGCCAAGTCGAATTTCCTCTTGCTTTCACATTAATTCTCTAGGGGCTTTCAAATGGCGTCTGATGTCCTGGATAAGGCATATTGCTCATCATTGGAGATACTGCAACAAAAATGTGAGAATGTACCAATTCTTTTTTGGTGCATCTGCAAAAAACTGTTGGAGATTTGAAAATTGAACTCAGCTCTATCAAAGCAGACCACGATGCTGGAAGATAAAATGGACTCCATCCACAAATTCCAAAAAGATGCAGCACACGACTTAGACTATCTTTAATGTGAAAATTACTTTTTGAAGGACAAGTTGGAAGATTTGGAGAATCGCGAACAACAGAACAACTGGAGACTTCGTAATGTACTGAACCTGTCAAACCCAGAGACTTGGAAAATTATATCAACAGATAGTTTTCTTTTTTAATTCTTCACCTTTCTGATAATCCCCTTCAAAATGAGCAAGCGTACTGAGCCCATCTCCCTCAGCTGAAAGACTCGGATCCTCCTAGGGATGTCAGTTTGAGACTGCTTTCCTTTAAAACTAAAGTGGCAGTTTCTGTAGCTGCCAGAAATTCCCCTCATGTACTATTCAAAGGGGTTTGCATTCATATCTACCAGGACTTCGCTCTTTCCACTATAGCCAAAAGACATGATCTCAGGGATGTATCGTGAATTCTTCGAGATAATGGATTCAAATACCAGGGCGGTTTCCCCTTCCATATTATTGTTGAGGTCGAAGGCCAACAGATTTCCAGACAGGAGAAAACCACTTCTCTTCTCAAATTGTCCCACGCTGACGTCCTCTCTCTGAATCGAGACATTTCTGATGAAGAACTAACCCTTCCTCTTAAGAGCTAAATATCATCTAAGGTTCCCGGCCCTGATGGCTTTGCAATTTATTATTATAAGGTGTTCCCCCAAGATTTGGTCCCATACTTAACCATGGTTTACCATCATCATCATTGTCTTCATTTATTTATATAGCGCCAACATATTCCGTAGCGTTTTACAATTGGAGACAAACACAGTAAACTAATAAACAAACTGGGTAAAACAGACAAAGAGGTGAGAAGGCCCTGCTTGCAAGCTTACAATATAATGTACTGCTACATAAAGACAAATTCCATCCAGACTTGATCCATTCAACTATGATCGTTATACCAAAGCCAAATAAAGACATCTCCCATTGCTCTAATTACTCTCTTGAACACTGATGTAAAGCTTTTCACAAAAATCCTGGTCGATCATGTTAACCACTACCTGACTCTAGTAGTCAATCCTGATCAGGTAGGGTTTGTCCCCAACATAGACAATACCAGAAGAATGATTGACATCGTATCTCACATTAATGCAACAAAAACACCATCTGTTATTTTGACACTTGATGCAGAAAAAGCATTTGATAGATGTGACTGGATCGCATATGAATAACTTCTGCTATAAATTTATTTAAAGGAAATAGCGCAGGGCGCTTATTTATATAATTGCATATGCGCTTATTTTTTATATTGTATATATTCTGAGATAGGAAATCGTTATTTCTGAGACCAGGATAGAAACTCGTTTTTCTTGTTGTAACCTTACTAAAGGATATGCCTTATTTCTGATGTATATATCTGATACAATAAGCCTTTGTGGATGGAGGTCTTTGTGTATTGGGATGTGTTTGGTATGTAAGTGTCATTGTTTGGGATTTGTAAGGTTGCTAGTGGAAACCTCCAATTAGGCATATGTGGAAGGGAGTCTGATAGCAGGAATTGCTAATGAAGTTTTGTGACGAAGTGTCATGCCTGCTCTGGCCAAAGGCCTAGCAGGGGGTCGCTACTGTGTGGCCTTTTGTCCAGAGTGAATTTCATAGATATGTGCAAATTTTGTTAGCTTTGCGATGCATGTAAATCCATGTTTGTGTAAATGGGGTACATCCTGATGCTAAAAATAGCCTGTTTCTGTATAACTGTATAAAGGGCACTAGCTTGTATTTGAAACTTGTTCTTCTGATTTTCATCCGACCTGATCACACTAGTACCTTCAACCAGTGTATGAGAGCAAATAAACATCTGCTTCAAAGACCTGTTTGAAAACATCTTCACTATTGCTGTATTCCTGTGACCTGCCGATTGGACCCTAAATATAATCCGTTCGCAGGCTGTCTCTGAGGTTTGGGCACAAGCTTTTCCAGTACCACCGCCTGCCTGCTACCCATGGAGCCCTGGTCAGTGTGATAGGCCAAGGGGGACCATCCACAGCATCCCTGATCCATAGTAAGAGGTCAGGAGTACCAGCCCAGGTACACCAGCAACAAGACATGCTAGCAGCGTCAGTTACCCAGAAGAAGCCCGGTACTGGATGCCGGTAAGGAGTCCAGTGGTGGCAGCACGTGTAAGCCCCTCCTACTGCGGCAAGAGGGTGCATTTGGGATAACGATAGGGAACGGTGGCAAAGTAAGTCCAGCCGGTTCCCAGCAACAACAGACAGGGTGGCATAGGCGGTCCATCCTGTCACAATAGATGTTCATGATAGATGTTTACAGATGTTTACCACCCTACTACACTTCTGCCTACTCTGCAATTCTTTGCAATTTGCAATTCTTTGCAAGTCATTTGAGCGCTCTATCATAAGCCTTCATCAGCAATATTGACTGATGAATCCTTATTTAATTTCAGCAATCGTATAAGACAAGAATGTCCTCTTTCGCCTTTGTGATATGTTTGGGTATTGAACCTCTTGCAGCTGCAATCCGATTGAGCAAGGACATAAGGGGAATAAAAATTGTCTATTCTCAATATAAACTATCATTAGTTGCTGACAATGTCCTGTTGACCCTGTGATTTCCCTTCCTAACCTCCTTAATAATCTTTCAGTGTATGGTTAGCTGTCGAGCTATAAAATTAACAACTCCCAAGTCCAAAGCTTTAGCCTTACAAACATATCTTTGAAACAAATTTTGAATTCCAATGGCAGCCCTTATCTCTCCGCTATCTTGGAATTCAGATTATCAAAGAGTACAAACAACTGGTCCAGACCAATTACTCCCCACTTTTAGAATCAATAAAATGTGACCTTGGTGTCTGGAGTCCTCTTCATATCTCCTGGTTCAGTTGGATTAGTGTGTCTAAAATTAAAGTTCTCTCCCACCTTCTGTATGTATTTCAAATACCCCCTATGTTGGTGCCGGGATCATTCCTTGACACTATACAGATGCTCTGTTGCTGTTTAATCTGGAATGGCAATAATTTGTGGAGCTAAATCAACATACCTAGCAGCATCCATCTACTTCAGACCTGTCAGCTCTCCTGGATTACTTGGGAGTCTCCAGGTCTTAAGAATTTCACTCCCAACTTCCTGGATTTATTGAGACCAATTGACAGTGATTTACTGGCAACAGTAGAGAGACAAGCACCACATAGGCCTCACATGTACTGAAACAAAAGTAAAGACCAATCTTGTTGCTAAGTGCAGTGCCAGAGGTTGTCTTAACAACCTGTGCAAAGACAGCAGTTGGCAATTTATTGGTGAATAGCTCTACCTACCAATTACAGTGCCAGGGGCTTTCTTTACATGGATTGTGAAGACACCCTCCTTGTAACATTCGGTCCAAATCTAACATTTGTTAACAGGTGCTGCTATCAGTTTGCTCCGGCTAACTGGATTACAGCATTTAATTTTTATAGGAGCTGCTTATCATTGTATTTTGTATTACGATGCAGTAAATATATGTATATATATATATATTCTTTTGGTTTTCAGTATAATCTGCTTTTATCCTCTATGTCTTGCTTCATGGGGGACAATTAAGCTAAGAAAGACCTATAAAATCTGCCTCACTGATGTACCATGTGCACCCTCTCTTAGATTGTGCAATGATTTCGATATGGTGATATCTATTGGAAGCCTACCATTTTGAAAATATTCTTGACAATCTATAATATTTAAGGCTGTATTATTTTGCAGACAGCATGCAATTATTAAACTGAAAAATGTGCACTAAATTAAATAGATCAGACTGCCCTAGTATTAAGAGCATCTGTGACTTGATATAAGTATATCACTGTTATGGATTTGAGGAACACAGTATAAACAAATTACTAGATCCTGACATGTCTTTGAATTAACTGTATTGATATTTGTCACTAAAGTAAGGACATCTGTAGCTTTGCAGAAATTGCATGAATGCGCAGGGCTTCTCATCACTTATTATATAGTAAGCCCATGGCAATGGTGACTTTTCTAAAATTATGTTCCTGCTTATTTTGTTTAGTGCAGATTTTTAATTATTGCCCTCCCTCTTTCCTAGTCCCCTTGACCTCTCCTCTCTCTTTCTTACCTTCACCATGATCCAGTTCTGACCTGGGCTGTCCCTCACTTGCTGCTGTTCCACTGACTCCTCCACTGTGTTCAGCGAGGTGTAATTATGCACCCTTCCATTCTGAGCATCCTAATGCCCATTGCATTCTGGGGCGACAATTTGGTTAATGTATCGGCACTGCAGATATACTGGCTGTACCACGTTACTTGCATTACTCTCTACAACAGAGTGAGATTCCAGTACAGAGGGGAGGTTTTTTTGGCAACAGGAAATTACGCCAAAGTATGTGTCGTTTTACTATGACTTGGATGTTTTATAGTTTTTCCTGCTTCGATTCCCACCTCCAAGCCACACTTACTGTACAATTTACCATGACTCTTCAGCTCCCCCTAGCCCAGTGATCATTCAGAGTCACCTTGCTGCACCTCCCAGAATGCCCCTCACCACTCCAGGTAAATATCACTCTCACACCTAAACGTGTTTTACTCACCTCATCACAATTGTCCTAACTACTTTCTATTCCATTGCTGATTCTATTAACTCTTTTCCACCACTTCTTTGCCTTGCTACCTCTCCATTCTTTCCCTTCACTCACTTTATCCTTTACCATCATCACCCCACCTAACCTCTATCCTGCCACTGCCATTCTTTCTGTCATACTTTCTATTATCTATCTCATACTTATCTCTAGCCTTACCATGATTTTCTCCTTTTTCCCTTCTGTCCTCTTCCTCTATCCCTCTACTTCTCTTGTCCAACCTTCCTATGTTCTCCACCCTCCTCTCCTTTACCTTCATCCTCCCTACCCCTCTTCTCTTCTTTGCCTCTCTGCACTGCACTGCCCTGCACTGACTCACTACCCCCTCTCTAATCGTTCCCTTTCTTCTCCTATGCCTCTCTCACCCCTTCTCCAATTAGTTCTCCCCTGCTCTTCTCTCTGTCTTCTTCTGTTCATTAATATGCCCTCCCCCGTCTTCCCCCTCCCAAAATCTATTCCCTCTCATCACTCATTCTCTGTTCTGCCACTCCCCCTACCATCTATGCCCCCCCAGATCAGCCTCATCTCCACTTCTCTCCCATCTGGTGTGCCTCTTCCCTCTTGTCCCCTGCCCGCTGAAGAGTACCCTCATAGTTCTGTTTCTCATCCCATTCTGTTACTCACTTAAATCAAAATCATACCCACCCTTGCAATCCAGCAACCTCAACAAAATCATCCACATCTCTACTCTTCCCTCTCTCCCTCTTTCCTGTGAACTCTGGAATGCCAGGCCATTATGTAACAAATTGACCTCCATCCATGATCTCTTTATTGCTCCTTCCACCTGCTTGCCATTACTGAAACCTGGCTATCCCCTGATGAAACCAACTTTCCCACTGATCTATCTTTTGGGTGCTAGTTCTTCTCCCACGCACCCAGACCGGGGTTTGGCAAAGTGGTGGTGTTGGAATCCTTCTTTCCCCCTGCTGCTTTTCTGGGTTATTCCACCAGAACCCTCCCTCTATTTCTTCACTTTCAAGACACACTCCATCGGGCACCTGCGCATGGCTGTTATTTACCATCCTCCTGGTCCTAAATCTCATTTCCTTCATCACTTTGCCACCTGGCACCCTCACTTTCTCTCCACTAACCTTCCCTACCTAATCTTGGGGAACTGTAATATTCCCATAGACAATCCTTTGACCCTGCTGCTTCCAAACTTCTCTCCCTCTCCTTTCCCCTTGGTCTCTCTCAATGGATATCCTCACCCTTCCACCACAGTGGCCACTCCCTTCATCTGGACTTTTCCCACCTTTGTACTGTTTCTGACTTCAACAATTCACTTTTGCCTCTCTCTGACAACCATCTGCTCTTTTTTAGCATCTCCCTATCCTTGTCAACTTCATCATCGCCTAAAGTTACTTTGAACAGGCGTAACCTGGACACCATTGATCCTACCACATTCTCCTCCTGCCTGGTCTCACTTCTCTAACCCATCACCACCCTTTTCTGCCCTTACCACTGCACTTGATTCTGTAGCTCCGGCTGTCACCATCAAGCTTCTTTGGTTCCAGCCTCAACCTTGGCACTCCAAGCTTACCTGCTATCTTAAAAAATGCTCCTCTAATACAGAACGGCTCTGGAGGAAGTTCATGCTAACTTCCTTCACTTCAAGTTCACCCTCTCCTCTTACAGTTCAACCCTATCACTATGTAAACAATCCAAATTTAAGGCTTTATTTTCCTCCAAGTTGTCACAATACTTGCAAATAAAGTGGATTCACTTTCGCCCACCAGGATTAGCGCTGACGGTTACAGAGGCGCGGAGTCTAACGAACTACCGGTTTTCTCAAGGGACCCCCACAAGGAGATTTGGGTTTTGTAAGTTCGCAGGTTGCGGGCCTCTGCACTGCCTCCAGGTGTGACAAGCTGGTATCAAATTCAGCGGTTAGAATGAGTGGCCCGGGGGTGCGATGCCCCCCGGCCCAGCCCGCCCCTGCTCATCAGCTCATTTGGCTTCCAGTACCACCTGTATGCTGATGGCACCCAAATCTATCTTACCTCTACTTCCCTTATATCTCATGTCTGCTGCTGTCTCTTGGCCATCTCATCTTGGTTGTCCCATCGCTTTCTTTAACTAAATCCTTCCAAGGCTGTAATAATCATCTTCCCATTCTCTCCAGTGCTCCTTTACCTCCTCTCCTCTCTCTTTCTGTTGATAACACAACCCTCTTTTCTGTACATCACGTCTGCTGCCTAGGGGTCATCTACAACTCCTCCCTCTTCTTAAAACCTCACATTCAGTCCCTCTCCAATTCCAGCCATCTACACCTTCGGAATATATCCATGACCTGGCCCTTTCTCACCATGGAAGCCACCAAAACTCTTGTTCACTCCCATATAATATATCACCTTGATTACTATGACCTGCTTCTCTCTGGCTTCCCAACTGCCACCTTGCCCATCTCAAGTATCCTAAATTATGCTGTCTGCCTTCTTTTCTCTCCCACCGCTCTCTTTGCTGTCCCTCTCTGCTAGCCGCTAAATTTAAACTTCTCACTCTCAGCTACAAAGACCTCTACCAATCCATTCCTGCCCCCTATATCTCCAACCTCATCTCTACCCACACTCCTCGACGCCCCTCACTACCACACTTATTACTTCTTTCCACTCCCACCTCCAGGACTTTGCCTGGGCTGATCCCCAGGTATGGAAAAATCTCCCATGCCCTATCAGGTTAGTCTCTATTCTCCAAGGTGTCACGTGTACCCTTAAAACTCACTTCTTTATTCAAGTCTATCTGCTCACCTCCTAACTCCTTTGCCTTGGCTTTCACTTTCACTTCCCCAACTTGATAACACCCTATTTGTCTCTTCCTCTTTCCTTTAGGATATGTAAGCTCTCATGAGCAGGATCCTTTTTCATCTTGTCCCTCTTCTACTATTCCATTATCTTCTGTACCTCTAGGCCTGCTTGACATTGGACATTACCATTCACTGTCCTATAAATAACTTGATCTGCATTGTCAAGTTATCAGTGTCTAACTTGTTTAATCCGTAATCCTTGGTTTTTTTATTCTTTTGTTTTCATGTATTATGAGTTATTGATCATTGATGTATATTACTGTAAATATCTTGGAATATATACTAATAAAAAATAGTTGTTTCACTTTTTACTTAATGTGCATCTCATGATGAGCTCACTTTGCCACCCTGTCTGGGTGCAAAGTGGTTTTACAGATTTGTATCGGGTTCCTATTACTATCAGTAATCTGTTGTTACGACCACTCCTACTGGTGTTACTTGGCCACCAGTCACTCCTTGACTGTAAGTCTCAAATACGCACTAGTTGTAGGAAAGTAGTCACTGTCACCACTAGGTTCCTAAACGACACCTAGAACCGCTTACTTCTGGCTGGTGGGTGTAGCTGCTGCCTCTGCTCTTTGCTGTTGACTGTGGCTGGTCTTCATATAAGCATATTCTGGATCAGGACTGCAGGGCGGTAGGTAAAAAGTTACATCAGGACGCTGGGTTCAAAACAGGAGCGGATCCAGACTTTTGCTATACCCCGGGCGATTTTAGGGGGGGGCGAATCAGAGAATCAAGAAAATGAAAAATACCATCTTTGCCCGTTCAGAAACAAAGATGTCAGGAAAGTTCAAAGGGAAAAAACAATGATTCAAAAATTTACTTCAGTCTCTGCTGTAGTGAGGATGCAGAATGGTTCGTAGCTTGAGCATAGTGCAGAGCAGGGCCAGACTGGGACTAAAAATCAGCCCTGGCATTTCAAGCATACAGGCCCATCTCTGTTGATGAGCAGGACAAAACTGTGTGCCGCTGCGCAGCAGCTTCGCCACCAGGGGCGTACCCACATTATGTTGGGGGCATGGTCAACGTGGGGCATTGATACATACATTATTAAAAAACATTACATTTATCATGCCCTCCCTATCATGCCACCCCCCACCCCAGAAACACATTACAGCACCCCCAGCCCACTGTACTTATCTATGCTTCTGATGCTGCTGACATCCATCAGGGTGGGAACTTCCTGTAGAGTGAGCAGGGAAGCTATTAGTCTCACAAGATTAATAAATCTCATGAGACTTAGAGCTCCTCGGCTTGCTCTGCAGGCTGTGTCCTATCCAGGAACTGGGAGTAGCTATCCGCTCCCTCCTGCTAACCAGAGCTGGATTTAGGCTCAGGGGGCCTTAGGCACTTAAGACAGGGAGGCTCCTATGATGTAATATGGTTATTAGACACATTTTCAACAAATACACAGGCAATACTGTGAGCACTACTGTTAGGTGCACACAGTTCTGCCATCACAAGCAGTACAATGTGAAGCAGTACATACCTCCCAACTGTCCTTGTAGTCAGACCAAATCCTGACTAAGCGGGACAGTCACCCACCAAATTCAGGACAGTTGGCAGAATGTCCTGGTCTCTCTTACCTGTCTTGTCATTGTCTCCACTTGTGGCTGCTGGTGTCTTTAGATCAGTTGCTGCTTGTCTGGATCCTGGAATGTTGGGGGCCCTAATTGGAAAAAAAAATGGTTACATGAAATGTAGAAAACTCCAACCAGCAGCGGTGTTAAATCAATATAACACCTACGTTTTAAAATTAGGCCTTACTCCAGCCCCAACATTAAAATGATAGTATTCACATTTGATAAATACATCTATTTTCCTCCAACTAGCCCTGGCATTAAATAGTATATACATTTAATAAATAGACCTATTTCCCTACAACCAGCCCCAACATTAAATTAATAGTATCCCCATTTAATAAATAAACCGCTTTCCCTCCCTCCAAACAACCCCAGCAAGAAATTAAATAGCATTTATATTTAATAAAAATAACCATTTCCCACAACCATCTCAGGCATTAAATAATTCATAATTTCATTTAATAAATATACCTAATTTTTCCCAAACAGCCCCACATTCACTTAATAGCACACATTACAGTCATATACTGTCCCCCACACACATTACAGTCATATACTGTCCCCCACACACATTACAGTCATATACTGTCCCCCACACACATTACAGTCATATACTGTCCCCCCACATACATTACAGTCATATACTTCCCCCTGCCCCCTGCAGACATTGTCCCTGACACCCCCCTTCCCCCTGCAGACATTGTCCCTCACCCCCCCCCTTCCCCCTGCAGACATTGTCCCTCAACCCCCCTTCAGACATTTTCAATCACCTCTCCAATACAGTCTCCCGTGCAGTGATTTTTACTCATTCCCCCCCCTCCCCTGCAGTACCTATCCCCGGACACACCAACTCACCTCAACACCCTGCGCGCTCAACAGACCGACGGCTCCTAGACGGCTGCATCGCGCGGCCGCGCGGAAGTAAAAAAAAAAAAAAGGACTGGAAGGGCCCATACAGCCATCGGCCCTTCTGGCAAATGCCAGAAGTGCCAGATGGCCAGTCCGGCCCTGGTGCAGAGTTAGCAAGAAAGGTGCAAAGAGTGAGTTACCAATTGAAACTGACTCAAGAAGAAGCCTTAATTGCAGCCATACAGCTAGATAAATCTTGCAGAAAGTGGATAGTAAATAGAATAGTATAATGATGTCATAATGAGTGCAGAAGCATAGTGTTAATATCCATGTCTAAGCAAACTAGTGTTAGGTTCAAAAGTGGGCCAGCTATGCAGTTAATGACTTGTGTTTACTCACCTGGGGTGCAGAGTCTAACAGGTACCCTGGTATACAACTGAATCATGGATTTTGCTGTGAGGAGCCAACAGGTTGTGGTCCCCAGCAGGGCCGCCGAGAGGTTGGGGAACGGGTACAAATTACCCGGGCCCGGGCATGACAGGGGGCCCGGCCCGGGCCCTCGCGCCAACGTTTTTTAGTAAAAAAAATTCCTCTTGGCAGCCCTGGTCCCCAGGCTAGACTATGCAGCATCTGACTAACAAGAGGATTATCAGAAATAGTCCGAGGTATAGACTAGCAGAACACTATCAAAGTCAGTAACTTTCCATAAGGTGGGGACAAGAAGCGCAGGTTCAATATGGTCTTGAGCATAGATCTGTGTCACAGGCAGACAAATTTAGTTAGACCAACTCGAGTTTGTACATAAAACCTGTCAGGATATGCAGAATAATGCACAAACAACTAACAGGACAGAACCTGTTGCTGATGCACAGGGGGACAGGCAGAATGTAGTTAAATGCACAGTCCCACATGAAAACATTACACAAAGTAGAGGCACCTATAGATTTAGTAACTATACATTTATGCACTCCTAAGGAGAATTGTACATTTCTTAGGCTCTATAAAACCATGCCAACATTAAAGAAACCACACCCTCAGTTTGCCTGTTTTTCCCAAACACAGCAAAGTTTCCCTAGTTTTCATTCTTTCAGACTGGTGACTCCGACTGAATATAGTTATGTGTTTTAATGGTTTGTAATACTTGATTTCTGTATTGCAAGTTGTATTTCATGATAACTGGTGTGTGAATGCAAGAACATTTAAATTATTGTGTAACAAATCTAAATGTCCTCCTTTGGCCATATGAAATGTAGTGAAATGTGGAATGTGCAATATTCAGTACAGGAGAAATATCATAGTGAAGGAAGGTACATAATTGCGATCAAGAAGTCACTAATGCCTTCACCATGCATAGATGGGTAGATGTAATTTGTCTTTACTAGATACTTTCTCTTTCTCTTTTCAAATATTGGTATCCAAATTTAAAACTTTGAGTTACAAATCTTCCTCCTATTTCTGTGTGCAACATTCTCAGGAAAGCTTTGCTGCAGAATTACAGGCACCAATTATAACAAAAGGTTCAACTAGTAGCTTCTGTTTGAAGACTGAATCAAGAATAAGGATTGATCTGATTCCATGGCTCTTCAAATACTGCATTATCATTTTAGGAAACACCCATAATAGACTTCACAATATTAAAGGAAAAATGCAAGAGTGTATTAAAGGTTTGAAATAAGGAAAATTGCAGCAACATGAGAAGCTAACATGATAGCACTTAAATTAATGAATCACTAAATAATTTAGTAGAAAACCTAGAAGAGTGAAGCAAGGACTTTCATTGACAGTGTTTCCAGTGTATCTTTATCTGTGAAATATTTTACTTTCTTTTAACTGTACGGTTAAAGTATGCCAAACTGTGATAGTGTGAAAGTAGCTGTACGTGTGAGGCCTTTCAGTAAGGTAAGAATACGTCTTCATCTTTTTTCTTTTTAAATATTTTTCATATTCTAATAGATCAGATAGTTGTTAATGTGGAATTATTATATAGTGATTTCAATGACTGCACAGGCAGAAACAAGTCATTGTTAATCAGTAAAATATGTACTGGGTGATCTACTAACAAAATGAAACAACATGAATGAAAATGTGTTATGCAAATCAGCTTTAAACATGTATATTATGATGTGAATGTATGTTGGAGGTTTGTTGTGTCACAGCAAGTACATCGGGCTGCAAAAGAGCATTGACAGATAACACTGGTTAACAATTTTTTATTACCTTTTGTCACAAGAGTGAATAAAGGTGAATCTAATAGTATTTTCTGTGCTGAATTCAAACATTGTTTTAGAATGTCTCTATCACGTAAGGATTTTGAATTGACACCCAATTAAAGTTAACAATATTACGTTTATTAACAATACATACATAGTAAACAATTAACTCACTTAAAATGTAGACGTATAGGATTTTCTGCTGTAATTTGCCTCAGGAGCATCCCTTTTAAGGGTCTAACAATAGTCAGCAAGCTTGCTTGGCCTCCACTTGCCCTGATACCATTTTCCATTACGGAAATATCCTGGTGGAACCGTTTGCGATGTTCATCGCTGAAAGTTCCGAGATTTGCTGGGAAGAAATCCAGGTGCGAGTTCAAGAAATGGATTTTCAAATACACTGTAAAAGTAATAATTTAATTTCTTCAGCAAAAGAAACTTTAAGAATAAAATTATATCATTGTTTATTTACAAAAGAAAAGCTTGCGCTGTGATAATATCCCTATCAATTTCAGTCTCTGAAATCTCTGTCCGTTCACAGACCAGACAGTTTTTATCAGTAACCAAAAGTAGGTTGTATTACAATTCCCAAATGTCATATTACAATTGGCTGAGATGGCATATAGGCGTGTCTTGGTCCTTTTTGCTCCCTTGGATTCAATGGAGATTTTGGAGAAATTCTTGCAACTCTTTGTTCACCATCTCTGATTAGAAACATCTGTTCTTTGAATTAACTCCTTCATTCTTGTTCATATCACTCTCATCAGCTCACACGCAAGGATCCAAAATACATAATAAAACCACATCAAATATAAATGATATACTAAAATAAGATAAAACTATGTAAATCTTTTCATATTAATAAATTGTCTTCATCCAAAATAAAACCTCTTTAACAGTTCCCCCGTTTGATAGTTCTCTAAATTATCACACAATATTATGATTATGAGGTTTAATTTGTTCATACAGTTCTATAATTTCTTTCCCTATATTATTCACTCTCTTAATTTTTCTACTCAATGTTTTCTTACAAAATTTCAACAGTACTGGTATACATTTTAATACAAGATAGATAACTAACAATATTCCTAATATAAAGAGAAGAAATCTTCCTAATGAATGCATCAACGATTGAAACCATGTACCAAAACCTGCAAATTATTGCAATAATTATTTTATATTGTTTTTATCTAACAACGAAAACCTTGTATCTACTGCAGATAATGTCATGTTATGTATCTTTGCAAAATCTCTCTTTACTTTTACTACTTCATCTATACAATTATCTTCTCTAGATTATCTGTTTTATTTGTCAAAAAGGTACAACTTTGTTTCATATTTTATCTGTAATATTACACAATAACCTCTTGTTTGTGCAGTAAAATAATTTAAGACCAATCTATGTTCTATTAACTATATTTTGAAAACTTGAAGCTCTTTTGCAACATAACAAAAGGTTTCATCATGCACATTTGATATTTTATCAATCAATGTAGCTAAACCTTAGATATAAAACCAATTCATATTTCTATGTGCAATGCCTATAACTTTTAATGTAATCCATACCTGTACACCAGTTGATTCACTAATAAGTTGTGATACTGGTTGTTGTTCACTCTTTTCACCACTTCTTTTCTTTCTTTTTATAGTCAATTATCTATTAAATACTTTTGCGATACAATTTCCTTTAAATCATTTTGTGTAAATACATTAACAACTGGAATCACCTAACCTAGATAACATATTCTACCTTAATTCAGTGGTATACACTTATATGCCTTACTTCCACATTTGTAATATATTATCTAATAAAATACATGGTATTGCTACATGTAATATATCTATGTATACAATATCTATAAACTTTCCGTACTTGTTTTTCTCTAACTGCCCTTTACAATCACCATCTTGTAACATTATAATATTGTATTCTCATGCTACTGTTCCCAAAGATCTCTTTGATCCAACATATCTAAATTTTAGATTTATTTTTAAATGCAGGACTTTTCCCAATTTTACATAGATGTTAATTTCTCTCATCTATAGGTCTATTAGTAAAATATATACATATAACACTTTCAGTCAATACATGTGGCAACAATTTTAAGTAAAGAGGCCGTGTTTCATTATATTTTCCATCAACTGGTCTTCCCTCTGGCAAATTAAGCAACTCTGTAAGATTTAAAGGTATTGGCAACAATTCAACATATTGGTGTCCATGTACATATCCAACAATTAGTTTAATTGCTTGTCCTATCATACCATTTTACACATTTTCAGGAGGTTATTACAATATTGACATATACATATTTCAGTTGATAGTCTCTTATTACAATCTTCAGGTTCATCTCCAATTACTTATCTTTTAATTCTACCTTATATGTGTCATTATTGTATGCGTTAGTTATGAGTAGAATGAATGATGAAGACAGTTCTGATTCTCTATTTTTACGACTATATGCCCCCATTTCCTTAAAACCACTACCGGATCTTACCATCAGGTCCTCATAACCAAATGTCCATAAAAAATAATATAAGGTATAACAATAAAAATAAATCATGCCTATAGCGGTGACAACAATAATAATAAGGATATTTTCCTTTGACTTCTGGGTCAGATTCTTCTTCCTGAACCACATCATTGTTCAAGTCCTGAAACAAAATTGTTATATACGGTTCCAAAACTTTATTATACTCTGCGTCTTTTCAGGTCACTGTCGAATTGACTACCTTCTTGCAGTGGGATATGTGAATCCAAGTATCTTGTTTCAGCAACTTTCAATGCTGTGGTTATTCCCATCGATCTGTCAAATAACTAGAACATTAAAAATTTCTGACCATAACATTTTCCTGGTTGTATATACTGACAGTTCTCAATAGGCATTTGGTAGTATAATCAGTTTCAAAGTCTCTTGTTGCTTTTGTAACTGCTTACTCATCTCATTCAGGTACTTAACAGTTATATCGTGAATGCATTTTAAAAGTCTCTTGCAGGATGATAATAATATTGGGTTGTCTTCTGAACAAAATCTCATATGGTGAAAAAAATTGAATGGAAGTCTGGGAGTGGTTCTGATATTATAAAATATTAGAGATAAAACCTCTTATAAAATCATCCCTGTATTCTTCATCACTTTACTCAGTGTATTTTATATACCATTAAATAGTTTCAGGAACTTATTTTTTTATTCCTAGTAAAATACATTTTGTAAAAACAAACTTACACAGTGATACCTCTGTCATTCGCAATCATTGGTGATATACCATATCTATAAACAAATTCATATACCAATTTCTTTGCTGTAAATACTGCAGTGCAACTTGCAGTTGAATTACACTTCTATCCCACTTAGAGAACATGTCTACAAACACTAGTATATACTGTAGATTACAACATTTTTTTTTGCATTTGGATGAAGCAATTTTATATTATCTGGAATAAGTCTCTGGAGGAGGGATATGTGATGGTTCTACAGATATGGCTTTACCTGGATTCTTCCCTCAGACAAATAAAGCATGAACCAGTCTTTTTTACCTGCATGAGAAGAGAAGCCAAGTGCATACCAGTAGGCCTCAAGTCCACACATACCATACTTGCCTAAATGAGTCAGACCATAGGCTGCTTCTACCAGTGGTGGTAGGTAAGCCTTTGGGGCCACTGATCTATCTTTACCATCTTTCCATGTACCATTGGTATCTTGTACACATTCCTTCAACTTTCAGAGGGCCAATTCCTGTGAATAACAAAACTTTTACATTCTGATTAATTTCTGATCAGTAATTAACTGAAACAACAACAAATTCAAGTCCTGTGAAGAAATGTTAATTAGTAATGGACTTCTTACTACACCTATTGTAACTTCATCTGTCCTTTTATTACCTAATGCAATTGATCAGTATTACTTGTGTGATCTTGACACTTAATCACTGCTACCTGCAATGACATCTGAATAGCATCTAGCATCTTCTTCACATGTTGAAAATGTGCCAAGTACCTACTACAGTTAGACAATCTCTAAACCACCACAATGCACAGAATACATATCAACTAGCTGTCTAGATGTTTAATACTTTTGCCTTGCACCAACTCACACACTGCTGTGAGTTCTACTTGCATATCTTATTCATAACTTTCCAATCTCATTTTATCTATGATAACTACCATTTGTATATAAAATTATACCTACTCCTAGTAAGTGTGTATCCTCAATGTCAGATCTAGCAGTAAAGATTCTAGTCCAAAAGTTCCATACAGTCATAAATAGGCATTAATTCATCAAAAATTTCATATACTTATCAGTACTCTCATCCACCCTCTGTGCATTCCTATGCACACTAATTAAGAACATAACAGTATTAAAGATATTACACCAACAAATGGTAAGATAAAGAAGAGCCATAAGATCTCATTTACAATTTACAAATCTGGCAGTGAAGACTTGTCATGTTTGTGCAAAATTCATCAAGAGCAAAACAGGATACGGTATGAAAAGAAATAATTTCTGACTAAGTACTAGATATTTTACTTTATCCATGAATAATGCTACATTTGCAACTACTTTTAAACAGATTGACAAGGAATGAGCATCTATGTCTAAATTTGTCACTATAATAAACAATAGGTCTTTGATAGTATCCATGTAAACTCCAGCTACACACCCCTAGAAAGATGCGCACTTGTGATTTATTTAGCGACTAGTGCATATGCAGAATAACTTGCACTCTTTCTGAGAAAAGATGTGTCAGTCCTTGGGTCAAGCAATAACCCAAATACTTAACCTGAACTGGCAAATTTGCAGTTTATTTCTGGAAACCATGTAGCCATGTTGATATAGGAATATTAACAGCTAAAAATAGTGCGTACAAAGACTGTAAAAAAACAAAAAAACAAAAGTAAGTTATTAACATATAAGATAAATACAAAATCACAGTGTGATTATAAAAGTCTCAGGAGAATCAGACAATAAAATGAATAGTTCAACATCTAAAGTTTTCTGCTGTTGGTCAGAAATCTGCACATGTGGTTTTTTTTTCAAAGCCCATGGCCCCCCTTCTTTTTCTGCTGGGCACAAAGGGACCTTCCACTACGAGTGAAAGGTGTGGGGGATGGGTCTGTGTTTCTCTGTCCTAACAAAAAACAATGATAGGAATAATTCTTGTCGAAGTGTAAAATAGTTACCAGACATTTTTAGGTTTGGTTCACAATCAGATTGAATATTTTAAAATGATTGGGCCATTAATTCTCTGTTTGTCTAAAGGATTTTAATTGAACAGTCAATAATGTATACTTCAAATATTCTGTTTTCTTACTAATATTAACATATCACAATCAATGATCAACTCTTATTTCCACAAATTCTTACTCCTACACTCTAGGGTTGCAATTTGAAGAATGCTCCTCAAAGGTTCTGCTAACACTTCAGCTCCACACTTTATTAGACATATATCTATGCTCTACTATGTCCATATATATATATATATATATATATATATATATATATATATATATATATACACACACACACATGTGTATATATATATATATATATATATATATATATATATATATATATATATATACATATATACATACCTATACCCATCTAATGTGACATTTTAGCCACATCCTATGCATAATAATTCTTAAAAGATTTATTAATCTTTAGCTTAATCATGAAAAGTTTATATTAATCAACTCACAGGAGAAAATACATAATTAGCAACACAATGATATTAAATATTAGTAATTTTAGTATGATCAAAAATGTCATTCATGCACAGCATTTAACATTATCACAAAATTGAAAATTGTCCCTCAGGTATGGAAATTTCCAAGACCCATAATAAATTTCTGACGACCTAACAAATATGGGCTTTTTGTTTTCTGGGGTTTTTTTTAAATTAAATTTACAGTTAACTATTTCCGATATACTAAAGAAGCCCATGTGCCATCTATTGGTTACTTCTGGTATCGCAGCCACTCCCTATTAAACTATTTTTATTGGGATAATTCTCCAACTATTTTATTGTTATCATGTGTCTTTTCAGACATAACTGTTTCAGAATCACCTAGATAGGCGACTGTAAAACACTTTTTTTTTTATCAGTTCTTAGCCCTTTCACTCTGTCAAACAATACTTCAGTATGCCAATAACTTTGTTTTCTGATTTTTCAATTTCTCAATTTCTGTTTACACATTATCCAAGATATTTTTATCAGAGGACCCTGCACTTGGAAACTGCTTATCACAATGATTAGTCATATTCATACAGCCTTACACAAATCACTCAAAACACATTTTTGTTTTGTAGCCCCGCAGTTCTACAAACATATAACTTCTTTTTCTATCTAAACCTATGGACAATCTATTTCTCATACTTCACTGAGGATTTATCCCCCGCAGTACATAAATCACTCATTATATTTTATATTCATCTTTATTTTATTTTTATTTTATTTATTTGTTTTTTAAGAACTGGACCCTGCTGTACACAAGTCCAATTTTCTCAACTTGAATGTGTCCCACAGTGCACAATCAATTGATAGTGGCCCTGCAGTTCCACTATCCAGAAAGTCCAATAGGCCTCATGTCTGAGAGATAGTCTCAATCTCAACACTGTATTCAGTGACTACGTAGATTTATTAACTCTTTATTTTATCTCTTAACTTCTCAACACTCATTAACACACACTCATACTCAGATAAGCAGTTCACAAAGCAGCTTCCCCTGAACTCAGGCAACTTTTTTATATTGCCTACATTCCAATAACAGAAATACATATGATGTACTGTTTAGCAAAGTAGCAGAAAGAAAAATGTAACACTTTAAACTCCTACTTTTAAATTCTAAAACAGTTACTATAAACAAAAATAATAAGCTAAAAGTTCTCATTTCTGCAACATAAATTTCATTGGAATAAAAACACAAAATAAACCAGTTTGCAATCTATGGTGTACATTCTTTTTCTATTTCAAAAGGATCGGCAATAACTTACCTTCCTTTATAAAAGAGAAAATCGTCAACCATACATTTCAAAACTAGAAATCCAAATGTCCCTTTTCCAAATCGAATCATGTTGAGAAATCTCAGCGATTGCCTCCAATTTTGTTGAAGTAATAATTTAATTTCTTCAGCAAAAGAAACTTTAAGAATAAAATTATATCATTGTTTATTTTACAAAAGAAAATCTTGCGCTGTGATAATATCTCTATCAATTCCAGTCTATGAAATCTCTGTCCGTTCACAGACCAGACAGTTTTTATCAGTAACCAAAAGTAGGTTGTATTACAATTCACAAATGTCATATTACAATTGGCTGAGATGGCATATAGGCGTGTCTTGGTCTTATTGTTCCCCTGGATTCAATGGAGATTTTGGAGAAATTCTTGCAACTCTTTGTTCACCATCTCTGATTAGAAACATCTGTTCTTTGAATTAACTCCTTCATTCGTGTTCATATCCCTCTCATCAGCTCACATGGAAGGATCCAAAATACATAATAAAACCACATCAAATATAAATGATATACTAAAATAAGATAAAACACTGTAAATATTTTCATATTAATAAATTGTCTTCATCCAAATAAAAAACCTCTTTAACAACATGTTGCATCCCATGGTCTTGTAAGACTTACAAATATTGTCCACTATTTCTTCGTAGTTGCCTTATGTTTCCATAAGAAGTTCCAGCAAATATTCTTGGAAGACTCCCATGCAGCTTTTTCAGCCTGATTCAACTGACCATCGAAGCTCTCATCTTGAATCAGTTATCTATCTGAGGTCCTATAAAGATCCCAGCTTTGATCTTTGCATTACTGATCCTCTGGATTTTTTCCTCTGGAAGATTCTAAGACCATTTTTTAAATCAGCATAGAAAATAAATATATAATACCACCTGAAGTACCCTGTGACAATATTTTTGTTTACCAATGTAATTAGTAAGTCCAATTGACACTGTGAAGTGTACATTTGGTGTGGTTGGAAAAATATGGGTTGATTGATAATTGTTTCATTTAAATTTATAATTAATTAATAATTTATTAAAGTGTGCTGGCAATTCTCTCTATGAATGTTATATGCAGAGTTTACTGTGCTTAAACTTTAAAGAGGTTTTTCACTTTACTACATGAATCCCCAGAGTAGCAATACAATTGGTACTCCATGGTGAATCTATCATTAACTTATATTTATTAGTGCAAAATATTACATTAGTCCAGGAACTCCTGACCAATCCGAATAGGAGAGTTTAATCCTTAGTTTTGCCTACATAGAAAAAATTGCAAAGGCAAAACATGTGTATACTACGAATGTGGTTCTGGGAGTAAAAAAAACTTTCATCCAACCTCCCAGCTTTATTTATTTAGTAGAACTTCTGCCTAACAGTACTGGTGTCATGAGTTTGATTCCTGATCAGGGCCTTATCTGTGTGGAATTTGTATGTTCTCCGCGTGTTTGCTGCCAACAAAATTAACCCTAGTCAGTGTGTGTGTTGTGTGTGTGTGTGGAAATTTAGACTGTAAGCTCCAATGAAGGAAGTTATGTGAATGACAAATATTCTCTGTGCAGCACTGCCGTAAATTAATGATGATGAAGGTCGCATATTGTAATTGCTGCAATGTAAGTTACCTGTCAGTCTGACAGCAAAATATCACATTGGTAATTGCCTACTAAAACCACTGTGGAGAAGATGATCTTTGATGTTCTTGTATCTCCTGAGCCTTACAGGGTTATGTATGGCATTATCAGAGGTCAAATTGCAGACATTCTCAAATCATATTAAAAGTCTATAAACTCTTAATGAAATTGCAGGTGTTTGTGATGTAAAGCCTAAAATCAAGACAATCATGTCCGACCTTTTACCACCTTTAATGTGATTTTGCAACAAACAAAATTCAAATGAAAAACAAATAGACAGATTTGGAAAAAGAAGGGAAGATAAAAAACCTACAATACCCTGGAAACATATGTGTACATGCCCCTAAACTAATACATTGTGGACCACCATTTCCTTTTATTATAGCAATAAGTCTTTTTGAATAAATCTTTAACAACTTGGACTTTAAAATGCTATCCCAATTTTCCCTCCAAAAATGTTCAAGTGGATCTCCTGTGCACAGCCTTTTTTTAGCTCATTCCACGGGTTTTCAAAGGAATTATCTGGGCTCTGACTGGGTCATTCCAAGACTTTGATCTTCCTTGTCTGAAGCCATTTCTTCCATGTGCTTTGGATCATTTTGAAAGGTGAAATTCCTCTTCATCTTCAGCTGCCTGATAGAGACCATAAGACATTTTCCCACATGGTTTGAGGTGATTGGATATTATTTTTTTGTGAGATGTGGCTTTTGTCTTGCCACCCTAGCCCATAGCCCAGACACATGCAGAATACAGGACATAGTCACATGGATGGAATTGATCAGTTCCTGACACAAATTCCTGCAGCTCCCTTAATACTTCTGTAAGCCTCTTGGTAGCCTCCCTGGTGAGTTTTCTCCTTGTCCTGTCATCAACTTTGAAGGGGCACTCTGATCTTGGCAATGGTTCTGTTGTGCCCCATTTTCTCCACTTATTTATAATAGTCTTCACCATGTTCCACGATACATGTACTGCCTTGGAAATTCTTTTATACCCCTGTGCTGATCGCTATCTTACAATAATGAGGTCCCATAAAGTTTTCAAAGCTCCTTGCAGACCATGGCTATCCGATTTGGATGCAACCAAGAATACTGCCAGGAAATCCAACGGCAAAACTTGATCTTTACCTGGGGTTAATCACAATCACTTTCACTGTTGGCAAGTGCATGATAATTACCTTTTAAGATGATTTTAAATATGATTGGTTAACTCTAAACAGAGCTACAGGCACATTATGAAGAGGTGTGCACACTTATGCAAAAGGGGTATTGCAGGTTTTTTTATTTCCTTCCTTCTGTGAAACTTGTTTGTTCACAGGCCATAGTAATAACTAGTTCATCATACCCCCTATTTCTGAGTCTGACCTTTACATCTTCTTCTTGTTAAAGTCTCTCTCATTCAAATTGTTCCTGGAAAACTTCAAAAGTTGATTGTGTGGAATTATTTTCTTGGAGTGGGGGATTACTATTATTACTGTTTATTTATGTACAGTAGTGTCAATCATATTACACAGTGCTTAGTGGTTAGCACTTCTGTCTCACAGCACCGAGGTCATGAGTTTGATTCCTGACTATGGCCTTATCTGTGTGTAGTGTGTATGATCTCCCCGTGATTGTGTGGGTTTCCTCTGGGTGCTTCGGTTTCCTCCCACACTCCAAACACATACAAGTAGGCTAATTGGCTGCTATCAAATTGACCTTAATCTCCCTCACTCTCTTTCTGGCTGTGTGTGTGTGTATGTTAGGATATTTAGACTGTAAGCTCCAATGGGGTAGGGATTGATGTGAGTGTGTTCTCTGTACAGCTCTGCGGAATTAGTGGCGCTATATAAATAAATCTTGATGATGATGCTGTTGCTGTACAGATGATATGTAATTATTCACATTAGTCCCTGCTGCATTGGAGCTTACATTGTAAATTCCTGCTATGCGCACACTATGCCAGCATTGTACTGTGGGATGAAGCCGGAACATCCAGAAAACAGTCATGATTTGTTTTCAAGTATCATGTCTAATATGGTTCTGAAAGTTTTGTGTGTGTGTATTATGTATATATGTATGTATGTATGTATGTATGTATGTATGTATGTATGTATATCGATCTATCTATCTATCTATCTTCAAAGATAGATATATATATATATATATATATATATATATATATATAAAAGAAAACAGGGATACTCTGCACTCTCCAAACACATAATTAATGCTTTATCAAGTACTGTTCTATATTAAAAACAGGGAATGTTATTTTCACATATTGCAATGTATGTTTAAGCTGACCAACTCACGCCAAAGTCTTCCCATTCTGGTCAGTCCTAACATGATCAAATGCTATGCTATTTTATCTGGGCTTAAGGCTTACCTGCACACAGCTTTTAAAGGCAAGTCTTTCCCTAGCACTAGCAGCCATGGGAGACCTGGGACTCACCTGACACAAGTTGGAATTAATTGATGTAAAGAATGGGGTGCAAGAGTCATGGGACTTACATTGTATAAACAAAAACAAACATAGGTCATCTGCACTCACCATCTACAGACTGGGGTGCAAGAGTGGGTTGCCCACATTGTATAGACAAGAAAACAGGGATACTCTGCACTCTCCAAACACATAATTAATGCTATATCAAGTACTGTTCTATATTAAAAACAGGGAATGTTAGTTCCACATATTGCAATATATGTTTAAGCTGACCAACTCACGCCAAAGTCTTCCCATTCTGGTCAGTCCTAACATGATCAAATGCTATGCTATTTTATCTGGATTTATATATATATATATATATATATAATAGTCCTGTTAGAATACACCACCTTGGTTAACAGGTGCTAACTCACAAGCTATTTTGCTTAATTTTATATTGTCTATATAGTTGAACATTTTACATTTTCACTCAGTATATTCTAATTTACTGCAAAGCAAGACTACTTGTTTGTGTTTATCTATCGATTCATATATAGACTAATTCTTACCTCTTCAGCCAACATAGCATAGTGTCAAAGTCGTACGATAGAATTACTTTAATAATTTGGGGGCTCGTGAGTTTAGGAGTTACGTTATCGGCAGGTATGCAACGCTCATGGTATTCGGTTCCTCAACAAAGGGTGGATTGACGGACGCGTCGCATAACAGGAAAGAACGCAATGTGTTTAAGACCTGTGGTTCACTTTGTGTTGCGAAACCGAATGTCCGTTGTTGCATAGACTGAAGGAACGCTAATTTGAATCTAGGGACAAGAAAGAAAAATATTTATTTTTATTGTCGTTTTGCGTTTTAAAGGGTATTGCATTGCCTAGTGTATGTGTGCTTCCTGTTTAGCGTGTATGAACTTCCGGTATTGTTACCACGTGTTTAAACAATCATGTTCATAGTCTGTTATATATGTAACATAGTCTACATATGTGTTAGTATGTTCATAGTCTGTTATATAAGCATTTGTTAAAACCTCTGTAAAACTACCATTGATTGGGAAATCTATTTTCTGTGCAGAAAACAAAAGGTTGTATGTGAATGGTATGCATAAAGATAAGAGAAGAGTTTGCATACTGTTGAAAAGAGATAGATAACGGAAGAATTTGCATACTGTTGAAGACAGACAAAGAGGTGATTTACTATTGAAAAGACAGCGATATCGGTTGCTGCCTGACCAGGGAAACTGGATGAGCAAGGTTGTGTTTGAAATAAGAACAATTTAATAGGTAGTATGTGGATTTTTTTATGTAACACACGGTGCAAATTAATAGGTAGTATGTGGATTTTTTATGTAACATACGGTTGAGAAATAGGTTATTTTCACAATAGATGCGAAGCAAATGCTAGAGATAGTTTGTGTTGTGTTGTCTAATGAATGGCCGGTTAGTTCAGCAAGATTTCTCATGTTTAATAAATAGGGTGCGTATGCAACGGCATACTGCGACAAATGGGTCAAGATGACCCGGGAGTGTGTGAAACCTTTCCCAAACATAGGTAGTCTTGATTCAGAGGTGTTAAATAATGTTAGAGAGAAAGTGCGGTTGATTAAATCAACAAAAACGAGAATTGAACATGATAACTGTTTAAAATTGTGGCAAATGGAAGGTAACACGTGGCAGAGCAGCAAATGCACAGCGGAAGTAAGTGTGGCGAAAAGTGCGCGCACAGCAGAAATGAGCGTACCGGAAGTGTGCGTTCCGGAAGTGTGCGCTGCAAAGCGTGGAGAACTGAGCGCAAGCACGCCCCTGACAAATTCGGTCGGGCGGATAGTACAGCCAATACCAAAAATGTGAAAACTGTAACTAGTAACTTGTATGTTGTTTTAAGTAATGTTAAAAGTAATGTTTCAGGACAAGGAAAGGGAACTGTTCCACCAGCAGGGGCAGCGGCTAAAAGTGGTGAGAATAATGTAAAGTTTAACACAGGGGAAGACATCCATTGTACTGCAGCAGCAATTTCAGCAACTAGTCATAGTGATTTGGTAGACTTACATCCTGTCTGCACTATAGCAGTTCCCAATGGGAAGGGGGAGAGAGATGATGAAGTTCCTTTAAAACATGTAGCAAAGCATGATCCATGCACTAGGTCTGAAACATTTTCAATTTTGTCTGATTTCCCTGATCCTAGGAAAGATTTGACCAAATGTCAGCAGTTTATTAGATATTATGGTAATGTGTACGAGCCAACTAAAAACGATTGGCGAGTATTATTGAAGACCTGTCTTCCTCCCAATACTGATATACCAAAGTTCATTAAGGATTGTATGTTGGAGGAGGATGAATCCTTAACCGAGGATGATAATCAGGACAATATTAGGCATATAATCACACAGTTGGCCATATATTTTCCAGTGATAGTGGACTGGAGTAAAATTTTTACTATCAAGCAAAAAGATAGTGAAAATGCAACAGACTATTTTTGCAGAGCTCTAATAGCAATGGGCAAACATACTGGGGTACCAGACATAAAGGATAATGTACACTAAAGGGAGGTTGCTGTTTCAGTTCTAATGGATGGCCTCAGGGAAAACTTGAAAAGAAGGGTGCAAAATTCATTACCAAACTGGAAAGGAATCACTGTAAGTGCTCTCAGGGAGTCAGTTATAGGACACCTAGCAAAAGATTGTGCAGACGTGTTTTTATTGCCTTAAGAAGGGACACAGGAGTAGGAACTGTGTAGAGAGAAGAATGGATACCTGGGTTGGAAATCACATAGACATCCACAAAGGAGGCGTACACTTCTCTCAGAGGTTCCCCTACAATTGATTGCACACTCTATAACAACTAATATTTTGAGGGAGAAATATAGCCGACTCTAGAGTTAATCTGTGGTAAGTATTAATGTGCAAAATGTAGAAAGAAACTTAGTTAAAAGGTAATCTTTGTTGATTTTGTTTGTTTGTTTTATGTTGTCACATGTTTGTTTTCCTAAATCGCTGGCTGATGGTAAAGAATGGAAATGTTTGTTTTGTTTGCTGTTTTGAGATAATTATCTTGTTTCCCTCTTACAGATAAAGGGTACACAAAAGAAATATAGACTTAGTGTTTACAAAGGTGGGATAGAGAAATAGAAAAAAATCACTCTTGAAAGACAAATTAACAATAGACAATTGGAACACTCTTTGTTTTAGGCTGCAGTGTCTCATGATAATTTATTTGGCTGAGAATCATTATCCAACAATAATGTATGTACATACTTTGCTCCAAAATATCGTTTTATGTATCTCAGATGAGTCATCAACAGTTAATTTTTACATTTCTCTATCATAAGTTAGGAAAGTCCGTTGAAAAGGTATGTAGTCAATGTGATACCGAGTTCTTAATGAACAAATGACGGACGACACTGGATTGCACGGTTAAGACCCCCTAATCAAGTATGGGGAGGGGTCATAGTTAGCAAATAGCTAAGGGGAGCAGTGGAATGAATTCAGCCATTTCCCCATAGAGTCCAATCCAGCTGTCATTTTTTGCTGTAAAATCTCCCTTTCTACATGAATGTTTGTATTCAAATCTTTGTATTCCCATTATTCATTGCTTTCTTATTTCTCATTCTTTACACAAATGCTAGTACCTCTCTCTCTCCCTCCCTCTCTCTCTCTCCCTCCCTCTCTCTCCCTCCCTCTCTCCCTCTCCCTCCCTCCCTCTCTCCCTCTCTCCCTCCCTCTCTCCCTCTCCCTCCCTCCCTCTCTCTCTCTGCTCTGGTAGAGATAAAATCAGACACAGTCTCATCAATGGGGCTAAGACATATTTTTTATTTTTTTTACATAAGACAAATTCAGAGATACACACTAGATTGACATGAGTTACAGAAACAGTCAGGGGTTTTGTTTTCATGTGTACAGAAACTGCTGATTTTAAGCAAAAAGGTTCTGTTGTGGAAATACGATTCATGTTTTATAGATTGCATATCTGTTTTGTTGTTGTTTTTGTGATTCGTGCCTCCTGTACAAAAATGTGCCTTTATATGGATGCACAAAGGGTGAATAGGAGATTGCTGGAGGTTAGGCATACAGATATGCATCTCTGTATAGAACATTGGAGTAGGATTTTTACCACAAGATACGACATAATGTGAAACCCTAGAAAATGTAGAATTTTCATGTTTTATATTTTTTTCACTGTTAGACAGACATGTACTGGATACTGTTATATTTGAAGAAAGTGTTATAGAAATAGACCCCTTTGCCTTTTCCACTTAGTCAAGTAGCTGAATGTGAGGTACTGAGAATGACATGTGAGTTGGGAAGAGGGAAAATCGATTGATATACATTGGACTTCAGCATTTTTCTAGTCTAGGGGGCGATGTTGAGGTGACTGAGAAATCGTTTTATAGCAATACCAGCACATGATTAGGACACTACATAGAGGACTTTATACAGTGACACAGTTACCAACTGAAGTAGCTGCTAGTAAAGTCCACACCTACACACACAACCATACATGGCTGTCACACCAGGGCGAACATAGCTGTCAAATAGACAGCAGGGTTTTATGTGACAGCTAACAAATCTATGTTTTGTTTTGTTTTTTGTTGTATTGTTTTAGTTTTAAAAGGTGAACACACACACACACAAACATGCACACATACACATATTGGTTAATATATGAAGATTTGTGTTACCTGAGGAATAAACTGTCTGGAAGGTGAAGACATGTGGTGAGGAGTCTGGTGGACTCTGGAGAGATGGACAAGGTAGACCAGTAGCTCCCAGAGTGTATCTCCCAGTCCCAGAGGAGGCAGCAAATGGTCTGGCTCAGCTGGGTACAGAAGGTATGTGCAAGCTGGTAAGAGTATATTGGGGTGCACCAGATATTTCGTCTCAAGCTAGTAGGACGGCAACGTCCTATCTTGATTAAGAGAATGTCAGGAAAATTATACCAATAGAGCCATCCCATATCCCTCCTGCTGATGGGTTTTTCTCCAGGTAAAACAAATACACATTATCCAATTACCACCATGCAGGATCCTCAAGTATACAGTGGTGTACTAATGAAATATGTCTGGGTAAAGGTGTATTGAAATGTGTCTAATGTATTACTGTATCATACTCAAATCTTTTGTTATTCAATGTGATAGTCCTAGAGTTATAATAGATGATAGGGGTATTCATGTTATTAATAACAGATGTATAATGTATGAGTAGTGGTAAAATCACATACTTTCAATAAGCCATAAACCAGTGTGAACATAAAGTAACGGTACTCGGTAGAATGAATTGAATAGAATAAGAGTTGGAACTTGATTGAAGTGACTGATAGCTTCGGCCACTAGTCCTTTCCCGCTACCAAAAGATCACTCCTGGGCAGACTCCTAACCTGTCAGTTTTTGAAATGTTCTTGACCCCTCATGAGATGAGATTGTAACAGGGAGGCTAGGTTAGACCTTGAGAGAAGGTAAATAGTGAGACAGCAACCAAGAATGTCCAAAACACTGTTTCCTGAAAAGTCACACTAACTGTCAGGATGTTGGATAGGGAAAGTAAGTTGTGGAGCAGAAATTTCTTAGGCTCAGGTTATTTGACAGACAGGTACCAGGTGTAGGCTACCAGCATCACGGCTTCAAGGGTAGCAGAGACACACTGGTGCCCATTCCACCCACTGCAGAGGGGCCAACACTCAGAGAAGGGTCCAAGGGCACTCATGAGTCTGTTCTGGAAGGCCTCGAATGCAGTTAGCAGCACCTGAGCCAAAGGCTAAGACTGTTGTCCAGCATGAATTTGTAGTTTTTCCGGTTTTGTGTTTTCTCATTTCATTCTCTTCTCAGGACGGTTAATTCTTTTGATTATTAGCAGGTGACAGAGGCTGGTTCAGGTAATGATAAGGAGGTATTAGGGATGGAGGAGAAGTTAGTAGCATAATCGGTCCAGCCAATTACTGTATTCAATTCAGGGGTAAAGGAAAATTTGGAAACCTCGGAGCTTGGAGAAAGTGCGAGGGGCTATTGTCTGAGTAGCATTACGTCCGTAAGTACGGCGACCCCATGGTTAAAAAAAAAAGGAGGTACACTCAGCGATGCCAGTCCAGTAATATTCGGACTTGAGCAGGCATCCTTGAGAATGATTATCATTCTTGGGAGGGTAAGGTTTTAGACCAAACAAAGTGCTGGGCGTGCTCACACGTGCCTCAGTGATTATATCAAGTAGGATTAGTTCTCTTTCCACTAAATATTCTTGAGGTACCCGAACTATAGGTGGGAGGTCACTAGGGAAAAAAAAGTACGACACCTAGGTCCCTTAGTCTGAAGTCTCCCAATGCTTTGCAAGCCGATCACTGTTAAATCTGAGTATTGGGAGACTGGGAAGAACGAACAGACAATAGCCCGCCCACAAGTGTTGATGAAAAGAACTGATGACATTATTAGAAGTGTGTATATTAACGCAAGCTGAAGGAGATTGTATATGACATTATCGATAGACATAGGATGATGCTATTGATGAACATGAAGTGTTTAAATGTATTCTGAGTTTAAAGACATGCGTTGGACAGAAGAACCTGTTAAACTTGAAGAACTGTAGTAGAGAATTCTGTATAGCTAATACATGTTCTATTGTACCTTGTACCTTTCCAAATAATGTATTAAGTGTTTTATTGCACCCTTGAAGGGCATACAAAAGGTTATCTCCAAGCTCCAGAAATGTACGGCCTATAGTAAAAGAAGAAATCGTTTTGAGGATTAAGACTCTCTTATGATAACTAGTTTAGATCTACAAACAGCATGGTCATACCCCAAGGGGGATTTGCATTACATAGCAATGAAACGTGGTACTGAGATCCTGCATATAACATCTTTAAGGTGATAGTTTATTGTACTATCAAAGGGTGGACTGTCAAAGCCGTATAATTGGATGAACGAAAGTATATTGGTTTAATATTGTTTTGCCGTGCAATTGCGATCCGTACGCCACGTAGCACGGTAAAATACGCACGCACACACTCGCATTACAACATTTAGTTATTTATATAATTCATATTGGTTTCGTTACACTGTAATTTATGAGCAGATGATATTTGGTTTATTAGTAGTATATATACATATATATATATATAATGATTATACATACACTTCAGTGATATTCAAGGTTCAGGTTATAGGAAAGGTATCATGTCTAGTGTCATATTGAAGCCCTATTCATCAGCAGCTGTCCGGTGCAGTCGGCGAAGAGATCGCACATTGCATACTTTAGTTATTGATATTAGGGAATAAACCTTTTGTATGATGCTGGCTATAAAAGGAGCAGACCCCCTGGAGAGATGACCCCCACCTTTGGATTCCTTAGATTGAATCAGCCTATGACCTGTTTGCCCTGGACCCACCCAACGTATGGACCTATAGAAACAATCTACGTCATCTCTATTGTTCACTGTGTAACACTGTACTGTATATAATCATAGCTGCATTCCCCTCGCCCTCAGTCAACTCTGACACAGTATTCTAACAGATATACTGTCCACCGGGTCCCATGGGTGCGCAGCGAGCGCATGCGATAGCATCGGTATGTTTTTATGTTTTGGCATTGGCTGTACTGTATTGTATCATAATATAATAATGTATTGAATTGTTGACTATTTACATCTGCTAAAAATAAATCACTTTGTGCATTAGAAACACAATACAATCGCTTGGGCAATGCTTATTTGAAAACAATAGAATTACTTTAATAATAGGTTATACTCATAAGCAGAGAGTTTTTTGCAGCTATACTAGATTCCAGATGAATGTTGATCATGAAATAATTTTCTTAGGTGGTTGTTTATAGATTCTTGGTGATTGGAAACTAGGAAGGAACCTCTTAGAATGACCATCTCTCCTATGCTATCATTTCTGCATCTTAATTCACCGTGGTCTTCCCAGTTTTATAGTGATATAATTTTATCCCCAGCGCAAAAAGAGGAAAGAAAGGGGAAAATAGGTGAGAAGAAGTGTAGGCTGAGCTGTTTTATGTAAATATATTGTGTATTGGTAAATAATCACAGGGTAAAATCAAATCACATAAATATAAAGCAAGTAGGTGATAAAACAAGTTCAATAGGCTCACAATGTCGCATGGATATATGTTCTAAAGCTAGAACAAAAATAACTTTAGGCCAAAAAACTCCTGTACCTGGCGTGTGGAGATCTTGTGCCAAGAAAAATAGATAAACAAAGGTAAAATCCACAATGCAAATCCGTATTCAAGACTGGGAAGGGTAGGTACCATAACACTATCCCTTAGGAAGCCCCTATTGGGGTGAAACGCGTAGGCTCCCATACTCACTATTCTTCACACACATCTCACTGCAGCGGAAACGCCAATACAGTTCATGCGCATGCGCCTACTGTTTCCCTGTTTCAGCGGGCCTCGAGGAGAAGCCACTGGCCGAGGCAGGCTGACAGTGATCTATAGAGACTGTCAACGTGAAACCTTTTCAGATTCGGCTGACCCTGCAGCAGCAGTATCCGGACGGAAAACTTGTAACAGGCAGAGAACGGCAGCGAGCGGGACTCTGATTCACTCAGTTGATTGGAGAACAGGAGATTCGGCTGGATCATCTGGGGAGGAAGGTAAGTGCACTACCTACCCTTCCCAGTCTTGAATACGAATTTGCATTGTGGATTTTACCTTTGTTTATCTATTTTTCTTGGCACAAGATCTCCACACGCCAGGTACAGGAGTTTTTTGGCCTAAAGTTATTTTTGTTCTAGCTTTAGAACATATATCCATGCGACATTGTGAGCCTATTGAACTTGTTTTATCAGCTACTTGCTTTATATTTATGTGATTTGATTTTACCCTGTGATTATTTACCAATACACAATATATTTACATAAAACAGCTCAGCCTACACTTCTTCTCACCTATTTTCCCCTTTCTTTCCTCTTTTTGCGCTGGGGATAAAATTATATCACTTTCACTATAGGAGACTTAGACCATCTCCTGTTTCTCTCCCCTTGGCTGCCTTACTATCCCTTTCTTTAGGAAAGCGCAGACCCCCCATTACTTTGTTATATTCCCAGTTTTATAGGTTCCTCCTAAAAGAGAAGTTATGTGAGCCGCAATCAGAGCAAGTCATTCACAATATGCATCCTTACATACTAGTTATTTATTTATACCTTATACTTATTTTATTTGCAATATCTCTTTTATTTCAGAGAGAGAAGGATGCAAGGAGTAGGTGCATTATTTCCATGAGAGACAACTGCACAACTATTTGTGACCCAAGGAACCCTGGTCATGAAAAAACATTTAAGTTTGATCTAGCATATTGGTCCCACAATGGATTTTTGAAGAACAAAGATAGCACATTAGTCCCAAATGGTCCAGATAGCAGATATGCTGACCAGGTAAGGTACATTTTGTCTTATCTTTCAACAGTAGTCAGGTATCAGACATATATATAAAAGGAAAGGGCGCAATAGAAATAAATATACAGACAAAAATGAATGTTTATAGCTCTTTTGGAGAAAGTGTGAGTAGGAGTACCGTAATATGTATACCGGATGCCATGAGAAGGAGAGAGCATAAATTGATTCTTACCCTAGAATTCCCTATGCATAATGGCAGTCCTCAGCAAGCCGTCCAGGTAAAACGGTGAGTCTGCTGTAGATGAAATCTCCGTGCTGTCCAGGTATCTCATGTGGCCGCGTCTGGAACGCGGAAGTAATAGACTAATCCGTCCAAGTACGGTGGCTGTAGAGGTGCAAAAATGTAACCAACGCGTTTCATCCGGGTAGGACTTTCTCAAGGATTGAGAAAGTCCTACCCGGATGAAACACGTTGCATTAAGTCATGTTCCTTTATCTCTATGCAGAAGGTTAAGAGATTAAGGGTTCATTTCCACTTGCTTACACTTACCCTTTCTCCTGTACCATCAAAATGGCATGTGTGAAAGATGCATATTTCTTCTATCAAAGCTGCCAACTCATAATAACTGACTCATGTGAATGACATAGTGATTGCGGCTTATTAAAGTCATGTAAGATACAAACTGATTTCAATCAGCCATCACAATCTGTATAAATCATGGGTAAATAATTAAAGGGATGATTTGGTAATATTATGATACGTAAAGTGGAAGGGAGGCATGATTTAAATAGAATTAAAGGTAAAATAGAATTGGAAGAGATGCTGTGGACATTGTGGGCCTAATTCAGTGTTGAACGTAAAGATGTGCTTGTCGTGTTTTTATATCTGTACATTGAATTGCAGATATACATGCAAACTAAAATTGAGAGCAAATATGTATTTGAAGCAAAGATATGCCAGTCATTGTTATCATCATATCTGACCTATTGATACATTCAGAGCAAAGATGCAGTAGTCATCATCATCAATTTCTTCCCTGGGCTAAGCTGTTGGGATGGCCTGGGGAAGAAATTTATAATAAAATATGAAAACCTTTCTCTACCATGTATTCCAAGAAGAATCTTCTTCTATGAAGTAGTCTACAGAGAATAAAATAAAAATTCATAATAAATGACAATGATAGTTGTTTAAGAAACACATCTTAAGAGATGGCCACTATTGTGGAAGCTCCTAAACTCGCAAGATTTTCAAGTTATAAGACCATATAACTCCTCATAGGTTTCTAGCCAAAGTCATCTAATTAATCAGCCCCCAAAAGAAGAAGAATTAAATTCTGACTATATTTAAGGAAGATAATTATATGTATAAAATGATATCTTTTCATTATTCATTCAACAAAAAATAAACATGAAGAAGCCATGTGTGACAAAGGTGGTTCACACCATGATTCAGTATCTTGCAGAACCACCTTTAGCAGCAATAGCTTTAAATAATTGTTTTCCGTATGACTTTATTATATGAAGGTTGCAAGCTCACTCTAGTTTACTGTTTAAGTTCATAGAGCATTTATTTATGCACACTCTTAAGGTCCCACAACAGCATCTCATTGTGGTTGAGGTGTAGATGTTGACTTGTTAGTTCTTTAACCTTGATTTTTTTTCTTTTTAAGCCATTCAGGTTTAGATTTTTGGGTGCACTTAAAATCATTGTCCTGTTTCATGATCATTTTTGGCCAAGCTTAATTTCTTAGACAGATGGCCTCACATTTTCCTCTATAATATTCTGATATAAAGATAAATTCATGGTAGGACCACTGATCGTGAGGCATCCAGGTCCAGCTGCTTAAAAAACAAACAAATCATCAATCCTTCGTCACCGTTGGAATGAGGTGCTTGTGGAGAAATGCTGTGTTTGGCCTTATTGCAAAATGCTGTATTTGTGAAAAACAAAGAACTCCAAAGTGGTCTTCTTGTCTACCCAAATTACATTGTTTTAGAAGTCTTGTGTTTTGTTCAGATGCAAACCATACTGCACTATATTTTCTTTTTGTAGAGAATGGGCTATCTCAAGGCTGCCCTTCCATAATACCCATGTTTGTTCAGTTTATTTTTGATGGCAGAGTCATGAACTTTAATTTTAATAACTTTAATTTATAAATAATTCTGACAGAGGCCTAGAGATGTATAAATGTAATTTTTGCCCTATTTGCAATTTTTTGGAGCACTGTATCATCTGAAATTTGGGTCAATTTGCTTGGATTCCTACTCTTAGGAAGATCGGTAATTGACTTCAGTGTTCTCCATCTGGGTATAATCTATTTCACTGTAGCATGCTGGACTCCAAAAATGTTTGCAAATGGCCTCATAACCCTTTCCGGACTAAGTATATTTGCCTCTCTAAGATCACTGCAGATGTCTTTTCCCAATTGACCATGGAGGGAACACAAACCTGAATGCTCTGAACCAAACTGCCAAAAGTTCTGCTTAGAAGAGTAGAGTAGGGTTTCCCGAATCCAGTCCTCAACAAGCCATAACATTTAGGGCCTGATGTAGAGTTGGACACAATTTACATTTAAATCGTAAGCGTAAATTGCATCCTGTAATTTACACAGTATTCCAAGTCAAACGGATGTTTAGATCTGTGCAACTCAGAATACCATGCAAATTGCACAAACACAACTCTTTATCTACCTTATGGGTTGATGTGCATGATACACTTAAGTGTATCAGTTACAGCAGCCTTGTAGAGCACATTACTGAATAAATAAATGAATAGGAAAAAAAATGTGCGTCCCCCCAAACAGCAGTAGGGTTGGTTAAGCTGTTTAGGAGGGGGTGTACACTTTTCTTTTCAATTTGGTCACTTTTTAATTCTCTTTTTAATACTGTAAAGTTTGTGTACCTGCAGAAAGCGGCTGCTTTCTACTCAACATAGCATGTAACGCCTTCACATTGCTAGGTGACCCACTAACTTCCCCATTCCATGACAACGCATAGATACACAGATACAGTATGAAGGTTCATAATTATAGGTTTATGGGTCATGATTTCCCAGGAACTCGACAACCCATTGGCTGATTCCAATGATCACTGTTCCTTGAGGTGGGGGTCATCTTTCCATGTGTGGCCAGGTGTCCTTCCTCAGGCTCCTGGGCCTGTGTAAACTGGCTCTTTTATGGCATCTATGGAGTTCCTATTTGGTATATAAAAACTAATATTAGTTATAACTAGAGTTCGCAACGTGCGAACGCTACATAAATACCACCAGAAACGTTCTCATGCTATTGCGATCAGAATGAGACCGATGTGATTAACATGTTGGATACATTATTTGGCTTTTGCACCACATTATATTTTATATTAGTTGAAAGAAATGTGTTAAACTTATTTACATGTTGCTAAGATAATGATTCTGTTGTTTATTAATTGCATCGCAACTGATATTAGTGTACAGAAATTCCTGATTACCTCTTTCATCTAATTATTAAATTTCAACATGTGCTTTAACATGTAGTGCCCGGCAGACTTAACTAAAATATTAGGACTAGACGATTGTTAGTTATGCTCTGATATGTAAAACACACATTTGAAAGAGGATGTACTTTTTCCTATACATCTGTCTGGAAAATCTGCTCATGAAGCAATACAGTAATGAATGTGATCACTGTGAATAAACTGTTATTGCAATTCCCATGTCACTCATTGGTAAACTATGGCTTTCAGGATGTCAGCTATAACATCTGGGCTAGGTGAGCCACTACAACACTATTTAGAGCCAAAGCTATTTAGACCTTTGTATATTAAAGTGTCTTCTGTCTGCCAATAATAACGTAACTGAAAATGGGGCGTTTCATTCGACTTTATCCTTTTTGACTACCTAAATGACAAAGGGGCACATTTATCAATATTCACATAAAATGAAAAGTAGTTTTCAATCCTTATCGCAATGATAAGGATTAAACTATTTCTCACATTTATGTACAACCCTGCACAGAAACAGCAGTTCCGAAAAACTGCTGTTTCTGTGATGTAAAAAAACATACTTACCCCCCTCTTCGGAAGCGCTGTCTCCGGGTCTTCTCCTCCTTCTTTTCATTCTTCCTCAGTTCCAAGAACTGGACATGCGCACAAAGTTCCCCTCTCTGTCTCTGCAACTATCGTTGCAGAGAGAGAGAGCGCTGATTGACAGGGAGGGATCATGTGATCCCTCCACACATGCGCTGTCCAGCTCTGCTCTTCGGAGCAGAGCTGACAGCATTGGATTTCTTCAATTCTGATAATGTACGCCAGCTTCAGCTGGCGTACATTAACACAACAAGTTCCCGAAAAAAAGATTTTTTCGGGACTTGTTGGATTACGGCCAGGAGCAGTCACCATACTGTTGTATGGTGACTGCTCGCAAAAACGATGAGGAGTGCAAAGCAGCAGATATCCATGATATCTGCTGCGATGCACTTTTAATAAATTTGAGTATGAGACATTGTGGACTAATTTACACGGTGAGTGCACGATAGTGCACTACCGTTATTTCTTAAATATACCCCAAAGTCATTATGGTCTAACAATAGCTGGGGAGGTGTTGGCATTAACTTGAAACAAGTAATAAGAAAATATGAATTAAATATTTTGATAAATTTCAAGTTTCTACCAATCTTTAATATTTCATGGCTGACAAATTGTTCACTGACATCACATAGAAAAGTTTAGCTTTGTTTCAAGATGTCTTATAAATATCTTTTAAAATAAATAAAATTTTATACATTTAATATATCTTTTTAGACAACTTTTTAATAAAAAGATTGTGTATCTAGTACATTAAAAGAGCACCCAATAATCGCACTGTGAGAGGCTTGCTAATCTCTAGTCATAGAACATCTAAATGAGAAAATTGAAATTGTAATGTATGAAGTATAAAACATGTAAGTGTTTAGCCTTACGGATGATACTGTCCACTGCAGTGTTCTTAAAAAAAAAAAAAAACACAATTTCCTTCCTTCTCCCTTACATACCAACACATTGTATAGATGCACAGTCAGTGACAAAAAAGTTACAAATATTGATAAAAATAATCTCAAATAGCAAAGAAGTACATGCCAGTTATTTGACTTACCAGGAAGACTGCGAGGCAATTACTCAAATATTTCAAGGGTTAGGCTTCATTCTATGCACTACTACCACTTCTCCTCTTACTCAATCCAGAGTGAAGCATGACTGAGAAGCTATGCCCAAATGCACAGAATTAAATATGTCAGCTGTCACAGTTGGACAAATTTAGTTGCACATTAGTCACATTTGAACGAGCTGAACACCAGCTTTCTGGGTCCCACAAATGCCCTTGTCCTTTTCCCACTCTAGAAAACAGTATTTTGTGATCTTGGTCAAAGCGTATTAGACAATGCCTGGCAGGGCTACAATGCTACTCTACTTGCCTATGGACAGACAGGATCAGGAAAGAGCTATTCTATGATTGGATATGGAGCTAATCGAGGGATCATTCCAGTTGTTTGTGAAGAATTATTCCAAGCTATTGAATGTAACCAAGAGGATAACAGAACCTACCAGGTAAGTAGAAAAGTTCAGTTTGGAGAAAACATAAGTGTTATTATGTGAAAAACATTATTAGATTTTTATATGTGTTGGAATTAAAGTAGGGTGGACATGAGGAGTGGTAATGGCTAATTTCTTCTTTTCCTGGGATAATAAGTTACATTTAAACATTTAAAGCACATGTAATTTGTATACATTTACAAGAGGTTAGTAACAGTGCACACTTATAATGCAGCCTTTTTCAAGGGTAGCTTTGGGGTCTTCACACAGCATGCTATAAGCATGCTATCTAATACAATGTAGTTGAGTATTCAAAGGGATAAAAGAATGTTATCAAACTGGGAAAGTATCAATACTTTACTACCTTGCAGCCAGAGGATTAGTGTAGACAAAGATATTCTCTAAAAAGGATTGTGCATTTTTTTAAGTTATAAAAGGACAGATAAAATAAAATTATATAAGAACAAAGCCTATACAGTACCATTGTATCTGTATTGTAAACTGGACCAGAGGCATTCTTACTCAGGATCCCATTTATATATATATACTCTAATATCTGGCCTTCCTTTCTGCTGTCCCCACCCCACCTAATAATTTTCCTTTCATGCCGCTTTAACTCTGCGGCCCCACACCACCAGTCACTACACTGGCTTCCTGTCCCCTGCAGAATCCAGTTCAAACTCCTCACCCTCATAAGCCATCAATCACTCCTCTATCCCCTACATCTCCAACCTCATTTCCGAACACATACTCTCTCCACTACGATCTGCTTATGACCACCGCCTCACATGCCCACTGATTACCACTTCCCACTCCCACCTTCAGAATTTTTCCTGTGTTGCTCCCAACCTCTGAAATGCCTTCCCATGCATAATTAGACTTTCCACCAGTGTGCAAGCGTTTAAGTATGCCCTAAAATATAATCTTTTCATTCAAGCTTAACACTCTCATTCTAACCCTACCACCTCTGCATCGCTTACCTCTGCTACCCCACTCAGTTTCTCCCTAATTGTGCTCGCCTACTCCCTCTAGAATGTAAACTCTTTCTACTAGAGTTTTTTTTATGTAAGCATGTAATTTGTGGGTTGTAATAACGTAATTATGTAAATTGGTGCTTGAATTTGTGTAACTTTGTCACGCACAATTATTTTGTACGTTGGAATCCCATATGAATGGTAGTATGAAACCCTTTTGGAACTTTATAATTTAAAGATAATAATGCTAGATATGCCATAATAGATACTTCAGATCTTATGCACAAACTTTTCAGGGATAGCCGTTCGAACCAGCACCCTAAACATAAATCCCTTCATTAAACAACAACACAAGCATTCCCTCTTTCATCAACTTACTCACTGTTTAATTTCTATACATAAATCTAAACACATCTATGACATCATGGCCCAAAATCTACCAGTTCATAGTCAATCACTCAGTCAATCCTTTCATCCCAGGAGTTTTATTTCCTGCTGCACCCACTATCTCTCATTTCACCTCATCCTTAGATATATTCCTTACATGCAAAAGGCAATCACTATCAACCAAGCAATGTCCATACCTGCATTACATTCCTTCCTTTCTCTCTTCTTCAATCAAACTCATCTTTTTCTCAACTTTCACCTCCCATTCATTACTATTCAACACCACATCCTTTTCCTATCTCGCACTTTCTTAAAGAAAAATCTGGTTCATCTTTTATCCTGTTCCATCCCCTTCACACACCCTATAACATAAGCTCATAATCCCACATCCAAAATCTTTCTTACCTCACTTTCTTTACTCACATTCATCCCATTCTTCCTTAAATTGCACACATAATTCAACCTTTTAATCATCCTTTCATAGTATGTTCTCTTTCTAGTAGCCATTAAACTTCCACAACCCTCTGCCATATATACTTACAATGTCACACTCAGTTTTACTCCACATACATTTGTGAGCTGAATATGCAACCTTCATTTCAAAACTTATACACATGATCACAAGTTAAAAGTCAGTCAACATTTGCTTCAAACATTTACCCATGACATTAACTTTACACTCACCACCCCTCACTTCCTTAACAATCACTAACATTCATATACAAAAACATCCTCATTCTTAATTAATTAAAACCTACATCACAATGTAATGCTCTGTGTTGGCATCCCTAGGCAGGGGCAGGCTGGGCTGGGGGGCAGGGGGGCATCTGCAGTCCCATAGTGCACTACCTTGGGCTGGGTCACTGGGCCACTTGCATTTTTTTCAATTAAAATAGGCTGCTAAATCGAGTCTTGCTCCCCGGGCTAAAATTTGCCAGCCCTCCCCTGCCCCTAAGCTTTAGTAGCACATCCACCCCATCCCATCATTCCTATTTTTGCATGAACATGACAACACACAATACCCATGTTTTTTTCTCCTCTTTGTTAAACACAACCTACACCCTACACTCCAAAAAGCAAATCAAGTCATCTCTATTAGACTACACATTCTCCAGAATAGCTGTTCTGGTTGCTCTGTGTGTTATTAGCCTGATATTCAGGGATATGGCATTCAGAGGTCTATTTATTGAAATGCGATGAGCCATAAAACAGAGAAAACAGCCGTTTTCTCCATAAAATGCCCATTGCATACTTTATGAAGGGTTCAACGCAGGAGAAATCATAGATTCCTAACAGGTACAGTCCACTATCTTGAATATGGTTAACTATAAAAACTGCATAAAATATATCAAATTAACATCTTCTGAAAAATTATAGTAATACCAAAGATATCATCTTTTTACATGTGTCATAAATTGTTCACCTAAAATTTACTTCCGTATTAAACATTCATGTAGAGGAAAAAAGGCAGGGAGTCACAGGAGTTGGCGAGAGGGCAGAAGGGACCTTTAAGTGCCCCTCTTGGCTGTCAGTTGTGTAAAGATAAAAATGTAAAGAACATAGAAAAAAGCAGACAACATTTTCACATTTACTTTCTTGCACACAACACAAATAAAAAATAAACATTTTGGGTTTCGGGTTATTTTACTGTGGTACAAATAATATTATGTTACAGAATGTCTTATCCAACCAATTTTTATATCAAAGCCTGATTTTCACTGTGAATGTATCTGTAAACCGCCCATAGACAGCGGCAGTCAAATGACCTCTATTCTCCAGTCAATATCATCATCATCCTCATCATCATCAGACCTATATAGCACAGGAATAAATAATAATTGCCAGCCATATATTGCAGAGAAATACCGCCCATTGCAAACCACATTATGCAGGGACATATCCCCAACTGCCAGTCATATGTTATACAACCCTTTCCATACACCCCAACTGCCAGCCACTTAGTTGCACAGAGATTTCCCACCCCAGTCAAATCTTCTGGTTCAGGACTGATAATGAGCTCATTTGTCCTGAATGATGGTTGAGAAGGCAGCAGGAACAAGTGCTGCTTTTGGGCTCATACAGGCCTGTGAAAGCTAAGCTGATGACCCTGTTGTGGTGCAGTGACAGTGGAGGTCACGGCAAGAGTCACCTGGATTCATAATACATACTAGTGTATGATATATTTCACAATATAAGCGTTGATATGAATATAATAATTGATGCTGTGTTGTTGTCTTTGCAGGTAACATTCAGCATGCTGGAGATTTATAATGAACAGGTAAATGTTTTCAGTTTTACCTAAGTGTGTGTGGAATCATTTCTATTACACATATATTTTATATGGTGGATTCATATTTCATATTTCCTGCCATTGACAATGGGAGTCCACAGTAGTGCAGGTTTACACCTGTCTGCTGGAAGGTACTGAAATAACTAAATCTTTTTTTTTTCTTAACCACATCAGGCTTGTGACCCATAAGTAGCCAATTTATGTCTTGTCCTCTCTGCGAGGTAAAATATTTAAAGGAACACATTATGTGTACCAGGAAACCACAAACACATATTTATTACAATCAGATGGTTAGATGAGTTGTACCTCCTTTCACTTTGCCCTCCCTGTAGCCTTGAAATTTCTATTTAATTTGTTGGTAAAGAATGTAGGGAAATATATACAGTGTGTATATATATATATATATATATATATATATATATATATATATATATATATATATACACACACAAGTTAACCCGTGCATGATACTCATGCATTCTAGTTTTTCCACACACACTAAGAATTTAGTAGGTCAGTGTATAACTCCGCCCAGCAGGTGGCGCTGCAGCTTGGTTTTATTTTTTCCACACACACACAGACAGACTAACACACGCCACTAGACATTTATATTATAGATATATATACTTAGTGAGATGCAGTGAGGATTTTTTTTTTGTGGATCATACATGAGCCTTTGGTTCTACTGAGATTTATGTTAATCTGAACTGGTCCCATCAGTAGCTCCCCTGACCAAGGAAGATATATGAGGCTCTTCAACAGTAAGAATTTAGAATCACAATGACACCTTTTCACAGCCATCAGTAAGGCCATGTATCTGGGATTAGCAACTCATCAAGAAGGTTTTCTCCCGATTCCTATGTTGTAAATAATTTTTATTATTGAACAATTATATTGTCTTTAATCACCAACAATTTATATCTTTTTTAAACAATGTTTTTATTAATGAAGTTCAGAAGTGTGCAGAATGGATATAATACACGTAAATGAAAAAAAAATCCAGGGAGAGAAACAGACATGAATTTGTAATGGTTCCTAGAAGCAAGAGTGTTGCTAGCCTCAGGGCCATCTTAACAACTTTACGAGCCCCTACTTTTTTTTTTACACACACATATATATATATATATATATATATATATATATATATATATATATAGATAGATAGATAGATAGATAGATATATATATATAAAATCCCTTTTTTTACACATATATATATATATATATATATATATGTTATAAGGGCACGGTCGTGCCCTTATATTAAGGTTACATCTAAAAAACGTCATTTTCCCATAGAGAATGTGAGAGGGGGGGGCATGGTGTTTGAGGTTCTACATTTTAAAAATTATTAAAGCTATTAAACGTAAATTTGGCATGCGAATGGAGAACTGTCCACAGGTGCCGCATGTGAAATTTCAGAAAAAAAGAATAAAAAATGACAATTTAGGAACAATCTAAAGTTCAAAATCTGTCCTTTTTTGCAAAAGTCGCCGTTTTTCAGGGTTTTTTGGGGGAGCGTAACTCAGTGTACAGGGCGTTTAAAGACACGCGGTAAGTTTTGTTAGAAAGCTATTAGAGCTGAGGAGTGCCTTTGAGGGTTCACAAGTTTGAGAAAGTTACAGTTTTTTTACAATTTGGTAAAACATGCCCCATTTTAAAGATAGGGGATTTCACATAACTTCATAACGTTGCGCATGTCTGATAGAGTCTTGTGCTGGGTGTACTGAAAATGGCTTCACTTGAGAGCACAAATATGGCTGACTGACCCCTCTCGCTTAGAATTTTCCTTCAGCGATGAGGAGAAATTAGCTCGATTTGCCAGGTATAGGGGGGCTGGTTGGTGTTTTGGGACTGAGAGGGGTCACCCTGTAGTATTTTAGCGCTGATACCTCTCTCCTATAAAGTTTAATAAGTCCGTACAGTGTCAGAGGCGGTGGTTACAGAGCACTTTTAAACTTGCCCCTCAGTGACGTCAGTTAATTTATTCACTTCACTGAGCTGGAGGGTGGGAAGTTTAAAAGTGCTCTGTGCAGAGTGATGGTCATGCAGGGACTCGAGGCATAGGAAAGATCTCTCCCCGGTCATCCTGTGAAGCAAGGACTGTACGGGTACTTCTCCTGCTGGTCTGCAAGACATCCAAAGAGCAATCAAACGTCCCAGGCACCCAGACAAAGAAATCCCTGGCAGAGAAAGAGTAGAGGCTTGAGGCTGACCTGCAGGTGGGAACGCGGCTAGCGGGGGGTCCGGCACCAAAAGCACCAGCGATGACAGTGGCTGCAGCAGCCCTTTCCCGGGGATCCTGGAAAGCTGTAAAAATATCTGCAACTACCCAGCACGTAACACGGGCTATACAATCCAAAGTACACTGCTGCAGTAATAATGCTCCCTTCTGTATTTACACAGAGATCATTTCATGGTAAATGTATTGCTGAATAGGGTTACATTAATAATATGCATACAGTTAACAGCATTTCAGCATGTTTTAATCCGTTTCTTGCTGGCTGCAGTTTTAATTTGTCAGTAGATAAAATGTTACGGTTATACAATAAATTGCATTTTGCAGGATGTTTGTAAGACGTATATTAATAATATGTGCATTATATTAATCTCTTATATTAATCTCGTTTATCTGGACACTGATAGCTGCAGCATTATGGGCAGTGCATGGGTTAAAGCTTCTAATTCATTGATGTTCGCTCGATGGGCTTTAACCCATCGGGATCCAGACATGGGTTTCTGGTGCCTGTTTGCTGTTAATCTTATAACACACCAGGCAAATTACAGCTGCTGTGCACCAGCGGCACACACCGATACACTGTATGCCTCTGCTATGGGCTGAGATAGCTGACCTAAACATATTCCAGATGAATGAATGCACAAGCAGTGGGCATGTATTAGATGATATTTACAGGCTTCTCCCTGAAAGGTATCTATCCTGTAACATCAGGGCCATCTTAGCAACATTATGGGCCCCCGGGCAAAGCAGTGCACCAGGGCCCCTACATATATAGATATAGATATAGATATAGAGATAGATATAGATGTATAGAGATACAGGTATAGATATAGATATGTAGAGATAAAGATAGATAGATGTACTTGCTCAGTGACCCTTGAAGGTTTTTTTTTCAGGATTATTTATTCTAATTAGGAGCCCTGCCTATGGGGCTTCCTTGTCCGTGGGGCCCCCGGGCACCTGCCCATCGTGCCCAATGGAAAAGATGGCCCTGTGTAACATCGGGGCACAGAAATGATTTGTACAAAGGAAACATACAGAGACATGCTGCTTATCTGAAAACAGCCGATATATTCAGCCATCCGTAACTTTCACTGGACAGTTATTTATGATCTTGTTACAAGTCTGGTATGTCCAGCCTCGGACTGGCCTGCCGGCCAGCCGGGCTATAGACCGGTAGGCCTGGCCGCGGTTAAGCCCCGCCCCCTTTTGATGCAATGTGATAAACAGTCTGAATAACATTAACAGTCTGCCTGTCAGCTATCGTACGGAACATATAGGGCATGGAGACTGATCCTGATTAATAATTAGGTTTAAAGATGCACTAGTCTAGGGAATCTTTAAACCTAATTACTAATCAGGATCAGTCTCCATGTCCTATACGTTCCGTACGATAGCTGACAGGCAGACTGTTAATGTTATTCAGACTGTTTATCACATTGCATCAAGAGGCTATGCAAATTAAGGAACCACAGTAGTTTCTTTTGAATTCAGCCACTATTGAGAAGCAACCTTTCGTTTCCTTATGTGTTTCAATAGCAGCTAACTAGCAGATCGCTAACGTTATCTAGTCTGCTAATTATGTTGACTTAAGAGGTTCCATACGGAAGAATTCTTAGCTTGGTTTTGAGAGTTAATTATCAGTGGGAGTTAATCCCCCCCCCCCCCGTGCCTCACATAAATCAGCAGCCGACAATGATAGCTGACAGGCAGATCCTCAGTGTCTTTAAGAACGCATATCACACTGAGCTAATAGGCTATAGACGTAATACCAGTGGCGGATCCAGGGGGGGGCGATCGGGGCAATCGCCCCCCCTAGCAGGGACTTGTTGCCTACGGCTGCAAAGTTTGTGCAGGTTCGTTCGGCAGTGACAGTGTGCTGCCCGGCTGCTCTGATTGTGTTCACAATCAGAGCAGCCGGGCAGCACACTGTCACTGCCGAACAGACCTGCACATAGCGTGCAGCCGCCGGCAGCCTTAGATGTCATAAAGGGGGCGTGGCCTAAATCGCCCGGGGTATAGCAATTTTCTAGATCCGCCCCTGCGTAATACAGTATTGCATTCTCAAGTTAGCCACCATTAAGAATTAACCCCTATGTGCCTATAACAATAGCTGACAAGCAGAGTGCCAGCGTTACTTAGACTGGTAATTATACTAAACTAACAGACTGCAAACGGAGACACCTCTATATCACATTACAAAACAAATTACTACTGAGAGTTAATCTCTATATGCTGTGTATGTCTGAATAAATAACTGATAAGCGGATTATTAGTATTATCTAAAACCACCAAGGATATCAAATTAATAAGCCATAAAAGGAGAAATATACAATTAGCCTCTTCTAGCCTCTCCGTGCTTTATATGTTTAAATAAAATCAGACAGGCATATAAACCATGCCAATTGGACCAAGAGTCATATTGTACTAATAGGTTAAAAAGCAAGGGATTAATTTCCTTGAAATAATAGTGGATAGATATCTCATCACTATAGACTAGGTTGCATATTATAATACATCTGATATGATATAGAGGATGGGTAGCTCCTTATTTTGATATGTAAAATCATTTAGTGGACTGGTTATCATAATATACTATACAATGAATATCCACTGTCCTATATAAAGTATAATAGATTTTGGATAGGATCACAGAGCTATTGCAGTTGAACTGCAATTTTAATTCACTTTATATGTTTTTGGATTTTATTATTTCGCAAGCCTTTCGGAATTAAGAGGAGTACACATGTTTTACATATAACAATAAAAGTTATGTTTTATTCAATTATCCAATTAATCATCTATAGATTCTGAGTGCCCCTTTTTTCATGTCCTTCCTGTCTTTTTCAATAGTGTCACAGGGTAGCCAACCCTGATCTAGTGGGACAATCCTGATTTTTGGTGACTGTTCTGTCCAGGGCCGGACTGGGACTAAAAATCAGCCCTGGCATTTATAGTCCACAGGCCCACCTCAGTTCCAGCAGGAAAGAAACCAAGGTGGGCCTGCGCGGCGGCACAGAAAAAGGCGTGACCACATTGTGTTGTGGGTGTGGCCAACATGGGGCAATGATACATTCATTAAAATCAAACATTACATTTATCATGCCACCCCCGAGGCACATTATGACACCCCCAGCCCACTGTACTTATCTATGCTTCTGGTGCTGCTGACATCCATCAGGGTGGGAACTTCCTGTAGAGTGAGCAGGGAAGCTCTTAGTCTCACAAGATTACCAAATCATGTGAGACTTAGAGCTCCTCGGCTTGCTCTGCAGGCTGTGTCCTATCCAGAAACTTGGAGCAGCTATCCGCTCCCTCTTGCTAACCAGAGCTAGATTAACGCTTGGGGGGCCTGGGGTATTTAAGACAGGGAGCCCCTATTATGTAACATGGCTATCATTTTAGACAAATGTTAGACAAATACACAGGCAATACTGTGTGCAATACTGTTAGTTGCACGCAGCTCTGCCTTCACAAGCAGTACAGTGTGAAGCGGGACATACCTCCCAACTGTCCTTGTAGTCGGCCCAAATCTCACTAAACGAGACAGTCACCAAAATTCGGGACTTCCCCACCAGATTCAGGACAGTTGGCAGACTGTCCTGCTCTCTCATACCTGTCTTGTTAGTTTCACCACCTCTGGCTCCTGGTGACTTTAGTTCAGTTGCTGCTTGTCTGGATACTGGAATGCTGGAGGCCCTATTTGGAAAAAAAATGGGTACATGCAATTTAGAAAACTCCAACCAGCCCTGGTGTGTAATCAATACAACCCATGTTTTATAATTAGGCCTCCCTCCAGCCCCAACATTAAAATACTAGTATTCACATTTAATATAAATAGTTGCTGCTGCTGCTGATAAATAACCCTATTTCCTTCCCTCCAAACAACCCCAGCAATAAATGAAATAGCATGTACGTTTAATAAATATACCTATTTCCCGCAACCATCACTGCCATTAAATAATTCATATTCACATTTTTTTTCACAAACAGCCCCACTTTCAATTAATAACCCCCAAACCACCCCATCATTAAATTAAAGGTCCAATCACCCTATCTTAAATTGCTAGGTACTAATATAAAATTAACCCACATCACCCCACAAATAAAATAGCACTAATTAAATAATTAGCCCCCACCTAAACTTCACCATTAAATTAACAGCCTACCTCCCACATTATATTAACATTCTCCTCCTTCCTTCATGCCTGAGTACATGTCCCTAATTGATATTATGCCACACAGTAGTGCCCCAAAATCATATTATGCCACACAGTAGTGCCCCAAAATCATATTTTACCCCACAGTAGTAGCCCAAAATCATATTTTACCACACAGTAGTCCCCCAAAATCATATTTTACCACAGTAGTGCCCCAAAATCATATTTTACCACACAGTAGTGCCCCAAAATCATATTATGCCACACAGTAGTGCCCCAAAATCATATTATGCCACACAGTAGTGCCCCAAAATCATTTTATGCCACAATAGTGCCCCCAGTTGATATTATGCCACAATAGTGCCCCCAGTTGAAATTATGGCAAACAATAGTGGCCCAAATCATATTATTCCTCTGGGTTTTTTGGCACCTTCTCCCCCTGCCTGTTATTGTCTGGCACCTTTTATGTTCTCCCCCCCCCCCTGTTATTGTCTGGCACCTTTTATGTCCCCCCCCCCCCTGTTATTGTCTGGCACCTTTTATGTCTGGCACCTTTTATGTGTCTCCCCCCTGTTATTGTCTGGCACCTTTTATGTCCCGTCCCCCCCCCCTGTTATTGTGTGGCACCTTTTATGTTCTCCTCTCCCCTGTTATTGTCTGGCACCTTTCCTCTCCCCCCCCCCCTGTTATTATCTGGCACCTTTTATGTTCTCCCCCCTCCCTGTTATTGTCTGGCACCTTTTATTCCCCCCCCCCCCTGTTATTGTCTGGCACCTTTTATGTTCTCCTTCCCCCCTGTTATTGTCTGGCACCTTTCATGTTCTCCCCCCCCCCCTGTTATTGTCTGGCACCTTTCATGTTCTTCCCCCCCCCCCCTTGTTATTGTCTGGCACCTTTCATGTTCTTCCCCCCCCCCCCCCCCTGTTATTGTCTGGCAACTTTAATGTTCTCTCCCCCCCACCCCGGTTTACTTACCTTTTTCTCAGCGCTCTCCTGTCCGCTCTTCAGCTGCCTTCCAGGACCTGTACTGATCACATGTGCCACGCGCAACGCTGCAGTATATTGCTGTATTGTGCAGGGTCAGAGGATGGCTCTAGGTATTGTGCAGGGTCAGAGGATGGCTCTATGTATTGTGCAGGGTCAGAGGATGGCTCTATGTATTGTGCAGGGGTCAGAGGATGGCTCTATGTATTGTGCAGGGGTCAGAGGATAGCTCTATATATTATGCAGGGGTCAGAGGATAGCTCTATATATTGTGCAGGGGTCAGAGGATGGCTCTATACATATTGTGCAGGGGTCAGAGGATGGCTCTATATATTGTGCAGGGGTCAGAGGATGGCTCTATATATTGTGCAGGGATCAGAGGATGGCTCTATATATTGTGCGGGGGGTCAGATGATGGCTCTATGTATTGTGCAAGGGGCAGAGGATGGCTCTATGTATTCTGCAGGGGTCAGAGGATGACCTCTGTATTGTGCAGGGTCAGAGGATGACCTCTGTGTTATGCAGGGTCAGAGGATGGTTCTCTGTCTTGTGCAGGGTCAGAGGATGACCTCTGTGTTGTGCAGGGTCAGAGGATGGTTCTCTGTGTTGTGCAGGGTCAGGATGACCTCTGTGTTGTGCAGGGTCAGAGGATGACCTCTGTGTGGTGCAGGGTCAGAGGATGGTTCTCTGTGTTGTGCAGGGTCAGAGGATGGCTCTCTGTGTTGTGCAGGGGTCAGAGGATGGCTCTCTGTGTTGTGCAGGGGTGAGAGGATGGCTCTCTGTGTTGTGCAGGGGTCAGAGGATGGCTCTATGAATTGTGCAGGGGTCAGAGGATGGCTCTCTGTGTTGTGCAGGGGCCAGAGGATGACTCTATGTATTCTGCAGGGACCAGAGGATGGCTCTCTGTGTTGTGCAGGGGCCAGAGGATGGCTCTCTGTGTTGTGCAGGGGCCAGAGGATGGCTCTCTGTGTTGTGCAGGGGCCAGAGGATGGCTCTCTGTGTGTTGCGGGGGCCAGAGGATAGCTCTCTGTGTTGTGCAGAGGCCAGAGGATGGCTCTCTGTGTTGTGCGGAGGCCAGAGGATGGCTCTCTGTGTTGTGCGGAGGCCAGAGGATGGCTCTCTGTGTTGTGCGGGGGACAGAGGATGGCTCTCTGTGTTGTGCGGGGGCCAGAGGATGGCTCTCTGTGTTGTGCGGGGGCCAGAGGATGGCTCTCTGTTGTGCGGGGGCCAGAGGATGGCTCTCTGTGTTGTGCGGGGGCCAGAGGATGGCTCTCTGTGTTGTGCGGGGGACAGAGGATGGCTCTCTGTGTTGTGCGGGGGCCAGAGGATGGCTCTCTGTGTTGTGCGGGGGCCAGAGGATGGCTCTCTGTGTTGTGCGGGGGCCAGAGGATGGCTCTCTGTGTTGTGCGGGGGCCAGAGGATGGCTCTCTGTTGTGCAGGGGCCAGAGGATGGCTCTCTGTGTTGTGCGGGGGCCAGAGGATGGCTCTCTGTGTTGTGCGGGGGCCAGAGGATGGCTCTCTGTGTTGTGCGGGGGCCAGAGGATGGCTCTCTGTGTTGTGCGGGGGCCAGAGGATGGCTCTCTGTGTTGTGCGGGGACCAGAGGATGGCTCCCTGTGTTGTGTTGTATATGGGTAAGTGAAGGCGCTACCTATTGTGCAGTGGTCAGATGGAGATTCTCTTTATTATGGGATTCTCTATCATGTGTAGGGGTCACTAGAAGATTTTTTGTGTGGTGCAGATTTCACTAAAAGGCTCTATTTTGTACAGAGATCGGAGAAGGCTCTTTGAATTGTGAAGTTGTCACTGGCGGAGCAGAGGTTGGAATGTGAGAGAATAGCTGGTGAGTTGGGTGGCATGTGAGCAAAAAGCTGTTGGTTATGAGGTGGCATGTGATAGAATAGTTGGTGTGCAGGGCAGATATTAGAAGCTTATGGTCAGGGAGTAGCATGTGAGAGAAAATCTAGTTGATAGGTGGTGGCATATAAAAAAAATAGCTGGTCAGCAAGGGCTCATATGTGTGAAAGGCTAATGAGCAGGAGATGGCATATGAGAAAAGTGGGTGTCATGTGAGAGAACCTGGTTGGCAGTGGGAGGGGCATGTAATAATTTAGGCGGCAGGGTGGCATGTGATAGAGAATTGTTGGTGGGCAGAGGGTGGGTGATTTCACATTTAGATACATAGAATTTGAAAATTATAAATATTTTAACTTTACAAAAAGCTATGAAATTCCATAGACAAAAAACCTTACGGTTTAACATGTCCGATTAAGGTTCCTTACACACCATCTAAAACATAAAAAAAACTATTGAAACTCTTTCACTCAAACTCCAAAAAGCAATGAAATTACGACGATTCAGGCAGAAGCCTTAATGGACGTGTTCCTTGAGCAATACAGACATGGTATGTCATCACATCCTGTGGTTAGCTGCAGATTCAGCACTATCATGTAGTGAGATTGCTGTCACTCACAAAATGGTGGATCTGCTAATTCACAGATTTGTGTGTTCACTGGAATACACACATACAGTACTATTACATTTTCTTAGTTTAGCTTTATCGTAGTTTAGGGCCTGGGTGTCTTAGAAAGAGACAGTAAAGCAACTTCATAAAAAATTAGAACTACAAAATCCCTACAGAGCATTTTTCCCTCCAAGACTGTTGTGCTCATCACCAACAATTTTGTCAACCAAACACATAGGAATATTTTTTTTTGTCTTTGTGCTCTTGTGAGATGCTTAAAAACATGCATTTATAAAAATTCTGGTAGACTTAAAAATCTGACTATGAGCAGTAACATTAACATTGTTGCTTTTAGGTTTTCTTGGCTTATGTTCATTTTTGGACATAAACTGCCCTCTGCTATATCATTTTCTGTATTGCTAACTTTCATTTGTTAAACACAAACAGGAGAGACGAGTGAGCACACTTTAGGGTAACATGAAACTAGGCTACAAAATAAAGAACTAGAACAGTGGCTGTGGTCACCAATTGCCTAAAGCCATGAACTAATACTGCAGCTGTAATTATCAAATGCCTAGAGTCAGTAACTAGCGCTGTATCGCTAATCAACTGCCTGGAGCCAAGAACTTGCACAGTGCCTGCAAACACCAACTGCCCGGAGCTAGGAACAAACACAGACTGCTCACAAACTGCTCAGAGCCTGGAACTAATATTGTACCTGTTCTTATCCACTTCCTGGAGCCAGGAACTAGCACGGCTCCTGTTTCACCAAAGCATTGCTCTTATGGTAAACCGCCAAAAACATGTCCTCTTTGCGTGGCCATATATATCCAGATGATTTCACAGCGTGAAACAACCTCTTTTTTCTGATTTAGGTTACAGATTTGCTGTGTAAAACTAAGAAGTCTGGTGGCCTGAAGGTGCGGGAGGACCAGCATCAGGGATTTTATGTTGATGGCCTGAAATTGGTGCCTTGTGAAAGCTATGCACAAATTGAAAGGATGATGGAGCAGGGGAAGAAAACGAGAACAACGGCCTCTACCAGCATGAATTCCAGCAGCAGCCGCTCACACATGGTCATCACTATTCATTTTAAACAGGTATAATATTATTATTACCATTTAGTTACATAGTCACCAGGGCCGGACTGGGACTAAAAATCAGCCCTGGCATTTAAAGCTCACAGGCCCACGTGTTGTGGGCTCCATGCACTATAGTGTTGCACACTGATGCTGGCGCAGTAAAACATGATGTAGTATGAGTGTGTGTGGGGGGGTATTTATTTCTCTTAATGACCCTCAACATTACATTGTTAGCATCCCAATTACATCAATAAATACCATGACAATACATTATTAGTACCCAAATTACAGCAATAAATAACCCCCCACACACACTCATACTACATCAATCACCCCCACATTACAGCAACCGGCATCACCCCCCACATTACAGCAACTGGCATCACCCCCCACATTACAGCAACCGGCATCACCCCCACATTACAGCAACCAGCATCACCCCCCACATTATAGCATCCAGCATCACCCCCCACATTACAGCAACCGGCATCACCCCCCACATTATAGCATCCAGCATCACCCCCCACATTACAGCAACCGGCATCAACCCCACATTACAGCAACCAGCATCACCCCCCACATTACAGCATCCAGCATCACCCCCCACATTACAGCAACCGACATCACCCCCCACATTACAGCAACCGGCATCACCCCCCACATTACAGCATCCAGCATCACCCCCCACATTACAGCAACCGGCATCACCCCCCACATTACAGCATCCAGCATCACCACACACATTACAGCATCCAGCATCACCCCACACATTACAGCATCCATCATCACCCCCACATTACAGCATCCGGCATCACCCCCAGATTACAGCAACCGGCATCACCCCCCACATTACAGCATCCAGCATCGCCCCCCACATTACAGCAACCGGCATCACCCCCCACATTACAGCATCCAGCATCACCCCCCCACATTACAGCATCCGGCATCACCTCCTACATTACAGCATCCAGCATCACCCCCCACATTACAGCATCCAGCATCACCCCCCACATTACAGCATCCAGCATCACCCCCCACATTCCAGCGTCCAGCATCACCCCCCACATTCCAGCGTCCAGCATCACCCCCCACATTACAGCGTCCAGCATGACCCCCCCACATTACAGCAACCGGCATCACCCCCCACATTATAGCAATACCCTCTCCTACTTATTAGCAATACTAAGCACCAAACACACTACAACATTGCCACCACATGCTACAGCAATACCACCAATTATACAGACGCCACTGTAGGAAACAATGTTTTGCTTTTTTCAAATCTCCCACAAAATAGTAACAACGAACAGAGTACTTACACACACATATAGGTAACAGGTACCCTTTTCCCTCAGTTAAATAGTAATGGCAGAATTTTCATGAATCATTCCACATGAAATAAAACTAACATATATCTAAAAAAAACATAACTATTGAATGATCAGTTGAACCCACACGGCCGCATTAAAAGTATTTCCATCTACAGCAAAATGTCAGAGAAAAATATTTTTGTTTTACTACAGTAATTGGATATGCGTCTTTTCTATTCATTTTAAATAACACAGTATATAAATTAAGGGGGATAGAGGAGGTGGGTGAGAAATAACTGGATGTGATCCATCAGTTTGATTAGATAGGAAACATTTAGATTATTTACCTGGAGACGTCTACCCCCTTGACTCACAGGCAGGGCTGACAAGAGGAATTTTGGGCCCCGATACAGCAACTTCTTTGGGCTCCCATCATATTCAACAATGAAAGACTTGCCTTTGGCAGAAGTTCATATGATGCCACACCGTAGTGTGCCCAGCTCATATTATGCCACATCGTAGTGCCCCAAGGTCATATTATGCCACATAGTATTACCCTCAATTCATATTTGGTCATGCAGAAGTGCCCACAAATCATATTATGGCATAGTAGTGCCCCCAAAACATATACCATACAGTAGTGCCCACAAATCATATTATGTCACAACAGTGCCTCCAAATCATATTATGCCACAATAGTGACCCCAAATAACATTATGCCATAGTAGTGCCCCCAAATCATTAGTAAAGCTCAGACAAAAACTCATTCACAAATAAAAATTGGTACAGCATATCAGATACTGAGTGTGAGTCCCAAGAGCAGCTTAATTCATCATTTACAATGCAAACAAAAATAGATATATTGACACAATTAGAGATAAAATTTATGACAAGCAATGTTTTTTCCTCTTAATTAAAAATCTCTGTACAAATAAATATGCAAAAAACATTACAGCGCAATAATGAGCAATACATAGTGTTAAACATTATTGGATACGCTGTAGTGTCCCCAGTTCAAGAAAGGATGGTTAAAAACATATTGCACACAAGAAAATATATGAACTTGCCTGATTATGGCATCCTGTGTTCTGTTCTCCTACTGGGCGCGCTGGGCGAGGAGGGATCAGCAGCTGTCAGCTCACACAGGCAGTCGGGAGCAGGAATAGAGGGCAGTGGTCCAAGCAGAAATTTAGGAGTGGGGGTATAGAAAATATAAGTGAATGGAGTATGAAGGCTTGATTTTTTATTTTTTTTTAACACTTGTCCCCTCTGTGCATTTCCATTCTTCATTATTACTTGTGTTTTATGATAGCTGCATCCCTGACATTCGAATTCTTAAGATGTCTCTCCCTTTATACTTTCTTTTACCTATGCCCCTGCACCATCTTCTCCTTTGTCCCTCTCTCCTTTCTCCGCTGGCTCTCACACATCTTCCTGTACCACCTACTCCCCTGGCTCTCTCACACATCTTCCTGCACCCTCTACACTCCGGCTCTCTCACTCCTCTTCCTGCACCCCCTACCACCCTGGCTCTCTCACCCCCTCTCCCACCGCTCCCTTCCCCCTGGCTCTCTCACCCCCTCTACCAGCGCCCCCTTCCCCTTTGGCTCTCTCACCCCCTCTCCCAGCGCCCCCTTCCCCTTTGGCTCTCTCACCCCCTCTCCCAGCACCCCCTTCCCCTTCGGCTCTCTCATCCCCTCTCCCAGCACCCCCTGGCTCTCACCCCCTCTCCCAGCACCCCCTGGCTATCTCACCCCCTTGCCCAGCACCCCATGGCTCTCACCCCTCTCCCAGCACCCCCTGGCTCTCACCCCCTGCTGGCTATCTCACCCCCTCTCCCAGCACCCCCTGGCTCTCACCCCCTCTCCCAGCACCCCCTGGCTCTCACCCCCTCTCCCAGCACCCGCTGGCTCTCACCCCCTCTCCCAGCACTGGCTATCTCAAACCCTTTCCCAGCACCCAATGGATCTCACCCCCTCTCCCAGCACCCCCGGCTCTCACCCCTTTCCCAGCACCCCATGGCTCTCACCCCCTCTCCCAGCACCCCCTGGCTATCTCACCCCCTTTCCCAGCACCCCCTGGCTATCTCACCCCCTTTCCCAGCACCCCATGGCTCTCACCCCCTCTGCCAGCACCCCCTGGCTCTCACCCCCTCTGCCAGCACCCCCTGGCTATCTCACCCCCTTTCCCAGCACCCCCTGGCTATCTCACCCCCTTTCCCAGCACCCCCTGGCTATCTCACCCCCTTTCCCAGCACCCCATGGCTCTCACCCTCTCTCCCAGAACCCCCTGGCTCTCACCCCCTCTCCCAGAACCCCCTGGCTATCTCACCTCCTTTCCCAGCACCCCCTGGCTATCTCACACCCTTTCCCAGCACCCCCTGGCTATCTCACCCCCTTTCCCAGCACCCCATTGCTCTCACCCCCTCTCCCAGCACCCCATGGCTCTTCCACACTTTTGACCCCCCCCCCCGCGCGAGAATGAGGGCACCTACGCGACCCCCCCAAAAATCGCGGCACCCCCGCGACCCCCCGAAAATCGTGGGCACCCCCCCCTCTTCAGTAAAAAAAAAAAAGGAAACTCACCAGTGTGACAGTGCACAGCATAACGGGGGAGGGACCTGAGGAGCGCGCAGCAGAGGTGGCTTGTTCCTGGGGAGGAACCAGCCACCAAGAAGATGGATGGAGTCGGGCCGGCCCATCCAGCCATCGGCCCTTCTGCCATTTGCCAGAAGTGCCAGATGGCCAGTCCGGCCCTGATAGCCACTAATTCTGCAGTGCTGTACAGAGAACTCACCCACATCAGTCCCTGCCCCATTGGGGCTTACAGTCTAAATCCCCCCCCCCCACCACACACACACACACACACACACACACACACACACACACATAGAGACAGACACAGACAGACTAGGGTCAATTTAGTTAGCAGCCAAATCACCTACCAGTATGTTTTTGGATATGTCGCTCATTGGTATAAATACAGTCACATCTGTATGTCTAGTAAGACAATTTTAAAATGATGTGGCTGCAAAGAAAAGTTTATAAACTTATAAACATAACAGTAAAATGGGGGACTATGGGTGATTTGGCAAAGCTGGAAAATGTTTGTATCTGAATTTACAACAGTGATGTTACCACAAAATGTCACTATTAGCTATTTTTTTTAAAAATATATAATTTCTAATGAAAGACTTAAACACAAGGACATATTACAGATTTTTACAATGTGATAGACACTTAAAAAAGCAGCTGTAGCTATGATAACAACAAATCAAATCACATTATTTGTAAATATGTCTTCTTAAGGATTATTTATCATTTTTCAATTTTGGCATGTTGCCCTTTCCAAATTTAGTTGTGTTGTCCCCCAGGTCATCCATTGTCCTCTTGAGTAGCTGTATGTGTTGGGCCCACCACTGAAGTCCATGTTAGCTCATCATGGCACGAAACAGTTCATGTGTTGATAAGCTTCACACTGATATTTTGACACTAAATGAAAAACAGAAGTATGAGGATCTAGAGTTTCTCGCACACATAATTATCATGGCTATAGACCAGATGATTGAATTAAGATTTCTCAACAAGGTGTATCCACCTCCCAAATTCATGTACATGATGGAACCTTTTTATCGAGGGTCTGAGCATATCACTTGGTAACAACCTTCTGGTCAGATGTACTGACTTAAACGTTGACAGCTCCTGGAATCCCCCAGGTTCTAGACTCAAAGGTAGTGTATCTGTATTTGGTAGAAGACCTGGGGGTAAATGTATTAACATGCGGGTTCTTCAACACCCGTGAGTTTGGCGTCTTCAGCGCTTAAATTTATAGTGCCGCTGCCTTGTAAAGGGAAGTTTCCCTTTACAATGCAACGCCGCTTTAAATTTAATCGCCGAAGACGCTGAACTCGCGGGTGTTGAAGAACCTGCATGCTAATACATTTACCCCCTGGTGTCTTCTATTACATGGTGCATACTGTTGAGGTTCCTTCCCTTTTACTGAGAAAGGGCAATCACCTTGAAATGGAAGGCGCCAGATCCACCTTCTGTGTGACTCCTACTGTCCCTCATTAACTAAGCATTGCCCCTTCATAAAATATATATTAGAAGCAACTGTACAATAGCATTTTCTTAAATTTGTTATGTTCGTCTAATCGCTATCAATGAAAATTGTCCGCTGCGATCAATGTGGTTCCAACGCACAAAGAGATTTAATAGCAAAATGCAACAGATAACAATTCAATAAAATAAGTACAGCCAATACATACGTAAGCGCTCTGGATCCAGCATACAGTCATTCAATCCTGAAGTCTGTGGTCAAAGTAGACTGTATGATGGTCTCAGAGCCTGGTTTATATACAGTTTGTAATGCATAAAAAACAGTAGTGATGTCATGGCAGGTTTCCATAGGTTCAGGATTCAGGACTGTTCATTATAATGCAGGTCATAGGTCGGTTCAAACAATGCCCAATAGATGAACTCATGGAACTTTTGACAGGCAAAGACAAGGGCAAGCAGTCCTTTTTCAATCTGAGAGTATTGTGACTCAGTGTCTTTAAGGGCTCTGGTTGCAAAACTGATGGGTTTGTTGCGCTGGAAACAGACAGCACCAAGACCATGCTGGGAAGCATCAGCAGAGATGACCACAGGAACATGAACATCAAAGAACTGGAGCACTGGGCTAGAAGTGATCATAACCTTGAGGAGTGCAATAGCATCAGCATGACAGTCCAACCAACACCATTCATTGTTATTGTGTAAAAGCTGGTGGACCGGAGCTGTGACGTCACTGTAGTGAGGCATAAATTTTGAAAGTTAATTTATCATACGTAGAAATCGCTGTAAACTTAGCTTGTCTGTGGGGTTGGAGATTTGCTGGATGGCCCGTGTCTTGCTAGATCTGGCTTGACACCGTCTGAGGTTAGAAGTTGGCCAACATATGGAACCTCAGTAACTCTGAAACGACACTTGTCAGGGATTAACCGCATGTTGATTTCACAAATCCTGTGGAGGACTTTGCAGAGGCGCATGTCATGTTCCTCCATGGTGCGACCCCACACAAGAATGTCATCAATGATGATTTCACAAGGGTATCCCTCAAAGAGGTGTTCCATGCTGCGTTGGAACACTTCACCTCCAGTATAGATGCCATAGGGCATTCGGAGGAAGGCATGTCTGCCCAGAGGTGTCATAAATGTAGTGAGTAAGGATGACTTCTTGTCCAATGCGATCTGCCAGAACCCGCACTTGGCATCCAGAGTGGTGAATATCTTTGCTTTTGGCATGTCGGCAATGACTTGCTCCACAGTTCTTAGAAACTGAAACTGTAGTGGGACACCTGTGGACTGAAACATGGCCATACCCACAGTCTTGATTATCTGGCCACCGTAAGCAATTAGATTCACTGTGTGAGAACAGTCAATAGTTGTGATGGGGTTTGTGCGCTGGTGACTGCCGCAATTCACACAGCGTGTTTGTTGCTGCTCATGCTGCCGGAGGTCACATATATCAGACTCTTTTTTCAACACGATTGCACTTTTGCGGGACTGCTCATGTAACATGCATATGTGTACACTACTGTCCAGTGTCAGTGACTTCTCCTGCAGGAGATGTGTACGAGTGACACACGCAGTTTTGTTCCTGATAAGCTCACTTGATAGCTCACCATATTTACATTTCTTTGCTAATAGTTTAAACCTGGCAGCATATGACTGGGGCTCTGCACAACAGTGTTAAATGTATGTCTGTCCATTATGACATTTTTCACTGGTAAGCATATTTCATCAAATGTTTTTATTAGTGTGTCTGGATTCTCCTCATCCTCCCCCTCTGAATAGATCAACGTGTCAGCTTTTTTCTACAGCTTCAGCACCAGCTAAATTGAGCAGGGTGTATGCCTGTACCATTTTTGATTTGTCCGAGAGTCCAGCACAGCAGTATACACACCATTCCTTCTAGAATGTGAGCCATGCGTCCTCGATGCCAAAAACAAGTGGATCTATGCGTCGGACACCTTGTGCCATCACAGCCAACCTCCTGACACCATGTAGAACTGTCTGAGTTCAAATCAAAAGCAGAGGCTAGAGAACTGTGAGAACATGTCTTTACTGTGTGGTATATACTGAGAACTGAAGATGGCTGCCAGGTATTTCCTGTCAGCCAGCACTTCCTGAATGGCAAGTGGATGGCAGTGACGTCACTTCCACCAAACACAAATAGCATATATCTACAGACTTCTCTAACATCCCATTCTAATTGTGAAAGGATTTCTAGGGTGATTATGGGGTTTTAATCTCCTTAATAATCTGGCAAATGTATGGATGACCATTTAATACTGTTATAAATGACTATTACCGTCAACCCACTCCTCGCAAAGGTAATTGTGATTTAACCTAAGAAATATAATTCTTAGTTTCCCTTAAATCCACAGGACCAGTATTCATATAATAGCTTATGCTCATTTCTTCAAGAAAAACTATACATAAAATATAGTTTAATTTAACACGTGTTGTATTGTTAACATTCTAATTGTAAAACTTATGCATATATTATAAAACAGTAAACAGCGTAACATTATTTTACACAAAGTATAGATTTTGTTGCAATACATTTCATTTATTGCCTGTTATATAAATATACAAGTCATTGTGTGTGTGTTTTGACTAACTATTGTCTAAAGGTTTGTGAATGTGTGTGTGTTAAACTTTACCTATTGTATTGTTCCAGGGGTGTGAATGTATTGTGTGTGTGTGTGTAAGGGTAGGAGGGGGGGACCTGTGGGGGAGGGAGAACACACAGACGATCAAGCACACATTTTAACCTTCCAAATATTCTCACATACTCTACCACATTTATCTACCTATCCATCTATCATTTAATTTCACTTATCTCAGTCAAAGTCCAACAGCCATTATTCACTATCCACATTCCCTTCACATGAGAGTTTCTAGATGGCAGCCATTTTACAAGCTTGCCAGATACTAGATCCATTTCCTCTATTGTCTGAACTCAGCATGCTCTAAACACATGGTATTTCACCTTGCTGCCATATTAGCTACATCAACATTTCCAGCAATAAACCACATTATTTCAGAGATTCAGAGTTACAAACTACCCTTTAAACCAACAGTATAACAAAACGTTATATTAAACAATCTGACCACTTCCTGAACAATCCAATCGCTTGCTATTCAACTAAATCCTATTTTCACCACACTTTTTAACAGCAGCATAGCAGACTTTCCAATACCATCTACACAGTTTATTCACTTTCCCATGAAATACTTTTCCAACAACACCTTTCTATCTAACAAACAAACTATGCACAACCATTTCCATAGCCTTACTATTCATTTACACTAAACTGCATAAAACAAACTATTTCCATACATTTCTATTACACAACATTTGCAAATTCCATTGGCCTTCCAAGAATACCCTTTGCCAAAACCACAAATGCTTCCATGTGAACCACAATCCATCATAAATATAACAGGAACTCCAGGAATTGTATAGTATTACAGGAATCAACCTAATTTACTGCCAATGCAACTTTCATAGCAACAGGGCCCAGTTCTTATTAGACTACATAATCACATACAAATCAGACTAACAGCATACCATTACCTATGTTATATCTACACAGCATTGCAACACTATTAAAAGGCATGCATATATGTAACACTATCCATACCAAACCATAGTCTATCTTTTAAAACCAACACAAGCTCCAAATAACTCTTGCACTAAACTCAGACATTTCCATTCACATTTACCATCTGTATACAAACTTCCATATACCCAACGACAAATGATCATTCATTCTCATATACTCTACCACATATCATCATCATCACCATTTATTTATATAGCGCCACTGTATGCATCCAGATTCGACCACCTTCCATTCAAAAGCACAATACAAACTATATATTTCCAGATTCACTCACCTTTCATTCATTCCATTCAAAACTCCATTATAACATTTTTCCTGCTAGCCAGGGCCTTTCAAGGCCCCTTATAAAGACCTCAATGGAACTAAGCTTGCAGTCTCCATCAGCTAAGTCCTCTCACCTTGGTAGCAGGGCAGGAATAAGGAAGTTTCTTCCTTGTGTACCGTATATCAAAAATCTTTCTTGTGGACGGAGTTTACCTTTCCATAGGAAACAGACCACAGCCTTTATATGCTAATAACTGACCAACTGCTCAACACTTGTTTCTCTGGTTTTCAAGTTCAATAGTAACAGGTGGGGGAGGAAAGCTTTGTGCCTAGTCATCTTCTAATTCAATTGTGGCTGAATTCTGATATATATGTTATGTTATAAAATGAGATGTAAAATAATAGATTATTTATATACTCTTCATCACTAATGTTTCACTCTAGAAGAAAATGTTAGAGTTGGTATAATAAACACCCTTGTGTATATTGCAAACTTGCAAGCAGACACTAAAGCCCCACAATCTGACTGGTCCAGCGCTACTATTAGATGAATCCTGAATGGTTGCCTAGGGTGCCATTGGCTTAGGGGGCACGTAAAACACTGAATCAGTGGCAGTGGCTGGCAGAATGCAATGTGAATATGTGGCACTGGCTGGTAGAGTGAGTGATATGCTTATGTATATATGAAACAGGCAGGTCTTGGCAGAGATATATATATATATATATATATATATATATATATATATATATTTATATATATAGTTAATATTATTAAATACAAAGGGAAGGCTATGTGAATGGTGTCTGGTGCAATAAAATTGTCAGATGCGGGTTACAATCCAGTATTGTATAGCAATAAGAGTCAAGAGAAGCCGCAGGGAACAATAGAGATCTCTGAGGGGTTGTATTATGGCAACTTACTATAGGCGGGAATTATTTATTGGCGCTATTTTCCCAGGCCCGGTGTTGTGCCTCAGCAAGAGCAGGACTTTGTGCTCTATTGAATCAAACAAATCAACTGCTAGAGAATTCACAGTGTTAAGTTGAAAAATGTCAAGGTTTCTTGGAATGTGGTAAAACATGTCTCGACAACTACCTCTAGCAGTAGCTGGCAGAACTAGCAAGCGTTAAATAATCGTTCCCATAGAACTTTGTTGTCTTTTTAACACTTTTGAATGCTGCAAGCAACGTCGAAATGAAAGCACAGCAAATTGCTGTCAGAAAGTAACACAAATTAATACCAGCTTCAAAGCAAAAAAGATTTCCAATATATTTTTACAGATTTATACAAAATCCTTCATTACTATTATCTGCTTATAATAGGTCCAGGTCCATTCTGTGAATGTGTAGCCAAATGTTTGCTCACTATTGTAACTTAATTACCTATTCATAATGAAATCTCTTTTTTACTTCTGGCTAAATTAATTTTATTCGTATTTTGTAAGGACAAATTTCTGCTCTTTTCTTCAGATATTCCTAGAGGACGATATCACCAAGCAATCGAGTATAAATCTGGTGGATCTTGCTGGCAGTGAGAGACAGAAGTCATCTTGTTCTGAAGGGGATCGTCTAAGAGAAGGAGTTTGTGTTAATCTAAGTTTAACCACCTTGGGAAATGTCATTAGGTATTGTACTAAAGCAAGGTGTTGCCTGTAACTGTAATGTTTCAGGTGACAATTATTGTGGGAAGCAAAATTAAGCATTTTTTTTTTTTTTTTAAATGCTAATTTTATGCAAAAGTCTAAATTAGTTTTATAAATCTTGTTGTAGTGTTAGTAATGTAGTAATGCTAAAATTAATGTATTTCTTTTTTTAATCAGAAGGGCATTATTGCAGTAGCACCCAGGCAGCAGAAAGCTAATAACTAATTGCAATTAATTAATTTGATTAGATCTTTGTAATGAATTACTTAAAAAATAAAATAAAATTAAAAATTGTAAATAACTGTTAGGTTTCTTAACATTCGTACTTGTAAACATGTACATGGAGAAAAAACAACTGAAAAGTAAAACAATCTGATTCACTTGGGCTGTACCAATCTCATGATCGTATATCTACAATTTAATGTGTGTTAACTTTTTATGACTCATTGTTTGTCCAATGTGCTACAACCTACAGTAACCAGATTGTGATGTAATTTTTCTTGGGCAGTTTTGAAAATAAAAGCAAAGAATAATCTTTGCCAGGAGGTGTGCAGTGTTAGCCATAGTTTCTTACTTTCGGCAAGTTCTTTCCAGGAGAGGGGCGTGACTGGAGGGGGGGTGGGACGTGGCCAAACGCTCATTTTGACCGCCCCGCAACAGAAATGACGTTTTGTCGCAGGGGGCGGGGCCAAAATGACGCGATTCACCGTGAATCGCGTCATTTTGGGAAGGCAGCTGCGGGATGCGGGAGACTTTCCTGCTCTCCTGGGAGTCCGTGAGACCAACCCAATTTTCTGGAGTCTCCTGGACACTCCCGGGAGACTCCAGAAATTTGGGTTGGTCTTACGGACACTCCGGGAGAGCTGGCAAGTATGGTGTTATCATTGAGATATATTCATTTCAGAATAGTTGTTGTTCAGTTTATCTCTGTGTTGGCAACCTAGCAGCACTTAGGTTAGGTAATTTGGGTTAGCAAGCCTCCCCTCTCCATGTGTCAAGTGATGGCCACTACTTATAGAATCACTCATAGAGTTACTAGACAAACAATACTTATGGCAAAATACAGTGCCTGCAAAGAGAAATGTATCTATCACTGAACTTTCAGATACAGTATGTCACATATCTAATTATCTTTTAGTGCACTTGCAGAAACTGCCATGGGGAAGAAAGTTATACATATTCCATATAGAGACTCTGTCCTGACAAAACTGCTGCAGTCTGCTCTGGGAGGAAATAGCAGGACTGTTATGGTACAGTATAATACAAATATTACAGATAGGCTTTCTCTTGTTTTTTTTCAGGCTTAGACAACACCTCAAATTTGCATTAATATAAGTGGGCATGTTCTGAAAGAAATTAGTCTATAAAATGTACTAAATTGAGATTGTTCCAACATTTAAAAAATGTATTATTTCTGTTACCAGACTATGTGCACACAACACAGCAGAGCATTAGCTTCAAATTACCATAGCACACAGCTTAAAGTATATTAATATACTAATACTGTAATACCACAAAACACATACTAATATGTAGGGAGGATACAATAAGGCAATTGGGAGCAAAAATGTACAGTTATGATTATATGGAAGGAGTTCATTATTGCCGTCATGTCTTCAAAAAGAACATTTTGGAAGGAAAAACATACAGGGGACTGTGTTTTAAATATATAATAATAAAAATAATAATAATAGAGACATGTATCTTTGCTACTCCTGCTTTCTTATCTGTTGGCTCACATAACACCTCCCCACAGTGCACGTTCACAGTTCTACCAAATGTCCCAGCACTCACGTTCACATCTTTTGAAGTACATGCTGTTAGGATTTTTAACCCGTTCTCTATGCGCGTTGCTGTCATCTATCGCCCCCCTGGACCACACCAACAATTTATTGAACACTTCTCTGCGTGACTCCCTCACTTTTTATCCTCTGACATCCCCACCATCATCATGGGTGATTTCAACATCCCTATTTTTAATCCACGTTCCAATGCTGCTTCCAAACTACTCTCTCTAACCTCCACACTTGACCTCTCCCAGTGGATTGAATCCGCTACTCATCAGGACGGCCACTGTCTTGATCTTGTTTTCGCTAGACTATGCTCAGTTTCTGATTTCCTTAACACTTCTGTCCCCCTCTCAGATCATCATCTTATTAGATACTCGCTCACCCCCAGTTCTTTACCCTCCCTAGTGTCAAACTCTTCCAAGCCTCCTCACAACCGCAGGAATATCAACTCTATTGATCTTCAACAGTTTTCCACCTCTGTCCAACACCTTCTCTGTTCTCTGCTTAGATTGCTGCAGTGAGTCCAGCAGATATATGCTATGAGGAGACTTTGTCAACACTCAGATATGCTGAAAGGTGAAAGCTTTTTTTTTACATAACTATGCAAATAATTTTTATTTTGTGCTGTAAATCTTATGCCGGTTACCCAGTGAGATTAAGAAAACATACCTAAACCTGCGGTCGGGGGTCGGGTCCATGGGGATCACATTACATTCACATGCAGGGTATGCAGTCATTGGAAACCACTGGCATAAAAAAATGCTAGTTATAGCATGCCTTTCAACATCAGTGTGTAACTGGCCTTAGGTGGGTAACACTGCTTGACACTATACAATATAACACATGTCTTTATGTTTATCCACTAGAGCAAAGAAAATTAAGAACAAGGCAGTTATCAATGCAAGTCCCACAGAGCATCTTATTAAAGAGTTGAAAGCAGAAAATAACAAGTTGTTGTCACGACTGGCAGGACTGGGGACCTCAGGAAAAAGGGTGGAGCAAGAAACGAGCAAGTTAAAAATTTGTCATATCAGTTTATTATTAAAACATGTTTGTGGCATGAATAAATAGTTGTAAATAGTTATACCCCTTTGTAACATGCAGTTTATTAGGCTTAGGATAAGTGATTATTTCATGTGATGTTAGTTAATGTTTTTTTACATTTCAGAAGAACTGCGCCGATTGCTTACAGAAAATGAATTGCGAATTCAGGCCATGCAAATGACTTGGGAACATCAACTACAGGAAGCCAGGAAAGAATGGGAGCAACAGTATGCTGCAATCACACAGGTGAAATACATGGCATAATGTTGTCACAAAAATTATTAAAAATAAATATATAACTAGATATATAAGGATATATAAGGATCTGAGTGACTTTGACAAGAGCCAAATAGTGATTGCTAGATGACCAGGTCAGAGCATCTCCAAAATGACAGGTCTTGTGGGGGCTTCCTGGTATGCAGTGTTTAATACCTACCAAAAGTGGTCCAAGGAAGGACATCCGGTGATCAGGCAACAGGATCATGGACGCCCAAGGCTCATTGACGCACATGGGGAGTGAAGACTAGCTTGTCTGGCATACAGTGGTTTACTGGGCATATTTGTAGCAAATACGGCACGAATTGGCATTTACGTTCCACATGAATTATATATATATATATATATATATATATATATAACACCTCAGCTTTAGTGTGCAGCAAGCAAGTAGAACATTTATTCCATAGTAAGAACTGGAAAATAATCCAATCCCTCTTTTAAAACGGACTGTTGTCAATATATGCAGTATATTGGGTTGTTGCATTAATAGTAGGATGTTTCTTATTATACATACTTTATCAAGTTAATGCACTTACCCAATGCAATAGCTTATTAAGGCTGATTTCAGTGAACACCTAGACCGGGAGGAGTGGATCAATATATATGATGGGGCTTCAAAATCCTCTATTAATGTCCACATCAAATGCTTATAAATTACTCCACTGGTGACATTATGTCCCAACTAGACTATGCAGCATCTTTCTAGGTGCTACAAGAATCTGTTGGAGGAATTGTGGCCAACCCGGTTCTTTCTTGCATGTCTGGTGGAGATACCCTAAACTTTTGAAAAGAAGTAATTTCCCTTGCCACCATTATCATTAATCTGCAAATCTCATATGATCCTAAGTATATCAGGATTCCCCTACCTATTCCAGATTCCCCAAACACACTCACAAGCTCCTTAGGAGCATTAGAAGTGCTGCAGCAGGACATATTCCAGCTTTGTGGTAGAGCCCTCACCCTCTTCCCATCATGTGCGGCACACATATAACATGGAGCACATAACGAGAATCTTTAGAAACTGCTCTGCAACTTTTCACAAAGTTTGAGCCACATGGTCCTCATTCTCAACCTCTTTTTAATCTATAAACTAGACTTTTGTCTCTGTCTTTTGGGTGTCCTGTAAACCTCTGCACCACCTCCAAGCATTAACCCATGTTGACCACCCTCATCCTCCTCCGTCTGACCTGCTTCCAAGCCCTTTTTTGCTCAGGTCCTTCCTCCTCTCCTATTTTGTTAGTAAAATTTGTATTGCTGGTTTTGTTTTTATTCATGCAATTTGATATTTATTATAAACAGATCTATAATCCTGGTTGAATGCCTGTTAATATTGTGTTATTGTAATATTTACTTGTAGTGCTTCCTATGCTATCAATAAATAGCATTCGGCGAAGAAAGAGAAGCTGGGTGCAGTTGCAGTCTGTGCGCCATGTAGAGTGTTCCTGAAAAGAAGCACTCAGTCCGCAATCATGCAGGAAGCTGTTAATAGTATTATATTATTAATACTGGGAGATTTAACTGACTCCCAAGATGTTTGCCCTCCATATCCACACAGGTGGTCTGGGATTTATAAATAAAATCACTCTGTATGATTGCAGTTTCTGGCAAGTTTATAACTAATGAAAAGTTGAACAGATAAGGTCTAGTTCCATGTTTGATTTAGGTTACACACTACTGTGTTTTCAGGCCAATCAGTCGTTTATCATCTGATTGATCTGATAATCAGCTGCAAACACTGTAGTGTCTAGCTAGCCTAAATATAATAAGCAATATGTCTAGCTATCAGACGGGTGGGTGGGATAGCTTGCACATTTTTTGCAAATGGGTTTATTAAATATACTTCTTTTGCATTTTAAACTCCAGGCATAGTTTTGATATGTAAATAGTGGTGCAATATAATGTAATCTGCGTAAGTCGGTTTTTTAGAAATTTACATTGACCTATGTGTAGCATCTTATAAAGTCGCACACACACTGTCTACCCTCTCCTTTTTCTTAGCAATCCTGGGACCTCTGCTCGCAAGATGGTCATGTGACACTTTCCCAAACTGTGTGTCAAAAGAGCATGTATATTATAGGACCTATTGGAGAGGGTATCTTGCAAATTCATTACTCTTCATTGAGAGCTCTTAGGCTCTCAACTACCCTAAATTTGTATGTATTCCAGGAAAGGCACATGATACAGTCTTTTCCATATCTCCTGAACATTAATGAAGACCCCCAGCTGTCTGGCGTACTTAAGCACTTCATTCAAGAAGGTACAACTACTCTACTGCATTTATATAGAACAAAGATAAAACATTCTATAAATATATACTGTGGTTTGTCTAGTGTAAAATAAGACAGGGGGTGAAAAACATTGGAGAATGAAATAATATGGACAATATAGTATACATTTATGTCGCACTCCCTGAAGGGAAATTTAAAGTAAACTTGTCACCTACACACAGAGCAAGCAGCCATTTTATAGGATTAAACAATATTCAATAGTAGCATTACTTAAGGCACAGGCATACACTTTCTAGTGGTATAAATTGCATTCTTATGAATACTGCTTACAATACTCACAATGCCACCATGTTATAGGAGTACAGAAATACAAACATACACAAGTGTAGAGTATAGTTGTCTACTCTCCCGGAATGTCCGGGAGACTCCCGAATTTTTGAGAGAGCAGGCAAAAATCCTGGAACCAGCATATCCCCGTTGTTGTAAATGGTGGAGGCGGGGCTAACCGCGCCATCGTGGCCTGCCCCCTGCTACTATTGGCCATAATTTCCTAAGATTGACAGGGGCAGAGCCTAACGGTGCACCGCGCGTGGCCACACCCCCTCAACGGACACCCTCCCGGATAGCTGGTCTCAAAAATAGGTAAGTATGGTGTAGAGAGCAAACAATAATTTATTATGCTGAAATTCTTGGTATCTGTTTGGTAAAGAAAATGCAGGGCTGGTCCGAGTCATTCTTGTGCCTGTGTAGACAGCTGATAAGTCACAGAATAAGTGGCACATGACATGCTTGATAGAGCACTGTCACAGGGTCATAACTTGGGCCGGCACTGAGAAAATGTTCTTTCTATTTGCAATATTAAAATACAATTGTGATAATAAAGTAATAGCAATAAATAAAACAATGTCCTCTACAATATACTTTACTTGCAATTCCCCACTGCACATTATTTCCCTTAATAAATCAGTCACACACTTAAAACTTGGTTCCTGCAAGCAAATCTATGACAGATTGTCCAGCAGTGTCTGAACTACTACAACTACTGGAGGTGTGGCCACTACAGGGCCCATAGGTGAGGGGGGCCCGGTTATGCCAGATCATCCCCTTACTCATACATCCAACTAAATTCATATTCATGGCTGATCTGGCAAGTCTAAACACATCTGGCTCTCCACCTAATGGATCCAAAGATACAGACCTAAATAACCAAAAAGCAGGACTGCATTAATCTGTAGGAAAAACCATACAACAAAACTCACAAAATAAGCAATCCTACAATGCACATATACATAATATAAAGTTACAAATGACACAAATTAAAAGGACATTTCTGTTTGTTCCAACTATTATGGTGTTTGGAATTAAGCATTAGCAACACCACTGGCAATTACAAATATAATAGTGTAAAAAAAAACAGAAAATATAAATAGTTATGGACTCTTTATATTCAGTAAAATGCAATATTAAATTCCCTTTGTATGATAAATAAATAAAAATTGTTTTTCTGGTGTAGCCAACATTTTTCAGTTATGTAAAAATTGATATGATCAGTAAGAAGTGGAATTCCTAAGTAGATGAAGTTGATCAGGAGTCTCTGTTAGGGCTGTATGTTTCCAGAGACACAAAAATAAGACTATCTTAGAAATTGTGTGACATTTGTCTCCTGTTCCAGGATCATCTGATGTTGGTCAAGGGGCTTCTAACGAAATAACCATGAGGGGTCTAGGGTATGTATGATGTAGGCTATAAAAATGTGATCAACTATTCCAACATATGAATGAGTCAGCCTACATTGAGAATAATGTCAATTATTTTGTTTTTTACCTTTTTAATTGTAGAACTAGATACATGCACTGACCATTATCTGGTCATTTGGGGGGAGGGAGGAATCCTTGCAACATATGACTAGCAGTTGGTGGGTACCTGTGCAAAGAATGTGGTCTTGTTGGGTATGATTTTTTTATGCTTACTTTGTCCCATACATGTATGCATTCTTTGAAAGATTATTTTAAAAAATACAGGCACATATAAAGCAATAGCCACCATTTTGCGCATCCATACCCACTGCAACGGGTTGGGTATGAAAGGTCGACAGTTAAAATGTCGACAGTCCCAATGTCTATATCAAAATGTCAAAAGTTATAAGGATAATGATTTTATAGTAAAAAAGTATTTTGTCCCTGGTGCACTACAGGTCCCAGCATACACAGGCTGCCATTAAAATTCTGGGTATGTTGGCGCTTGTAGTACTACAAGCACCAGCATACCCATGACTGCCAGGGCATGCTGGCACTTGGGGAACATCAAGTACCAGCATGCCCTGGCACCCAGGGTCCGCTGGGACCTGTAGTGCACCAAGAAAAATGTAAATAAAAAACACACCAGTGTAAAAAAAAAATTAGTTGAACTAAAAACACCCCAAAACATCCATCATTTCACCCTATTTATTGCTCACCAGGATCTTCCTCTATATTACATCCAAGGATCCTTGGCACAATAACAAAAAAAAACTGATAGATGATACAAGACTAGCTCCTGTAAACTCCCAGCACAAAATGAGGTATCACACTGTACCACTGCATTACACTGTGCCCCTTTTCACAGTGTGCCCCCTGCATCACACTTTGTTAATAAATATGATCTCTCCTGTTTGCAGCTATGTGTAGGATCAATCCTGAAGTTCAGCTGGTTGTTAGGGAAATAGCAACAAGCTTCTCTTCAACTCCCAGTCTGGCAGATGTGCTATTATTTACTGCAATCATGCAAATAATTAACCTACAGCTCTTATTGGTGCTGCTGCCTTTTTAAACCTTCTTGTCAGCATACCACTGCTGGAGATCCTGTTTGACCTAGTGTGCTTTGACCCCTGACTTGTTTAAAGGATTCTACTGTCTTCTCTGCTCCCGATCCCTGCCTGGCTGACTCTGAATTCTGCCAAATACAGTGTATTTGCTCACTGCCTGCCACTGTGATCTGTCCATTCAGACAAGTGTCAGACTACTCTGCAGTAACCCCTGCCTGACTGGCTGCCAACGTTATCCTGGTTGCTCACTATCTCCTACTGTGTTCCGTCCACTCCACCATGCAAGTGCTGGATCTACAACTGATAGTACCCGAGCTTAAGTCCTGTGGGTAACCGAGTACTGTGGAACATAACTCGCTTTTTAGAAAGAGACTTGGTAAAGATGAACGTCTTGTGAAAAGGTTCTAGCAGTTGAGGATCTCACGCTACCCTGTCTTTAACATTCTGTATCCTCCTTCATCACTCTGTGCCTTCCTTCATCACTCTGTGCCTTCCTTCATCACTCTGTGCCTTCCTTCATCACACTGCGCCCTCCTTCATCACCATAACACAGTGTTTCCCCTCCGTTCCTTCACTTACCTTTTACTTGGCCTACTTTCATCTGTTTTTTCTTTTTCTTCTGCATTTTCTCTTCACGCTCCTCTCAGCGCTCTCCTCACTGAAAATGTTGGATGTGACGACGTCACCCCGACAGTAATAAGAAAGGAACAGGAAGGAGGGGGGGAGGGGGAGGATGCTGAGTCCCAGGCGCCGGTGTATTGGTAAGTTTTTTGTTTCTTGGCCGGCTGGTGCACATGCTGGAGATGGCAAGTAGACGGTAGTGCCTCTCAGGCTTGGTGCCCATCTGCCTTGCTTACCCCGCTTACCGCCGGCCCTGGCCACGACACCCCTGTGAGAGCGCCTTACGGACACACTGTTTATGTTAAAGTACATTTTAGTCACATTCGACCAATGTCATAAATTCCTTCCAACATAAAACAATGACACATGTAATAATAATGGTCCCAGTGTCACCTCAAAAACTGAAAAACTGAGGAGTAAAAAATAATAAAAGGAGTGGACATCAATGCAGATCCAGGGGCCTCTAATGATCATGCACTGTTCAGGTGTATGTGCCTTAACCACAGCTGGGGCTTCATCGTGCATGTATTGTACCCGCGCATGCTCAGAATCTTTTGAGAGATGTGCAGGGACCTTGGAAGGTGTGATGACCTGGCATTGATGGGCGCTCCTCACCTCTGGGCCTTGCAGAGGCCACACCCCTGCAGTGGTGGTAGTTCCACCACTAGGTGCAGGGATATTTTCATATGTATCTGGCAATGTTATTAGTAGCCCTTTTATATAAATTAGCTTGCATTGTAGGTGTAATGGTCTTTTAACATGTTACTGAACTAGTACTACTGAATACTCACTACAAAAAATACTGTAACTTATTTATATGCAACTTTATTTTCATGTAGAATTTTACCCAAGCATGCCACTTTTATCAACTTTGAAAACAAGGTGTCGGTAAAACCATATGGCAAGGCCAAAGTAATAGTTAACGGAGTGCCCATTTTTATGAATACTAAACTACAGCACCTGGTAAGTTATATTGAGTGTACGTGGGAGGGGTATAGGACTGTTTAACAATCAAAGATTATTATTGCTCTTTAGTAGTACTGGAGCTGTTACGTATGTATAACAAATGTATGTTGTAGTGAGTACCCTGACATATAAACACACATACACATTGCTATAAAGGAAAAAATGGTGATCAACTTCATGTCAACAAAAATATTTGTTGACATGATTTGTTTGTATAAGAATTTGCCAAGCCTATAATATATAATATATTTGCCAATCCTATATAGTCATATTAAATGTTGTAAGATATATTAGAGGATAATAAGAATGTATAATAATAACAACATCCAAGAATATAATACAGCTCATGACCAGCTGCAGTTTTTCAAGCTTTAAATCAGATCTGCTGGCTATTGCTTTGCTATTACTACAGTTTTTTAACTATTCATGCTAAGGTCTAATATCGTATGTGGCTAGGACCGTATAATTCTTGGGTCAAATACCGGATATCTGTATATTGGATTTCCGGCTGAACGTGGATGTGAAGACATCAGCAAGTTTGACTATGACTTCTTCCAGTCTGAACTGGCAGCAGCTGAAGGCTTCAGCGTAGATAAACTGGGTAAGTTTCCTTAGCCTGCAACTGTTTAGAGTGCTAAATCAGAATCGGTAGAGTCGTAATATTATAGTTCATTGCTTTTTCAGATTGTGTATTTGTTATTATCTTTTACATTACTTTATATTAGATATGAGCCAAAATGTAATGAGGGAAAGTTTTGTGTGCTTGAAAGCATCTGATCATGTTTCTCTCAATATTTATTAATATTTGTTAGACTGTCTGGTCAGATAACGAACCTGCAGAACTGATAGGCTGAGGTCTTTACCTATAGCAGCTGCCTTTCCCGTAGAGCTAGACGCGCTCACAGGTACTCGGATGCCCCCAGGACTTAACTCAAATGTTGTGTAGGTTCGTTATACTAAACCGCAGCTGCAGGTCAGGAGACAATGGAGAAGGTGATGGATGGTCCGACGAAAGCCGAGGTTAGAGGTCACTTGCAGGGTAGAATAGTCAGAAAACACACCAAGGATCAGGATCACAGTCAGAACAGCAGAATCCAAGGTACAGGCCAAAAGGTCAGGGTCACAGGCAAGGTCAAAGAAACAGGCAGAGGTTAACACAAGAGATATTCAGCAAACAAAGTATCCAGAGCAGGTCAGCAACAGTACACTACTAATTCTAGGCCCTCCCTGCCTTAAATACTAGTACTGACCAATCAGGGCTTTGCCCTGTAACAATTCTCATGGGCAGCTTAATTAATGAGGAAGCACTTAATCAGCCCGCAGGCTGTATAATCCTAAACGCATGCGCCCGGCTGCCCTGTGTTGCCGGGGCGTGCTAATAGAATGCTCGGGATCCGGTCGTTGCCCTGGCAACGGTCGAGGCCGAAAAAACAGGAAGTGACGTTCCAGTCATCATGGAGATGGCCGGGACGCCAGACCCAGCAAGAGAGTCGGCCATGGGCACCGCCGCGTATCCTGACAGTATTATTGCCCTAAATCCTGTTTCTTGAAACAACTGCCTCAAACTACCTCATTATAGGTCCACACTTATGTAAAGCTTGCCACACAGCTGAGAGATGACTTACCAGATCACTGTCCAATTTGGCTACTTACATGGGTGGCCAACTCCACCAAGTGAGAGCGGGTGTTAAATCTAATTTGGTGTGCCTATGAGGTAGACCACTAAATTCTTAATATTTGCTAGTCCATTTTTATGATTACTAGTTAAGCTTACAAATAATAATGAAATGTTTAATAGAAATAATACTATATAGAATGGTCTGTAATAAAGTTATAATTTCCGTATTGTCCACTTAGGTGCTATGCACAATAAAGATGGCAAACCTGATCCAAGCGTCCTAGCTGTCTTCCATGACTATATTAAATTGATACCCTTGGTTGCTGAGGCAAATCAGATGAGTGAGGAGCTTATTAAGGTAAAACCTGTAATGACATAACCTTAAATTTATTAAGTGACTGTCCAAATGCTGTTGTATGATGTTTCATTTACTTTGCTTAGTTTTTAACATAGACTGTTACCACTGATGTAACTGCAACTTCCAAGACTACAGTGCAGAATTTGCTACTGGTCCACTCAACTTTTATATACTGTACATGCCACAGAACTCAATCTGGCTGAGGTAACGATGGTTTAATCCCAACCTCTCCTTATCTTTGGTAACATGACAGCTGCCGTCAGTCTGTGTGCTGCAGCTATCTGTTTACCTGGATTAATTTAAGACAGGGTTGTCCAACCCGCGGCCCAGCACGTCTGTAAATGTGGCCCAGAAGGAATTTTGGTTGTGGCAAGGGGGCAGCACTGTTAATGGAAAAAAAAATCCTGAAAAAAAAAAAAGAACAGAAAATACTTACCTTGCGGTCACGGTGGTACTCCGGCTCCCTCCCTTGTCCCCTCCTCCGTGCGGTGCTCACAGTGAATGTCGGGCATCCATTGCGGAGCGCAGCACAGAGGAGTCACCCGCACGGGAAGAACAATCAGCAGCACAGAATTGGAGAAAAGAAGAGAAGAGGACAGGAGAACAAGCCGATTAAAAGGTAAGTTAAGGGGGATTTTTTTTTATTATTTCAAGGGACGCTGACCAGTGAATAAAAGTCACCTGGTCCTGGAGCATCATGGACCTTATCTCCCTGCTACATACTTCTACTTGTAATACTAATGGGGCATTATATATTATTCTCTTTGGCCCATTATAAGTTGTTATCCCTTAACTAACATAGTGGTGTAATTAGCAAAACAGGTGACAATTTGGGGTCACAGTGGTGTATATGTCAGGTACCGCAGGCTTGGTCAGGGCACCCTGATATACAATGCCTGGCTTAAATGCACTTTATTTATATTGCATCGAAACAATACAAAAAGTGATTATAGTATAATAACTAGAGAGGATTTTTTGAACAGGGCGATTGAAAGGTAAGTATAGGGGGATTTGAAAAAAAAGTGATATATATATATATCTACTATATAAATGCCTAGTGGCGTGTGTGAAAAAAAAAAAAAAAGCTGCAGCGCCACCTGCTGGGCAGAGTTATACACTGACCTATATATTTCTTGAAGGAGAAGTGACAGTTGGGAGTGGTTGGTGGTTGCCAGGGGTGACAGTGGGGAGTTTTTAACACCTTAAGTAGCTTGATGAAGGATGTGGCGATGAAGATGAAGGATGAGGTGATGGAGAAAAATGATGAGGTGGTGACATGTGGACAAAACCACGTTAAAAAAGGGCGCTTGCGTCGGGAAGTAACGCTCTTCCCCTGAGGAGGCCTGGGCTAGGCCCAAATGCATGACAAGAACCTTTTTAACACCTTAAGTAGCTTGATTTGACTAGAATGCATGAGTATCATGCACGGGTTAACTTGTATATCTATATATATCTATATATCACTTTTTTTCTCATATATATATATGTTAACTATGTTTTCTATGGTTTTTTGGATGATCAGCTATCGTTACGGTTAGTGTATCTTATGTGCGGCCCAAACCAACTCGTCGTCTTCCAATGTGGCCCAGGGAAGCTAAAAGGTTGGACACCCCTGATTTAAGATGTGACCTGGGAACCAGTTTGTCAACACAATGGCCTAATCTATACTTTTTCATGGCATCTACCTATAGATTGAATGCACACCAGCTGTCAGACTGCATCCAAAGCAGAATGCATAATCGATTAGCATGGAATATGGAAAAAAACCTAGAAAGAAGAAATTAGTAATTGTTACTATTAGGAGATCATGTAATTTGTACCTACACTGTTAAACACTTTACCTCAGTCATTCCCCTCCTTATTAGTTTTGGGAAATATTGGTAATTGTTAAAATGCATTTTAAATGTATTTGGGCTTTAAATGCCTATTTCATAACTGTGTTTTTGTTAAATCTGTGAGCAGGATCTGAAGTTTGAGCTGAAGGTGAAAAATTTGGCATTGACTGATTCCAGGGGTTATGATCTTCAAAAGGAAATAATGATTAAAGTGATCAATAAAATTACTCAACAGGTACAGTTGGTACATTCGCTATTTGTGGCGGATGTTTCATATGACAATAATAAAACTGTGTTTCACATGACTTACGTATTAACTCTTAGGAAAATGAAACTTGCATAAATGTTATATAATATTACTTCTAATCTCCCAAATGTTTTCAACAAGCTAAAATATTACAGATTACTTACTATTCATACCAATTTAGTAGTGTGTCTTCAGACTTTGACCGATGTGAATCAAAGTTTAGAATTTTGTATTAAGTTTCAATGAACCAACTTTTCTTTAACTTCCACCACACTCACCCCCTCCATTCACTATAGCCCCACATTTTGGGCTATCCCCAGATAGTTTTGATCCCTCTTCCACCATACCAGCCATGTATTGGCCCTGTCATTTATTTCCCTTATCACTTCTTTCTCCTTTTTAGCTCTTCTTTTTTTAGAATTAAGCCACCTCATGGTACCTCTATATACACTCCACAATGTACTCTCCGCTACTAGGTTAAATCTGCTTAGCATTCTGTGAGCACACCATACCCATCAGCTACACTGGTATTTATCTCTCTGAAATAACCATTTTCTGCTTTTAATTATTTCTGAGCTGCAGTGCAGGTTTGTCTTCCCCTCTGAGGTTATTGGAACACATTACTATTTAAACCCTCACTGGCCATACACTTATTGCCAGTGATAGCATTTGTTAATGGTTGACATGCATGCTCTTGGCTCCTGTATAGTGACCTGACCTGTTTGTTCCTGTTAATGCATCAGTTCCTATTCCAACATCAACTGTATCCTCATTTCTTGACTACACCATACAGTTGTGATGATTCTGGCTTTGCTCATTTTGGACACCAGAAACCTGGTTGCTTTATCAGTTTGTTTTTTCTTGCCATTGCTTCTGATGTCTCCTGTCTTCACCTCTGCATCAACTCAGAATCCCTAGTCACGGACTGCGGTAAATATACTTGCCCTCCAGTAGAGCTTTGCAGTGAACATTTGCACCAGACTTGTTACAAGAGACATCAGTGCATTGCCTAAGATTAGTTAACCTTGGAAAAATAGTGTATTTTCGCCCCATATGCAGAGCTGTACCCATCTCATAATGCATCCGACTCTGCATCAGCAGCATATACACCTGGTTTATGACATCATTATTGAGTATTTGCATCTGCCCTAGAGAAAGTTACTCTTCCTAACAGGCATATATATACGTGTTCTGCAGGTCTGCATGAGCAGTGGTTGCATTAACTTGTCTTTACTGTACTCGCCCAATGTTAGAATCCACATCCCTCCCCTAACCTGCCTTACCAAACGCAGGCAGGCATCAGTGCCAGAATCGTGCAAGCCTGCTTAGGCTCATATGCAGGTGCCCAATTTCTGGGCATGCACGGAACAATTTCACGCAAGATGCGTTATGCAAACTGGCATACATCCCATACTGCATCAGCCCCTTAATGCCCGTCTTTGCTAACAGTACCCCCTGCCCAGGTGCATAAACCCTTAGCCAGCTCTTGGACAACAAGCACACTAATCTCATCCACTGAATCCCCTTTTGGATAAAGCAGATGATGAATAATTCTACATTTCACTGGTTAATTTTTAGAGACCATCCTCCAATGTTATTTCTTTCATTAACTTCTCCCTGACCACTTCAGCGTAATCCATAGCTGATTTCAGATTCCTGCATACTTTGAAAACCTTAGGTTTCCTGTAGGTAACCCTCAAACCCTTTTTCCAGCAACAATGCTGCTTCCCTATCTGCATATCTTCTAATCGGGTGCATTACATGTAAAATCACCAGTGTTGTAGCCTTTCCCAGAGATTACCTGTGCCTGATATAATGCCACTCATTGGGGCATATTAAATTCGGATTTCCGGCCACGTTCACGTGCGGCTGCACGGCTCCCGGTACCCCAACATCATGGATTTCCATGTGCACAGAAATCCGAGATGTTGTGGTACCGTAATGACACTTCATGCACTCAGCATCGTGTAATCGCGGCCACGTATCCAATTTGAATATGCCCCATTAGGTTCTTTGCATTTTACCTAAGGTGCACGGCACTGAGCACCACAACCCCACCCCCCACCCCACCCAGCCTCTATCTGACAATAGGATAGAGGAGGTGTGATCACTTGAGTAAAAATGTTTTGTTCCACCCTCCCTTCCTATCTCCTGCCGTTTCTTGTTCCTTGTAGAGCAAGCAAGCAGAGGGGAAAAGGGGGGATGTCAGGCTGCGTGGTGATGTGATCATTCACATCATGCTGCTGCTTCTCAGTGTCAGTGAAAGGCTGGGAGCATTGTCCTGTACGGTGATACCACAGTGCAGAACCAGGCTCCAAGTCACTGACACGTAGGAGCATCATCGAGCATATCAATCATAGTGATATCTCACTGGTTAGCAACGCATTTCGAATACGTACCTCAGTAACATTCTAATTGCCAGATCAGTCCTCTAGTAATGTCGAATGTAATGGACCTGTAACGCCCCCTAGTGGCATTTTAGTAAACCCTGCACCCCAGTGAATACAGGAGGGATCACCTAGCGGGCAAGTTAGGTGTTTGTGAAAAGTGACACAAGCTGGTGCGATGGTGATAACCCAGCCCAGCCTACTAGAGACAGAGTGAGAGGAAGGAGGGGCTGTCAGCAAGGGGGGAGAGAGACACACAGGGAGAGACAGAGATAGAGACAGGACCAGCAGAGCTGATGTGAAAGTTGGGGACCTTGGACAGTGGAGGTGGGTGTTTCAGGGTCCCCCTACATTGCCCAGCAGCGAGTGAGTGGCAGCTGCTGCCTAGAGACAATCACTACTGTCCCCTAAGCAAGAGTAGGGTGGACCCATAAGGGGAAGTACCCCAAAAGCAAAATGGGGATTGCTGCATGCAGTAGTGTGGCTGCCTATACAGAGGGGAGGAGTCCCTAATCCCAGTAAGGGGGAAAACTCCATATCGCTAAAGACAACCCCAAGAGAGAGGGGAACATTATGCATGGAAGACACCCTGGTAGAGAGGATTGCTGCAAGCAGGGCTGCCAAGAGGAATTCAGGCCCCGGTACAACAACTTCATGGGGCCCCCCTTATAGTTGGGGATGGTAAAAAATAAATTGGGTGTGGTCATACAGTTGGGGGGGGGGGGTGGTTATGCATCATTGGGGCGTGCCTAGCACGTTGAAAGCACTAGGCCACCCTCCTACAGAAAAAAACCTGCATTGTTGTGTACACCGTTGCCACAAGGGTGCACAACTCGCTTGCCGGATGTCCCCGCACTTCAGCACTCCTGACTTTTAGGACATCTAGCACCACAGTGTAGTATATAAAGAATGCAGTGTGTACAGAAAGAGTCCACATTCTTGGCCTGCACCTTACAGTCACCAAATATTGGGATTGTCCCACTAGAATCACAACATTTCACAGACTCTCCTGCTCTCTCCTACCTGTTCTTGTCACTTTCACCCCCCGTGGCTGCAGGTTTCTTTAGTTGCAGCTTGTCTGGGTCCTGGAATGTTGGGGGCCCTATTTGGAGAAAATAAATGACCAACCAGCCCCGGTGTTAAATCAATAGCACCCACAATTAATAATTAGGCCTTCTTCCAGCCCCAACATTAAAATAATAGTATTCACATTTAATAAATAAACATAAATATTTCCCTCCCTCCAAACTGCCCCAGCAATATATTAATAGTATTTACATTTCATAAATATACCTATTTCCTGCAACCATCACTGCCATTAAATTCATAGTCACATTTAATAGAGAGACCTCATTCTCCCCAAACTTTGCCTCACATTCAATAGCCCCCAAACCACCCCATCTTAAATTAATATTCCCCACTATTACATTGCCCCTCCATCGCCCCACAAACAAAATAGCACCCATTAATTAGCCTCCACCTACCTCACACACACTACAATGCCACAAGCCCCCTGTGCCATCACACACATACTGTGCCCTTTCATCACCACACTGTGCCTCCTTATGATCACACTGTGCCCCTTCATTACAACCACGCTATGCCCCTTTATGATCACACTGCACCCTCCATGCTGCTTTTACCCTTTACCTGGCCCCCCTTTATCACACTATGCCATGCTGCCTTTGCTCCCCCTTCACCTTCATCACTCTGTACAATGCTGCTCACCCTTCTCCATCACCCTTTGCCTCTCTCCCCTTCTTTTTCACCCTGTGCCTCTCTCCCCCTCCCCCCCCTCTTCATCACCCTGTGCCTCTCCCCCCCTCTTCTTCATCACCCCCTGCCTCTCTCCCCTTCCCCCCTCATCTTCATCACCCTGTGCCTATTTCTCTCTACCCCCCTCTTTTTCATCACCCTGTGCCTTCCCCCCCCTCTCTTCCTTATCACACTGTGCCTTTCTGCTTTGCTTTCCTCTGTCTCTTCTACTTACCTTTGTACTGACTTCTATCATCTCTTTTCTTCTCTCTCTTCTGTCTTCTCTCTTCATTCTTCTTTTTGAGGACTCCTCTCTGCGCCTCTCCTCACTGAATGTCGGGCGTGACGTGATGACATCACACCCGACATTCAGTGCAAATGAAGCAGGGAAGAGGGATGCCGGGGCTGGGATCATGTATTTGTATAATCACATGATCGCGGCGCCAGCGACCCTAACCTACACACAGTGACAGGTGGTTACATGTGTCTTTTTCTAACCATTCTAACTATCAACTATACATATTGTAACACATTCCTTAGAAATCAATATCACTTGACTATGACTTTAATTTGTGTTGTATTTATGTATATTGTTTAAGGTATGGATATGGTCAAAATCCAAGTTCATTAACAGGAAGTTCCTGATGGAGGAGTTGTACCAGAGGTTTTTGGATGGAGACATTACATTGGACCGTGAAAGTGATCCATTTTGGGACCCAGTTGAAGCTATTCATTTAGGATCAGCTCATATCTGGCTACAGTCTCTAGCTTATTGCATGAAACTGGAGGAACAAACAGAACTTCTGGATTCTGAAGGAATAGAGGAAGCCATTCTCATGATAACTATTACCCCCTGCTCCAGTCCTGGAAGGTAGATTTATGCTCACTGGCAAACATGTTTTGGCAGAATGTTTAAATCTGGTTCATTTGAATGACATTTTTACAATTTAACATGTTTTGATATTCTGTTTAATGAAAAAGTGAAAGCGTGCTTGGCCACTTCCAAATGTATTATTAATTTAATGGAGATTGGTGACCTGTATAATTGTCCCTAAATGAACAGCAATTATTTATAAAACACGAATATATTACACAGTGCTGTACATTGAGGGGATCATAATGCAAACCAATAATGTACAGTAACTTGAAACAGACTGTAAATAGAGCCCACATGAGCTTCCAATCTAAGTTGTTTGGGGAACACTTCATACATAAGATAACCTAATGCAATTGTATCTGCTGGTGGGGAGAGAAATGTTCTGCCTTACAGTAGTCAAACATAATTAGCTTCCAATATTAAATCATCCATTCACAACTGCCATTTTTTTGTGCAGCTACCATTGTGGTACAGTTGGAGAGACAGTGGTAGATGGAGAAGGTAGATGAAAGAAATCTTAAGACTGTTAGTTACTGGCGACCATGGCAGTCCTTCACCATTTCCATTATCCAATCCTCCTTCCTGTTCTGGAGAAGGCTTTTGTACTCCATGGACACTCTTGTGTGTGATGACAGTCACTTGGTGGGATGACAGTCTTCGGTGTGATGATAGTCTTCACCAATTTTAATTGTTATGTATTTGTGAGAGGGCACAGAACTCATCTAATGTTTTGACATCCCTTACCGCCATCCACATGCCAACATGGAAGGAGTTGTCCACATTTAGACAACTACCACATCATTTAAGGAGTTGTCAACATTTAGACAACTACCACATAATTTAATATTAACTAATATTCCTTTTACGAGGTCCCCACTCTTACCCGATGCTTGTAGCTGTGTTTATGTAAAGATAGAGCCCCATGTGCTGTGAGATGCAAAAACTACCTTTAAAAGTGACACAGTTTGACTCCTAGCATCAAGCAATGGGCGGGTTCCTGGAGAGGGATCAGCCCTTTTGCTACACAGACAGCAGGAGGCAGCAAGGCATAAAGTATTGGTTGATTAAAATTAGATAATCTCATTAAAGGGTAAAATGTTTGCAAGTCTTTGAGGCTGCCATTGAGCTGAATACATGATAATATTTTGTAAGCAATCTTGGATGACAAGATGACAGCCAGAGATCCCTCTTCTAGCACAGAAGGTAGAGTTTGTTTCAGCTTGTTAGGTATATGATAAGACTTTACATTTAATGCTTGTCCGGACCTCTATGTCAGGTAGAGATTTGGTTGGACCACCATTGTGTCACCCTGTCCTAAACTGTCAAAAGCCACTTCTATATGATTTGATCCAGTAGTATGGATAAGACCCCACATTAGCTGATGATCTCCTTTGGTGTGTCTTGGAGGTCATCTGCTGAACCAGGCTTGTTAGGGGAGCATTTGTGTTGTTAATGTTTTTGCATTTCATGTTTTATATAGGTCCTTAAAGGAAGAAGACATTGTCATTGACCCTTTGGAATTATTAGGAAGAAAGATTGTTTTCCAAATTCATATCTTACAATGTCTTGGAGTCCGATGGCTAAAGGAAGCCACAGACAGAGGGATCCAGATTGGGTAAACAAAAGGAGAATATGTTTAATTTTTCTAATTCTGTTAGCTACTATTGGGCTGTGTACACACATATATTTAAGAAGGGTATAGTAGTTGTGCATCATCTACAGGTAGACTGTTGCACTACAGGTCACATTTTTAGAGTTGGAATTAATGTTCCTAAAAGCTCCATGTTATCTTTTATTGGATTGCTGCAATGTATTTAGTTTATATTATTATCTTTTATTTGTTAGGCACCACAAGGTTTCCACAGCTCCGCACATAGTACAAACAGTAGACTATACAGGGTATAACAGTACAGAACAATAAACAAAAAGTACCAATACTTCAGAAACTCCAGGCAGGCAGATGCAATAGACACAGAGCAGAAGAACGGGTAAGGAGACAGGAGGGAAGAGGGCCCTGCTCATACGAGCTTACATCCTAAGGGAGGGTAAAACAGACCAGGCACAAGAGGAGCCAGTTGAGGGAATGGGAGAGAGGGGAGAATGAGTGGAGGAGATGGGGGTTAAGTGGATGGTTGGTAGGCTTTGAGAAAGAGGTGAGTTTTGAGTGCACGTTTGAAGGAGCACAGAGTAGGAGAGAGGCGGATGGAGCGAGGGAGGTCATTCCAGTGAAGGGGGGCTGCACGGGAAAAGTCCTGGATTCTGGAATGGGAAGAGGTGATCAGAGAGGAGGAGAGGCGGCGGTCATTGGCCGAGCGCAGGGAGCGGGCAGGAGTGTGAATGGAGAGGAGGTTAGAGATATAAGGGGCAGTAGAGTGGGAGAGAGCCTTGTAAGTGGTGGTGAGGAGTTTGAAAAGAATTCGGTAGGGGAAGGGGAGCCAGTGTAGTGCAAGGCAGAGGAGGAGCAGCGTGAGAGGTAGATGAGTCTTGCGGCCGCATTGAGTATAGAGCGGAGGGGGGAGAGACGGGAGTGGGAGAGGCCGGAAGAGGAAGATATATTGGCAGGCAGGAATGTGAAAGGCTTCTGTGCAGACACAAACTGGATGCAAGGCACTAAAGAGGAAACAGAGAGGCTGACTTAATTTCATGTGCGACAATTGTACACTTTTAATTTAGCCTATATATATAAATGCCTTTCTCCCATAAAACAAATGGCATCCAAGTGTATTTAAAAGTAATAATTGAATTTCTTCAGCAAAATAAACTTTAAAGATAAAAAATAATATACCTGTTTATTTACAAAGTAAAAAGCTTGCGCTGTGATAATATCAATCTAAATTTCAGTCTCTGAAATTCTGCCCGTCCACAGGCCAGACGGTTCTTTTATCAGTAACAAAAGTAGGTTGTATTACAATTCACAAATGTCATTTTACAGTTGGCTGAGACTGCATATAGACGTTTCATGGTCATTTTGGCTCTCCTGTATACAATGGGGATTTTGGAGAAATTCTTAAAAAGTCTTTGTTTACCAAAGATTGGAAGATCATTGGAAGATCTGTTCTTCCAATGAACTCTTTCCAGCACTGCTCACATCTCAGTCCTCAGCTCACACGAACATATCAAAACACATCAGATAATACAAGACAAAATAAATCTATTTATATATATATTTATTAATATATTGGCTTCATCCAAAAACAACTTTGACAGTATGTAATAGGTTTCCCTTATCTGCCCCCACCTCAGAGGACTGCAAAAATCAAGTTTATTTGCGTATCCAAAAAGTCCCTGCAGGTGCCTCTTAAGAAATTTTAATCACCCACTACAGTCTCCACCACAAGTTCATAGGAACATGTTGCCCTGCTGAACTAAACCTAATTATTGCATCATTAAGGAAAAATGTATTTTTTGTCTTTTTTTTTCTTTTTTACTTTATTTGTATTATTGTACCTATTGCATTTTTAAATATGCATAGTCCATCCATAGGAATAATTAGAAGGTGTCCCTAGCGTTTACAGGAACACAATTGGACAGCTTTCTGCAGTAGCAGCTCTTAGAAAACCAGGAATATTGTGTGTACTTAAATATTGTCTTTAAGTTACAAGAACATTTTTTAAATGTAATCATTTTTTGTTTTAAGATATCACTTTTATGATGTTCATCAGTCTGTTTACACTAAACCCATTTGGAAAAACGTGAATCCTATGATTGATCATAAAGTACAATTTGTTGCATTAAATCTGTCGAATGGACTTTTGAGTTACCTACAAAAAAATGCCCTGGTTGTAGATCTATGGGGCCTTCAAGGTATATTTTTTCATTGTTTATTTTCATATTTATTGTTAATCAAACATAATACTAGTGACTGTAATAACTAAATTCTGCCAATAGGAGGGATACTGAGGAAGACATTTGCATTATTTGGGGCATAACGGGGCATGAAGGTAATCAACAGCACGGCAATAACGCTGCTTTTCCATAAGGTGGTGAAGGAAAATCCGCGTTATTGTGGTACCGTATTACCTTCAGTAATGCACACTCTGCGCAATTATTGTGATCACAGATGTAATTGAATATGCCCTTTTGTCTTTAAGATGTTGTAAACTGTTTGTTTGGTAAATGTATATTTTTCTTGAAACTATGTAATTTATTATGAAGTATATAATGTTAATAAACAAACAGAATTTAAAAATCACTGTGTCAGCATAAACATAAAAGGAGAATTTTGTGCACAATATAGCTATATTGGAGTTAAGCTTACCTACAGGAGATGCCTTGACGCTGGCAGGTGAGTCCCTAAGCTAGTGAAACAAATTTACATTCAGGGTGTTCCATTTAAAACCTTCCCCTAAACCTCCATCTTATAAAGCCTGCAGCACCTGTAGGGAGTGGTCAACTCCCAAAAAACAAACTAGAAAATAGTGAAAGAAAAAAAGACGCACTTCTTTTAATGAAATGTGTACAAGTGTATAATCATTTGAGACGGCAGCCAAGGACAAATAAGACCAATCTGCAAGTGCAATTAAAAGAAAAATATTGTCCGGCGCTCAGAAACAAACAGAATTTAAAAATCACTGTGTCAGTATAAACATAAAGGAGAATTTTGTACGCCGGACAATATTTTTCTTATATTTGCACTTGCACATTGGTCTTATTTGTCCTTGGCTGCCGTCTCAAATGATTTTATACACTTGTACACATTTCATTAATTTAAAGAAGTGTGACATTTTCTCTTTCAATATAATGTTAATAAGCCTTATCAACCAAACTATTTTGTCAGTATGTTTTTCACAGGATGGCAGTTCATACAGGGACATGTACTATCACAAGAGCTGGAGAGCACAGGATGCCTACTTTAGCTCTGTGCAGTAACTATTAATAAGAGCAACTTATTATATCATATCATGTCTGTGCAGCCCACTATTTGAGATTCAGGGATGACCAAAGGATACATAATTGTCATATGTGTTCTATTTTCTGCCAGTGTTCACAATACAGCACCGCCGCAGACGCTTCTTTGACAGCGCCGCAGCTGCTATATAGTACAGTGCCGCTATGTAGGGGCACTTCTTTAGCGGAGGGGAGGGATTTCTGGAGACCCAGAAACCCCCCTGAGATGTTACAGCCCGCATCACATAAACATCCAGAATAATTGGAGGCAGTGACATACACCCTCCCCTGTGCGCATACACATCCACTCAGGTGGGAGCAGAGAGAAAAGTCACTTCTGTGATAGCAACTGAGGAAGTGACAGCAACTAAATTTGGAGAACAGAATCCTCTGCCTGACTATATAAATATGTAAAAATATATAAGAATATATAAATATGTGTATAAATACTCTGAATCATAAAAGCAGGACAAAATAAGCCCCACCCCTGTTTCGAGCAAACTCCACCCATAATTGGACATATTTGGCAATAGTCCAGCCAATTTTCCATTAAGTCCTGCTCCTTTTGCGGCCATCGAATCAGGGTGCCCCGCCAAAATTGGGACAGTTGGGAGGTATGCTGTTTTGTGTGACTGTGATACCTATGGTACAGTCCACTGAGTGGCAGTGGGTGACACAATTTTCTTTCACCTCTTATCCTGTCAACGCAGGTAGATATCTATATATCATATGGATAAAACATTCCAGGTTATAAACAGGTATAAAGATTATGCACTTTAAGAGCCAGCAAACTACCCAACCTGGAAGCCACTAAATATTGAAAATTAAATACTGCAGTTCAGACTCTCTACTAAATATTCATCATCATACAGTGCAGACCCATATGACCATGTACGCATCACTCCCTCTGTGGTACCTCATGTGCCAGGGTTCGTTTTGTACTTCAGTGCTGTTAATGGTCACACGGTTTCCTCTTTTGTTGTGAATTCCAAAAGACAATTTTACTAATTTAGAATTAAGCAAAAACTGAAACTGCAGGACAGGTCCTCTAAGAATTCATATGTAATGACAAACTAAGTTTTTAACTTTACACTAATGTAAACCATATAAATAGCTAGAAGCCGGCTTGTGATCTATGCAAGTAGTACAAATATGTGTCAGGAAACAAATGTAACAGAAAAAAACGGAAACAGATTTTGTCTTTGTGTGTTTTGTTTTTTTTTAGAAGGTTGTCCTGAACTTGGCTGGTCAATGCCAGACACAGTATGCACACATGAAGGCTGTATTTTAATTGATAGTATGAAAACGTTAAACGCCAGTTCCACTTTAGTGGTAAGTGCCAAAAGATCAATATCTTTTTATCATCAATAGCTTTTATTAAGTAAAAATGTCAAAACTTTAGAGGTGCAGTAAAGAGGGGAAAGGCAGGGGCAAAAAACAGTGGGGAATAAACAGGGGAGACAGATATACATTGTAAATGTGCCAAGGGGACCATTTAATAATGGGGAAAAAGTCTCTATATGAAAACTGAATTTTAGATATTCTTTAGTGAAGGAAGTAGAGCAGAGAGTTCTTCCAGTTTTGGGCTATAGCTGCTCTAGTTGCAACGAGGATGTGGCCCAGCACATATCTACTGTGCTTAGGAATTTGGTAAGGGTAGGAATATAGAAGTGCAACATCTTGGGAAAATGCAACATTAATATTGACGACAGTATTTGCTGGATTGAAAACTTCCTGCCATAAAGGGCAGATCTCTGGATAATTCCAGATAAAATGTATTATGATCCCCGACTCATTACAGTTGTGCAACATAATTTTGGTTGGGTAGGCTGCATTTTATGTAATATATCTGGTGTAAGATAAAGTCCAATTAGTAATGTGACCTGCATCTCTGCGTGGAAAACCGATGTGAAGTAGTATAAATATTCTCCCGTTAGATAGTAGTAAATGTGATATTTAAATCGTCTTCCCAGTGTAATTAGGAGGCAGACAGTGAGTAGGAATGTACTAAATGTTCATAACAAAAGGTGATACCACTTTTCCCCAAGAGCGCAGTCTTCTTATTTTAACATGTCATCTTAATAAACAAATTGTTAATTCTTCATTTCAGTACTTTACTATTTTACACTTATACATTCACTGAAAACTAAAGTCATTTTCCATTCAAACAAATTGTAGAAGCATGTGAATGGAATATGGAACTGTGGCAAAATAACTTTTTGCTTAAATAAATTAATAAAGCCTTTCTCCTGTTATTTTGTTAATCCTCATCAACATTTTCAGTAGCTATTTAACCTCATACTATACATCAGGTTTGTGCTGAGCAGAGACACCTTTAGCACAAACCAGAAAACATATGTGATGTCCTGACCACATTAACTCACCCACTACTCTTTGTTTCAAATATTTTAAAATTCATAGCAGAAAAACAATTCTTCTCACATTACATTCAGGACCTTTACCCACTGGTGTTGCGTTAAAAGCCAGTGACACTGTATGTCAAATGCAATTATGTTTGACATGCGGTGGTTAACAAGTGCTTGCATTTGCTGACAGAGAACAGGGGTTAATGGACGATACTCCATTGAGCCCAATGCATTCACTTGTGGTGAATGCAAGTAAACGGTGCAGGCAGCACTGAAAAACCTGTGGCAAAACTCCGACGCTCAAGGCCGCAAGTGCAGATTCCAGTGTGTATGGATGTATGTTTTGGGAAACCAAAACTGGGGCTTTATTATTAGACATGAAAATGTTTCCAGACCAGGTCTGTGACCCACTCTAAGGATGCTGAAAGATTTATCCAGCCTTCTCCCCATTACTGTAGCTTATCACTGTTAGCACTGTCCCTCAATGGGCACAGCAGCACTTGTCAATTTATGCCATCCTAAAATCTTAGTTATTTACCCTGGTCTTTTACAAGAGGGTCCAACTGAAGCCTTTCCGGCTTTGCTGAATCCCTCACCCGTGAAAGCGCTATGTACATGCGCATAGCACTTCCTCCATTCACCAGCATTGTTAGGCTGCCAGTGAATAGCAAAAATGCCTCATTGAGTAAGTGGGTCTTCACCTGGGCTCCTACAGTGGACCTAGAATGGTAAAATGCAGTGGTACTGAATTATGTATTGCTGAGAGTTGCAGCGATACAGACTGATAGTGACTACACGGGGGGGTCATAAATAGGCCCCAAAGTATAGCACACACAATGTCACATATCATTCTCTTACAGCCCTCCTCACTACCACCCTTCAGATAACCTCTGTAGTTGAGTTGAATGCCGAATCCAAGACATCACTTGCTGCTTATTCAGGGCAGTGTCATATGTAGGAGAGGAGAAGGACAGTGTTTTAAAATGGTGGAGATTATGACAATTCATATATGATTTATCTACAATCCTCTACACCTCCATACTCAAAGTATTTCCTTTCTTGGTTTCAGGATTCAAACAGTCATGTCTCTGAGCTCTACCTGAAGTTATTAAAGTTGGAACAAGAAACTGAGCTTTTAAGGGACATTAACAGAGCCTTGAGAGAGGAGAATATTTTCCTTAAAGAATCACTAAAGCAATCTGGGACATGGAAACGTCAAGGCCAGTAATATAGTATTGACCTCTACCGTATGTATCTTAAAAAAAGAAAATGATAGAGATTAATAAAAATACTGTATTTTGCAACATATAAAACAAGATGATTGCCTAAAGAGATTTAGATCATTCTATATAACTAAACACTCTGAAAACATTCATGGCTAGTAATACTTTACAATTTACAGAGCTTAAAAAGGGTTGTACACTTTTGGACAATCCCTCTTATCATAACTCTCACCTAAATGTAGCAAATAAGCACTTCATGTTAGTATAGCAGCAGGTGAACCTCTAAATATCCCATGAGGCCATCTGTTTCACACTAGGATTTCAATATGTCCAGTTGTTGTTTGGATTGAGTATTCATCTACAGCAGTAATCATTAGTCAGGACCGAACAATTAAATATATCAATGGAAACAACATATTGTCCTGTTATATCCTGTAAACCACAGATCAGATTTTCCAAATGACTTGCCTATCACATTTGTTGTTTAATAAAAACATCATAATAATCTACTATATAAATGTCTAGTGGCGTGTGTGGAAAAAAAAAAACCCAAGCTGCAGCGCCACCTGCTGGGCAGAATTATACACTGACCTATATATTTCTTGAAGGAGAAGTGACAGTTGGGAGTGGTTGGTGGTTGCCGGGGGTGACAGTGGGGCGTTTTTAACACCTTAAGTAGCTTGATGAAGGATGTGGCGATTAAGATGAAGGATGAGGTGATGGAGAAAAATGGCTAGGCCTTGGCTATGCCCAAATGCATGACAAGAACCTTTTTAACACCTTAAGTAGCTTGATTTGACTAGAATGCATGAGTATCATGCACGGGTTAACTTGTAATAATAATAATACCTTAAATTGGAACTGTACCAATTAGGGTTTTAAGCAAGATTCATACGACAAATTTTTACGATACAAAAATTCCAAGCTGTTTTAATGCACTGGCTACAGAGAGATCATTTCCTAAAATTATAGATTCACCTTTTGTGAAAATATTTCTTGCTTGGTTAGATCGTCAATAAGGTATTCTTAATTCAAACCTTAGTTCAAAGTTGTGGTTTACTTTCTAAGGACATTACTAAAACTTTCTTTTGCCCACTTAATTCTAGTGAAAAGAAACACTGAATATAAAAAAGGCTAAATTTGGCAAAAAAAATATTCTTAGCCACAATCGCCTAAAACAGAACAAAACTAATGACTTGACCATACTATAGTATGCTAGAAATCAAAACAGAAATAACAGTAGTCCTACGTATTATTTTAGCATAAAGCACCTTTGTATAATTCATATCACTTAGTTGTTGGGGTCTCTGTAAATATGTAAACTGCTACAAATATAAAAGTATACTGATTTACATTTGTCTTGCCTCATTTTAGGTTGTGACAAACCTCTAAGGGGACCATGCCAAAACAGCTCTGCTAACAGTTCACAGTCAGCAAGTTCTGCAAAAGAAGTCATGAAACTGCCAGGGCACAGGGCAAGTTATGATGCAGACTTTGCTAAAGCTCTTAAAGTCTTCTACCAAAGCATGAATGCTATCAGAGGACACTTCTTACGTTTGAAACACTACAAGCCACCGGTAAGAAATCATTAGTGCTTCAACAACTTCTTACTCTAGTGCGCAAGCTAGTTTAGAGGAAAGTACAAGCAGCATTGTCAGATCTGCGATCTGTGGAGGGAACATTATTATATATACTTCAGGCTTCATAAGAGTTTATGGTAGACCTATGTTTGGAAAAAAATATTTTACAGTAACATTATTAGGATTTATTGATGGATACCAAATTCCCTGGCCAATTGTTATAAATATTGCAATGTGACCAGGGTTTTCCATCTCCTTAAATCCAACGATTGTTTCTGGCATCACCATCTCTGCTATGGAAATCCACAGACTGACTACACATCGGTTGGTGTTAGATGGGTATTTTTGAACACGATAGTTGTTCAGCCAATACAATTCATCATTCAGAAACTGTCCTTAAGCTCCTTTCCTGCATGTCACCAGCTGTACTGTGGGTTGATGGAGAAACAGTGTTTCCAACATACACAGTGGATTTATCATTGTCAATGCTGGGTCTAGGTTTAAACTTTGTTTAGCCCACTCTTTGTATTATACATATTAATTTGGTCACCACTAGGGCACCCTTATCTCCAAATTAATTTTTCTAACCTTTGGTTATAATCCTAGCCAGGAACAGAATCGCATACATCTGTTAATGTGAATTGCCCATAGGAATGCCCCTCAGCTGGTAGAAGAGTCTCCCACACAACCAGAAATACACTGCGTTGCCACTTCATTAGGTACACCCGCTGGTTAATACAAATATCTTATCAGCCAATAATGTGGCAACTCAATACATATAGACATGAACAAGAGGTTCAGTTGTTGTTCAGATCAAATACTGGAATGGGGAAGAAATGTGATCTATGCGTTTTTGACCATTGAATGATTGTTGGTGCAAGACAGGGTGGTTTGATATCCTGGGGTTTTCATACACAACAGTCTCTAGAGTTTACAGAGAATGGTCTCTGTAATGAGAGTGATCAAATAATGACTAGACTGGTTCAAGCCGACAGGAAGGTGACAGTAACATAAATAACCATGAGTAACACACTGGTATGCATCTCTGAATGCACTTGCTGAACATTGAAGAGGATGTGCTGTAGCAGCAGAAGACCACACCAGATTCAACTCCTGCTAGCTAAGAACAGGAACCTGAGGGTAGCATGGGCACAGGCTCACCATGCCTAGTCTGCTAAATTTCGATTTTTGCTGCAACATGCATATGGCAGGGTCAGAAAGCATCCTAAACATGAATCCATCCTGCCTTATGTCAACTGTGTCGGCTGGTGCTGGGGGTGTAATGGTGTGGGGAATGTTTTTTTGGCACACTTTAGGCCCCTTAAGACCAATTGAGAATTGTTTAAATGCCACAACCTACCCAAGTATTGTTGCTGACCATGAGCATCCATTTATGGGCACGCTCTACCCATCTTATAATGACTACTTCCAGCAGGATAATGTGCCATGTCACCAAGCACATCCTCTAAAGCTGGTTCCAGTAACATGTCAATGAGTTGTGTACTCCAATGGCCTTCACAGTCAGCAGATCTCAATCCAATAAATTACCTATTGGATGTGGTGGAACGCAAGTTTCGCAGCATAAATGGGAAGCCTACAAATCTGCAGCAACTGCGTGATGCTATATCAACATGGACCAGAATCTCTAAGGAATATTTCCAGCCAGTGTCGGACTGGGACATGAAGGACCCACTGGGGGATGTAATGGTAGGGGCCCACCAGAGGGGGGGGGGTGTGGCCAGCCACCTGTGTGAGACTAGTGCCATTTTGTAGCATATCATGTAGCATGTAGTAATATCTATTTTCCTGAAGATAAACACGTCACAACGCCACATGGAACAAGTTCCCTCTTGCAAAACTTTAATGCATTTGTAGATGCCGTATCTATTGTGTGATAAGGAAAGATGTTTTTCGACTGGCCCTCTCTCTATTTACACTTATCTTCGTTCATCTGGTACCGCACAAGCTGAGACTTCTGACCTCTTTTCTCCCCCTCTGCACATGTGCGCCATGAGATCACTAGAAGAGGACAGGCAGGAAGAATCCGGATCATTACAATCTGCAGCAGCAAAACAATAGGATGAGTGGTCCCGTGGAAGGGAGCAGCCTGTCCATTAACCATAGTGTAGAAGATTGGTCCATCTGTCATTGGCGCCATCCAGGGATTTCCCTGGTGGGCCAGTCCGACCCACACTAATACATTTTTCCTACACACACCAATGCAGATCCCATACACACTGGCACACACACATGTAGCTCTCATACACACACTCCTATAAACTTATCTGCAGTGCTTGCTCCATGGCAGTATGGGAGTTATTTGCACTTTATCGCTACCAATAAACATTGTCCAATGTGTTTATTGTGGCATCAACACACAAAGATATTTAATTGCAAAACATAGCAGGATTTACAGCAAGCCATGCTGGAGCATAAAAGAGATAACAGGAAAGTATAAAAACCAAATACATTACATTTTCACTAGCGCTTCACCTGAGCCCAGGTCCATGTAGTTTGCAGTCAACAAGATAGAGGAAGAACCAACTGGCCCAGGAAGCTTATATGCAGTTTCAGTTAACAAAGAAACACTGATGTTACTATGGACACAGATAACACTCAGAGAGGTCTTCATTGGCCCAGGGTTAACAATGTTCCAGTTGTCTGCTTGTCATAGTTGTTCATTTGCTCTTCTACCAAAGGAGGTGCTGCTCACTCCAATTGCTGCCTATGTGTCTTCCCGCTGAATAACCAGTTGAAACTGACCCACAAAGTACTTTGAGTATGAATCTCATATTGCTCATAACTTGCAACCGCTAGATGCAATCGCTACTCTGTCGAAAACGGGTAAGCTTTAATAGGAGACCAAACTGTTTATCTCTTAGAGAACCTGAACCATAAATACCTTTACTATAGTTTTATCTATGTATAAATAATTTGTAATACATTTTACTAATAAACAAATGTGGATTGGAACCTTAATAAATGTGTACTATTTACAAGTGTAAGTGCAAATGTAAGTGTGTGTTATCATTGCGATTGCGTCATTACACGTGGCATACTAATCGCAATCGCACAGTAAAACAATATCAATTTAGTTTACTTCATCCAATTATTTGACTTCCACAGTAGGGGGCGTGTCTGTGCTCTGATTGGCTGACAGTCACTCAGCCAATCAGAACGCTGCAGAGACAGTGAGAAGTTCTTGTATGAGCAGGAGACTCCTGCATGACCGAGCAGCACAAGCTGCTCTTACACCTCCTCCTCTGTGGGGGCCCTGGTGATTCCATTCGGCAATCAGGCAATGGGGCCCACCAGGGATCTTCCTGGGGCCCCGCTGAGCCAGTTCGACACCGTTTCCACACACTGTTGAATTCAGGCCACAAAGAATTCAGGCTGCCCTTGGGGCACACAGGAGGTCCTAGAAAAAAAGTGTACCTAATTAAGATGCCACCGTCTGTATACATATGTGGCTTAATACAAAACAAAAAAAAAATTGTAAAACCGTTAAATACAAGAAAAAATAAAAACAATCCATTCAGACAATACAGGAGAATATCTTGTAATTATTATTTTATTATTCTTTATTTATAAAGCATTGACATATTACTCAGCACTTTACATTGTGGGGATCATGATATAAATGACATACAATGACGTGAAGCAAAACATAAAGATGGCCCTGTCCAAATGAGCTTACATTATTTATATTATATACAATAATTGCACTTTTAACAAATAACTGCTTCTCGGGTGAAAATTTCAAGATGAAAAACATAACCTAACGTTTTTGTTCAGTCTTTCTTCTGTAGAACTAGACAATTGAAACAGACTTTTTCATTAATAGACAACCAACCTGCATAAGAAACCACTAATCTAGCATTTAGTACCAAGTATAATGAAGCAAGCAATCCCATTATGCAGAATTCTTATAATCTTTTAAAGAGCCAAACATCTTAAAGAATAGTAGCTGGCAGTCGAATTACAACCAAAACGTACTCAGCAAAGTGGGCATACACATGCCTAAATTATAGTGTGCCCCACCAAACCCTTACAATAAACAAACAGCCACAGGACTATGCAGTCTGTGCTGCTTGCCACTAAACCAGTGGGACAAAAAGTCTGGGAGTCCTCCTGCCAGTGTCACAAAGCTACTCAGGTTGGGCTGTTTTAAAAATATTAACATGCAGGCAGTGAGCATGTATATTTATCATTACATTAAAGAAAGACCAGCATATTCAGCAATGAGCTCAGTCCTAACTAGGACCCTCCCGGTACTACTGGCCATTGGGTACCAGAAGAATGAGTGCAACAACAAAGCAAAAAAAAAACTATTGCAGAAATACAACTAACAGCATGCACCGGCAGCCAATGAACATTAATGCATGCTGCTGCCACAATAGTCAAACACACTCCTCCAAAAAACAAAACAGTTGTTAAAAAAAATAAAAAAAAATGCTTTTATTAAACACTAATAAAAGTATTATTCAAAAAGTCAAGGTCCATTGTTGCCAAGTAAACAGGTGTAATCCATAAGAATTAAAAAAACAAACAAATTCAAGTAACCAACAAAAGCAAATAATTAAAAACCCTATAGAACGGTTATATCTCCTCCCCTCCCCTCAGGTTGCGCTTCACCGATCTCCTGTCTTTTTTGGGTTTAGGTTTTTCCTTACCTTACTGTGCCTATGCTTACTGTAAATTAAATACTCATCTGTTATTTGAGCTGTAACTGTTTTTGTTATTCGTTTGTTTGGAAACTTCAATAAAAATCTTTTGAGTAAAAAAAACAAAACCCTATAGAACTGCTCCAGATGTTCATAAATAGTTGAACTATGAATCCAGCGAACAAATAGTCGGAGAGCCAATCACATTGCAGTCATCTTCGGGTGTGCTCCTCGGGAGCAGTCCATTCATTATGTAGTTTGTTTTTTATTTCATTTAGGAAACTTTATGGACAACTATTTCCTTTGGAGTACTTTATTTTCAGCAGGTGTCTCAGTGGCTTTTATTAATTCACTATTTTTTTTAAGCCTATTCTGGCACCACAGCCATATTCATGCTAGTGCTTGTACTTCAACAAGCATCAGCATGCACATGGCTTTAAAAAAAAAAAAAAAAAAAACTTTCTATGCGAGGAGGCAAGCCATTTTTGGCCTATTTTCTCTAGTCTAGACAACAGAGCCTGGTGTTGAACAACTAGGTTGTTTTATGCCATCACAGGAACACACATTGGCCATTTTTGTTAAACTGGCCCAGCCTGGTTACATTTGTTCTTAACAGGGTGAATCCCATGCTTTTTGTTCTCCTGTTTTAGTGGCAAACAGCACATGCTGCTATTGTAAAGGCAGACTTATTTATAAATAATTATTTGCAGTATAGACGTTTGCAAATCCCCACAACGCAGTGGTTTGAGATTCCAGCCTCCAAACTGCAGTTTGATCAATCCTTGACATATTATTATTATCTCCAGTAAACTACTTAACAGGCAAGAATGGTACAATCCAATCCGTATTTCAATGCCATCATGTCTTCAACATTGTTCTCCCCCTTTTGTTTATTTTCCTTTAAGGCTATTAATATAATACAGCATTATAGACATGAGGGTCAGCCCTTAGTCTCATCACTATACAAAAAAAAAAGGGGACCTCCCATCGACTCTCATGAGCAAGCATCCACTGAGTGAGGACAGTGTACTCTCCCTCACGTGACCCAGTGTGAAGCCAACACACTGTAATTGAGTGTATAAGAACTACACAATACTCTTCATTAAAATACCAAACATCATTATCTTACGAATGCCTTTTTGTTTTTAGCCATGTGACATTCTAAGTTCTGTCTCTGTTGATACAGGCCTATTTTTGTTTTTCTAGGAGGAAGAGAATGTTTATCTTCTGCGGCTTTTTACAGAGAAGCAGTCACAAATGTTCAAAGACTTTTGGCAACAACTTGAATCTTGTATCTGCAAACTGAAAAATGATGTAGCAGCCATTGTTAAGAAAAAAAGACAAGATGTTACTTGCAGTAAAAATTAGATTTACAATAATGGGACTCACTCCATAATAGCTGTTTTTCTCATGGATCTTTGGGGCCAATTGCAAGCCTATTCCACATTAATTTAATTCTAAAACAGACATAGGGTCATTTATCAAGCACTTGTGTGCCTAAGACTTCTATGAACATACAGAAGCAAGATATTACAATGTATAATAACAGTAGAGCCTGTATTTACAACAAATGTGTCTCAATATCTGGGAAAGGTTAGCTTTTAGTGCCTGATTTAGGAGGGTGCCAACAGGTGATAGCGGCCATGTGCTTGTCTATGGACGAAGATACAGGACAGAAGACCATGACAATTATTGCCTATGAATGTTTCAGCAAACCCGAGAGGGAGAGAAAGAGGGGAAAAGAGAGGGGGAATAGAGAGAGGGAGAGATCCTTGCTTATACCTCCACCTAGGAACAAGTACAATAAGTGCTGGTGGTGACCGTTATTGGCATGTGTGTATTTGTGTCTAATTTAAGGTCCTTTACCAGACTTATTAAAGTAGAACAAAAATGCAAAAAAAAAAAAAAAGTGTGAATATGCAATCAATAATGATATTGTCAAAGCCAAATTTTACACATAGAAATACGACACAAATTACAATAACTGAAATACGTAAGCAGTGAGGTTGAACCAACTGGACAGAAAACACACATCTGAATTTATTCCAAACAAATATTAATTTTAATCTAGGTAAGTTGTTTATTGGAAAAACATATGTACATTCTAACAGAAGTTTTACTGTTTATGAATGCAGTTAGATTTCAAATGAAAAGTAAAGAATGTCATGAGTTATCGGTGTGCTAAATTTCTTATTGTTTTAACTAGTCATGCAGGTAATACAGTGCAATACATAACTCAGGCCTCTGTCTTGCTAATGACCGAAAAATGGATGCCAGCTTTATCAAGTCTTTCAACCAGTTTTGTTTTGGAAAAGACTGCCCCGGGGCTGTAAACTCCACCTCTGGAAAACAAAATTGTTAAAATAATGTAGCATAGACATTATACTGCAGTAATACCAAGCATTTCCTGGAAGCTATTAAATTGACCTTAGTCTCTCTCACTGTACAATCATGGCCAAAAGTTTGGAGAATGACACAAATATTTTTCACGTTTGCTGCCTCAAATTTTATGATGGCAATTTGCATATACTCCAGAATGTCATGAAGAGTGATGAATTGCAATTAATTTCAAAGTCCCTATTTGCCAGGTCAATGAACTTTATCCCAAAAACAACATTTCCACTGCATCTCAGCCCTGCCACAAAAGGACCAGCTGACATCAGGTCAGTGATTCTCTCATTAACACAGGTGAGTGTTGACATTTACAAGGCTGCAGATCACGTTGTTCGTTCTTGGGATTCAGGGAGCCCCAGATCGTCCAGCAAGCTCCAGAAAAGTAACCTAAAGTTGATTCACCTGCGGGATCGGAGCACCACCAGTGCAGAGCTTGCTCAGGAATGGCAACACGCAAGTGTGAGTGCATCTACACGCACAGTGAGACTTTTGGAGGAGGGCCTGGTGCCAAGAAGGCCAGCAAAGAAGCCACTTCTCTCCAGGAAAAACATCAGGGACAGACTGATATTCTGCAACAGGTACAGTGATTGGACTGCTGAGGACTGGGGTAAAGTCAATGAATGCCCTTTCAGATTGTTTGGGGCATCTGTAAAAACACTTGTCCGGAGAAGGAAGGGTGAGCTCTACCATCAGTCCTGTGTTATGCCAACAGTAAAGCATCCTGAGACCATTCATTTGTGGGGTTGCTTCTCAGCCAAAGGAGTGGGCTCACTCACAATTTTGCCTAAGAACACAGCCATGAATAAAGAATGATACCAAAGCATCCTCCAAGAGCAACTTCTCCCAACCATCCAAGAACAGTTTGGTAACGAACAATGCCTTTTCCAGCATGATGGAGGAACTTTCCACAAGGCAAAAGTGATAACTAAATGGCTCGGGGATCAAAACATCGAAATTTTGGGTCCATGGCCAGGAAACTCCCCAGACCTTAATCCCATTAAGAACTTGTGGTCAATCCTCAAGAGGCAGATGGACAAACAAAAACCCACAAATTCTGACAAACTCCAAGCATTGATTAGGCAAAATAGGGCAGTCAGAATATGGCCCAGAAGTTGATAGACAGCATGCTAGGGCAAATTGCAGAGGTCCCAAAAGAAGGGTCAACACTGCAAATATTGACTCTTTGCATAAACTTAATGTAATTGTCAAAAAAAGCCTTTGACACTTATGAAATGCTTGTATTTTTACTCCAGTATACCATAGCAACATCTGACAAAAAGGTCTAAAAACACTGAAGCATCAAACTTTGTGAAAACCAATATTTGTGTTGTTCTCAAAACGTGTGTGTGTTTAGACTGTAAGCTCCAATGAGGAGGGACTGATGTGAGTGACTTCTCTAAATAACGCTCAAGAATTAGTGGGACTATATAAATAGATAATGATTATTATTAAATGGGTACTTGAGACAAAATAATAAAATACCAACAGTTGTTTAGGTAAATTCTGAGCTGAACACTGCACATGCTTTAATTACCTGGTTTGAAAGGGTTGGGTGCGAGGAGCAACATTTCCATATAGCTCCCCTAATACATCATAACTGTCTACATTTGATAGCACATGAATGCTGGGTTTACACTATAGTGTGGTATGAAACAGAACACATTACAGTAATTAGAGATGCATGTTCGGTGCATGAAAACCAATCCAATGGCTTCCACACAGACGGGCAAGTTATGTGCAATGTCTGTACACAACTGTAATGGCAGGAAGGGGGAGGAGGAAGTATTAGTATTTGGATGGAGTGTACATTTAACACAATCTTTTTTTAAAAACTGGCAGCAAAAACATTACGATTGTACTTGTATTTGTAAGTGTACATGGCTTAATCTGATGCTATACCACAATACAAGTCTAGAGTGCATATGGGCTGTATGAATGCGATATATTTTAATAAAACTGAACAGCTCCCAAGCACAAAGTGGCAGGATCATGGTCCAATTTGGTTACAAACAGGGATGACAAGACACACAGGACAATAGCTGTCATTTTGGACAGGATGTACAGGCTGCCATATTAGTCTGTGCCTAAACTAATAGCAGGTAAGTTTGCATAAATGAAATGTTTTTTTGTTGTTACTGATGCAAACTGAAAAGATGGGAAAAAAAAGGCCAGTGCGTGAGAGAGAAAGAGCGATACAGTAAAAGAGACTTTAAATGTCTGTGAAATTGTACACACTTTTTTGGAAGAGAACCTGGTTCCTTTAAAATGGTCACTCCAGCCTGCACCATTGCTATAGGAGTAGTTACATATGCAGCTTCTGTGAAACACAATGCAAAAGGAAAAAGAAAAAAACACCATTAAAAAGAATCAAACATTTTAGATATTTAGATTTACGATACTCTAAAGAAGTCCAGTACATTTGTCCACTTTGAAAAACTTTAAGGGAAAAAGTCTCACTGCATAAATATCACAATCGCTGAGGAATTAATCACTTTCTAGTCTTGCTAAATAGGCACAATTACTTCTATACTTTACTGTAATACTATATGTTGTGTATTGTATTTAAAATTGATGACAATATGATGCAGAAGCTTTTTTCCCTTAATGTTCCTTAGAAGGATCAATCCTGTAAAGCCACAGGCTAAATTCTATAGCCTGCTAGTCAAGCGTGATACAGAATAATATCAGTCTATACAAAATCGGATGTTAATACACTAGTAGTTTTAGTTATTGCTTACAATCCTCCACTTAATCAGGGAATAAACAAACACATTACCTGGTCCTGAAACCTGTGTGCAGATTTTTAGATTAGGTTTCCCTTGCTGAGGATCTTGGTCCTGGCTGTAACCCTCACCAAAGAACGTCATTGTGAAAGAAGATTCATCCATCTGTCAACACAGCATTTCAATTATAAATACTTAAAGCCCATTTATGTTATTCTTTATTCACATGTTATTATTGTTATCCATTAAACAGATTACTGCAGAATTAGTGAATCCCATCAATGAAGTACCAAAGCCGGGCTTTCCTCATTAAATTTACAAATTCATTAACCAGAATTAGACAATCATGCCACATGTTCTGAATATGTGACGCAAAACTATTTAAACAAAATAAAGATGTGGAGAGGGCACATTATTATTGCCTTCCCAAGGGCTGCATGCTCATTTTCATTCCACAACAGCACTTGAATTTTGCACCAGCTCTAAGCAGACCTTCTTGGGTCTCTACAACTATTTTTAATGGGTGCAATTTGTGTCAACATGTTGTTCTTCAGCAGACAAACGCATTTTTAGGCCTACATTGAGCGGTGTCATATGGACTGAAAATTGTTTAATTGAATGAAAGCGTTGATCCCAACTTGCAGGAGATTGGGCTTTGATGTGACAGTTTTGCTCAGTGCACCCCTTCAGACTGTTCCGCCTTCCTATAAAACCAAGGTGCAATTCTAGTATGCAGAGCCGTCTCCCAAGAGCAGACAGTAAGGCTGCACCTTGATGTTTCACTGGGCGCACTAATCTAACTGCAGGTAAAAAAAAAAAAAAAAAAAAAAAAAAAAAAAAAAAGATGTTTTGTGGTGCACAGCTGGTGGGATTTTTAAATGAGACCCAATGTCTTTAAGAAAACAAAAGAATTAGTTATTTAGCATAAAAACAATTAATGAAATGACAAGTTACCTGTTTCTGTGTTGGTCCCTCACTAGAGAAATAACCAAATGAAAAGAATTTTGGATACTGTAAAAAAAAAAAAAAAAAAAAAAAAATGCAATGTAAATCACCATTTTGTAGTCAATACATTCATGAAAAAGTAATATCAATACAATTAAAAAAAAATTACAAAAAGCACCAAAAAAACTTATATATTTGCTTTGGACACTAAAAATAACAATTCATTCTGAAAAAGCTCTAACAGGGGGTATGAATGTGATCCCCAACATCAATATATTCAGTTTTCACAACTATTGGCTGAACCAGTTGCAATTTGAAGCTATGTATTGGTGAAGAGAAAACACTGCAATGACTGCAGTCCCTACCAGTAAGCATCAGAAAGGACTTCAATCCAGCTGTGGCAAAAAAAAATGCTTTTTGAACAGTCACAGACTAACACTTATTTACCCTAAGCAGAAGTTGAACAGCTCTGTAAAGATGGGTCCTCTTAAGGAAAACTAATTTTGTACATATAAAGTATTTACTTCTCCTTGCCCAATCACAAATATATGTTAGGTTGGGAAATCTCCCAGGTACACATCATTAGCATGCTTTCATGTTTGTCCGAGACAGAGACTGCCCAACACACTGCAAAAGGGACTGTAAATATTCTCTGCTCAACTCTGCCTAGCACATGGGAATGTATACAATACAGTTTTGCATATTCTCTCATGTTATTAGTCCTTTCCAGACCAGGGGGTAAATGTATCAAGCTGAGAGATTTCCAGCGGGATTGAAAAACCAATCAGATACTAGCTATCATTTATTTAGCACATTCTACAAAATGATAGCTAGAATCTGATTGGTTGCTATAGGCAACATCTCCACTTTTCAAACCTGCCGGAAAACTCTCAGCTTGATACATTTGCCCTCAGATCATAGCCAACCCCCCAATGCTGTGACACACATATAGGTCTTTCCCTATGCCACAACCCCAAGCTATATGGTGAAATAATTAACACAGTTCAATAAGATTAACATGAGGGCTCTAGCAGGAGACAAACCTATTAAATATGTAAAAATGGTCCCTCCACTGAATGGTGATCTCTTCACACAGACATAAAAGGCCTTCATTAAATATCTTTATATACTCATCGATTCTTAGTAACTTTATATAAATAAACAGGAAAAAAAATTAACACAATGCAACCTTTATCCACTGTTTGGAAGGTTTGTCTGCTGGTATATTGTTTTTTTTATGAACCTATGCAATACTGGTTAATTTAGTGATCACTGTCAAGCCAACAAAAATACTTACTCTTATCAGAAGTTTTCGTCCAAAGCTAAACTTTGTGAAAAGCAGGAAGAAGAATCCTGCAAACATCAGTTGGATAACAGACGCGATACCGCCCACTGCTGCATATGCAGCATATTGTACCTAGTGGAAAAAAATAGTTGGTACTTTAATGAATGCAAACTTATCATGGGTTATTATAAACAGAACCTGAATACTACTTACCACTGCCTTAAACAAGCATTATCCTGACACTACAATATATTAAGTGGCCGAGTCATTGACACAAATGTTTCAGGTTAGAGAATCAACTTTTAAAAAATACATTATTTGCTAGAACAATATAAAGCTTTTAAACATTTTTTGGGGGTATATTCTGCATAAAAACAATTGAAATTTCTTCAAATCCCGATGTATTTTTGATTCAGAACAGGAAAATAAAAAATCCTCAATTGATACATTGGCTTTCCATTAACAGAACTTTGAAGTGTGTCTAACATCTTATATTTTTGGTTAACTGAACAAACTGATAAATTTCTACACACCAAAAGATTCACTTAAAATCTTCCACATAAAAAAAATATATACACCTTTTAGATTGTGAGCTCATGTGTGCAAGTCTATCTTTACCATTTGCTTCATGTCAACGCATGATTTTTATTTGCATCATGACCCCCTCAATGTACAACACTGCAAAATATGCTGGCGCTTTACAAATTGATAATATAAATATTCCGGTGATTTTTTTTTTTGATTTTTTTTAATGTAGAAATTTATGTAAGTAGAAATCAAGCAGAATTCAGAGGTTTTTATCTTAATAAGTGAAAGACTGAATGGATAGATGTGACTAAATAAATATTTAAAGACAAGTGTTTACCATTCTAAAAGTAGTTCATTAAAAGTAAATGTACTTCAAGCTTAAACTTACAGGAGTCTCCTGCAGGCTCTCAGACAGGTAGCGCTGGGTCCTCTTAACAACAGAAGCATCTGCTCCCAGAAAAGGAATGGCATACTGCTTTATTTCATCACTGTAAAACACTGCACCCCTAGGGTCACAAAGTATGGCATTTCAGAGGACTTCTCTAAGTATTTATTTTCTTTTTAATAAATTCTTTATTTAATAGAAAGAGGATGTACAACAATGCATAAGACTGATTAAAGCAATGTGAATATGCATAGAGTTACATATAGTACAATGAGAATATGTCAACGAAAAATATGCAAGATCTATATAAGAGAAGTCTATCCATCGGTAATTGTAATAAAGCAAACAAACTCAATGTTTATTCTTTCTTTTTTTTTTTTCTTACACAATATACACAACAAGAAACAGATAAAGACAGAAAAAAAACTAAAGAATAAGGGTAAACTATGAGGAAAGGAAGGTAAGGAAGAGGGGAAGAGTGTGAGAAACTCTTCAGGCCATCCTCTGATATAATCCCACGGGGAATATGAACAACAGTCAAATCACCAATCTAGTCGGTTGAGAGGTGCATCTGCCTCTAAGTCCTAGGCAAAATATAAATATAAAAGGAGGGTGAATATATCCCTTTTCCCCCCCCCTTTCTCTCTATTTATTTTATTAAATTACATCATATAGGAGTTAAGAGTTATTGTTATGTATGTAGCCCTTTTTCAGCTGATCATAGCGGGGGTGCAAAAAAAAAAAAGTCTTAAATTCTTCTGTTTCCTTAAACTCTAACCAGCTAAACCAATTGGCCGTGAAATCTGAGTATTTGTCGTTTACAGAAAAAAAAATATCATCCATTGACATGTAAAACTTTACTCTGGTAAACCAATCCTTAACTGAAGGAGGGGAAATCGGGATCTCAAGTGCGTAGGAATAACCGCTCTGGCAGCATTGTTTAAATGTTTTAAAAGTGATTTCTTGTATTTAGATGAAGGGGTATTAGAAAGAGACAGAAGCCAAAAACCCGGATCTTCAGGGACCTCATGACCAACAATGATCTTAGAGAGCCTAATAATTTCGCCCCAAAAGGGTGCGATTCGTGGAAATTCCCACCATATATGCACCAAAGAGCAAAAAGCCTCATTACATCTCCAACATAATGAGGACATCTGAGGGTGAAATTTATGCAGTGTGGAAGGGCACCTATACCATCTTGTCAGAAGTTTATAATGTGTTTCAACAACCGATGCACTTAAAGAGCAACTACGAGTATTTTGATCAATCTTGAGCCATGATGTTTGTGAAATAGGACCTGTATAGGATGGATTAAAATATATCATACATTAGGATTTTGTAAATCCCAGATATGGTAGGAGAGGGTGTATTTTTAGATAAACACAAAGCCTCAAAAGGAGAAGGTTCCCTAGCCAGAGATCTGTAACCTCCTATTGACTTGACATGGAGATACTTTCAGGTGATGCACTAATACTCGTTTGAGAGTAGAGAGTATGAAGATTGGAGTTCCTGAAAGGATCAGTTTCCCAGTGACCACCAGCTGGCCGAGACTGACAATACCAGCTTTAGACCATCTGTTGAATAAATTTCTGGACAAGTTAAGAGGAATATCTGGATTAGACAGGAAAGAAGTCAAAGGGGAGGGGAAGGCCGTCACACTACTCCAAGTGCGGAGTTTATTCCACATCATCAGGGTGGGCCCAATCGTAGGGTGTTTTTTCTTAGGGATCTTAGACAACCAGGGCAGAGCATTCAAATGTTTTTCACTATAATCACCTTCCAATTCCACCCATTGCTTAGCGTCCCCCCACTCTAATGCACGCCAAGGCCCTATTCAAATATACTGCCTGAAGTTAACTTTGGAACATTGGCAATTGAACGCCCCCTTGATGCTTTCGTCTATATAAAATAGAATGTTTGAATCTGGGTTCCCCCCCCCAGGCAAATCTACTAATTAGTTTTTGGAGATCAATAAATACCTTTGGAATCTGAATCGGTAGTGCTTGCATAATATAGAACACCTTGGGCAATATGTTCATTTTTATGATACTCATTCTGCCAAAACAAGAAAACTTCGGAAGGGACCATGATCCGAATTCTTTTTTGATTTTAGACAATGACGGAGAGAAATTCAGGCGGAAAAGATGGTCATTATTTTTGGCAATGGAAACCCCTAAATAGCGTATATGTGATATTTGCCATTTAAATGGGAACATCCACTTGAAACCTGCAATCATTTGTTCTGGAGCAGAAATGTTGAGCGCGTTTGATTTGGAATAATTAATTCTAAAGTTAGAGAGTTGGCCACACTTTAAAAATTCAGACATCAAATTAGGGAGAGATATAACTGCATTGGTGACTAAAGCTAATAGATCGTCAGCAAATAGAGCTAAACAATATCCCTTTTTACCTATCTGTAGGCCCGAAATATCTGGGTTACACCTAATAGCCCAAGCCAGAGCCTCCATGCATAAAACAAAAATTAAAAGTGATAATGGACAACCCTGACAAGTTCCATTAGTGATAGAAATGGAATCAGATAAAATACCGTTTATTCTGACTTTAGCTGAGGGAGAGCTGTATAAAGCTAGAATTCTATTTAGACAGGAGGGACCAATTCCCATATGTCCTAGAATCCCTCTCATGAAACACCAATCCACCCTGTGAAATGCTTTTTCAGCATCCGTTGACAGGAGGACCGTGGGAACCGAGGAAATGGAGACTGCGTGTATAAGATCAATAATTTTGGTTGCATTATATCTCACCTCTCTTCCAGGAATAAATCCCACTTGATCATTAGAAATCAGATTAGGTAGTAGTGTTTTTAACCGATTAGAAATTAATTTGGCAAACAGTTTAACATCTATGTTTAATAAAGAGATCGAGTGGTAACTGAGGCACAATGCAGGATCTTTCCCCTCTTTAGGGATGACCGTGATGTGAGCTTCTAAAGACTGGGGCGAAAAGCCATTTACACTAGATACATCATTAAAAGCATTTAGAAGAATGGGGCCAAGTTTTTCCATAAAGCTTTATAGTATGAAATCGAAAAGCCATCTGGGCCAGGACATTTCCTTGATGGGGAAGATTTAATGGCCTCGGAGAGTTCCGCAAGTGTGAAAGGAGAGACGAGCATATCACAAGTTTCTTGTGAGATCCTGGGGAAACTAATATCCCTTAAATATTTATTTATCTCTTCTAACCTAGAGTCCTCAGCATCCCCTGAACAAGAGGTCCGAATGTCATAAATGAGAATAATAATCCCGAAAAGCTCCTGCTATATTTTTGTCTGTGTGCTTCAGGGCTCCCTTAGTATCTTGGATCGAATGAATGTAAGTGAGAGATGTTTGGGCTCACAGTGCTCTTGCCAAAAGACGTCCCGGTTTATCACCCCATTAAAAATATTTCTATATTTTCTCCAGGCCAATTTCATTCGATCTTTCAACAGTTTATTTAGAGTAGATTGTTTATTTTGTAACTCAACTAAAGTCTTGGGGAAAGAGAATGCTTGTGATCAGTCTCTAATTTTTTAATGTCTAAGAGGAGAGCATCCCCGACAGCCGCCTTCTGTTTTTTGAGAAAAGAGCCTAGTTGTATACACTTGCCTCGAATGAAACATTTGTGAGCTTCCCAAACTACCAGTTTAAAGGTCTCGCCATTATCATTTATAGAAATAAATTCATCAAGGGAAGACTCTAGTTTGGATTACAATAATGATCTTGTAAGAGTAACTCGTTAAAACTTCCACATCCATTGTCAGAGGGGGAGGCAGCCATATTGATAGTCATATAGACCAGAGCGTGATCGGAGTCCGTCATTTGCCCTATCCAAGAGTCATCAACCCAATCAAGAAACTTGTGATTAATAAAAAGATAGTCAATCCGAGAGTATGAGGAATGGGCATGTGAGGAAAAGGTATAATCCCTACAGGAAGGGTGGAAAATATGCCAAGCGCGGGCCAACCGGTGGTCATGAAACTTCTTTCTAACCCTACGAGCATCTTTGAGAGACGTCCTGGGGGCGCCAGTGGAAGAGTCTACTTGTGGAGTCAAGTCTCAGTTCAGATCTCCACCCAACACTACTACACCCTCAAGTTGATCCAAGTTGATTCGAGACAGGGTTCTAGTTATGAAAATTATTACTTTTCTTAATGTTCAGAAACTAAAGAAATCTTTAAGGGGAACGTTTTATTAGCGAATTCTACCTAACTTTCATACTACAAAAAACATTATGTCTACATCTTTCTCGAAACTATTACTAACGGAGTCCTTCCAGTACACAGATGGTACATTATCGTACATGACAGCCATTATCAGGATCATGAGGGTAGTCCCTACCCCCTTGACAGGGCTGTAACTAGGGCTGTGCGATAGGAGTGACCGCCCAGAGCGCAACACCAAAGGGAATGGGGGGGGTGCAGTTTATGAATATTTTAGGGTCGTCTGATTAAAATTGAGGGCTAGGGTTGGCAGCAATTTTCTTTTTTAAGCTATGGCTCGGCCCCTCCATGTGAAGCTAAAGTGGCAAATGTTGCATTGTGGGTTTCCTTTCTTTTGATAAGCGCAATTAGAATGTATGGCAAGAAAAACTTTATGGGGCTGTATCTTTTTTCAAGCTTTCCAAGTACAAAACAAGAAGCATTATCAACTCCTCCGAGATTCTTCCCAACAAACCTACCTAACTGTGACAACAATGCACCGGGGAGTATAGCAATGTATTACACCAGAAGTCTTTCACAAGTTTTGGTTACATACATAAAACTAACCTTCTTTTTAACTTTTGACCAACAACTGGAACTGGCTTGAGAGCCAACTGCTTTCTAAGTTTCCTCAGATTGCTCTGGTCAGCAATTCCATGAATGGCAGACTGCCAAGTTCCATCATGAATGCATGTGCCCTGTACAACACAAACAATATCAAAGTCATGAGTATTTGTAGTGAATGTCACTAAATGACAATCTATGGTTTTTGGAGCCACTTCAGCTCCATACAAAAATTCAACACGTACATGTTTTATGCAAGAAAATTAGTTATCAGAAAACCCAACATTATACCGAAACACAGCATAATGTAATCAACATAAAAGTTTTGGAGCCATTCTCCTGCGGAATGAATACAAGGACACTCAGCAGCCTGAAAAGATGCTTCATAGCCAACGTAAGCAAGCTATTTTTTTTTTTATATACTTCAATAAAGGTACCGTTTCATTTCAGTCAGTGGATATTTTTTTAACCAGTGAAATGTAGAGTGGGACCCATCCTTAGCACATTAGGGGATCATGTAAGATCCAGAAAAACGAATATCCATATGTTTTACTGACAAAGTGCACGTTTATTTATTTACAGCATTCTTTTTGCTTAAAGAATAATTGCAACACAAATGCTACAGTTAAATTATTTAAAATGTGGAAACTGACCTCTTCTCCAGACTTGAAAGACAAAAAACTTTCTACAGCAGTCAATGTACCTATAAAAAAAAAAAAAAAAAAAAAAAAAAAAAGAGAAAAAAAATATTTTGCATTCCTTGTAATAATCCATTAAGACATCACTCCGTTCCATGGGGCAACAACGTTAGTAATATATAAAGAGTACTTTGCACTAATATGCATTTAGATATTTACTGGAAAAAGTCAGAAAGGACAATCACTAGTGCAAGACGTCTAAATCATTGCAATAGCACTATTACACAATATACTTATCAGTATAGAGTTGCAGGAGAAAAGAGCACCATACGGTCATGGTGAAGGAATATATGTTTCCGTTCCTCTCTGTTGCTAGTCACAGGATATAGATAGTCTTAAAATACTATATATATATATATATATATATATTTATTTATTTATTAAGTGTCGTCACATAAAATACAAACAACCAACATGGTCAAAAGGTGAACAGGTACAAGTGATACCTTTAAGTACAAGCAAGAAAAGATGACCACACTCGATTGGGGTAATTGAATACAAACATATATATTTAGTAGAGAAGCACAAAATTGGAGAGAGACCTTTGAAAAGAACATAGAAGTGTGACGATGCATAAAGTGGATAGGGAAGAGGTAGTAAGGAGAAGGAGGGAAGTAGTAGGGGGAGGTTTGAGACCGAATCCTGGACTCCTCTGGGCCCAACTGGTGTGTAGCCTACTTAAAATTTATCACAGGAAGAGGGCCGAGACACACTGAGGGTGGTCAGGCAGTATCTGAAGTATCATTATAAAGGAACCAGTCACCCCAAAGATACCAAAGTTTATTAAGTAATTGTTGTCTAGAGGGAGGATATAGATTTTTCCCATGCTTTACAACTAGACATCTGGCTACGTTGAAGATCTGAGTGGACAGGTTGTCTGCATGTTTATGTAGGACCTAAATAGGGGAGCCGAGGAGAAATGACCATGGACATTTGGAGACCTGGACGGTAGTGACATCATTAATGAGAGCAGCAACATCATCCCAGAATGAGGCGATTCATGGGCAGGACCACCAGACGTGGAGAAAGAACCCCCGTTCCCCACAACCCATCCAACATTAAGTCAGAAGTGGAATCAGACAGATTCCTTTCAGCCTGGTGGGGACCAGGTACCAACAATAATATATTTTGTAGGTATTTTCTTTAACAAGGGATGAGATGGATGTTCTAGAGACTCTCTCTCTAATTGTTGTCCAAGTGTCCTCATCTGGTGGTCTGACCAAGTCAGCATCCCACCTGAGCTCATGTATGGGGGGGGGGGGGGGTGTTTGTTTGCTTGGAAGAGGTAAGAATATATAGTGTGGAAATAATCCCCCTTTGCAAAGGCGAGTGCACACATAAGGATTTCAGGGGAGTTAAAGATCTTGTTATATCAGGTTTAGGAACGGAGTCAAAATAGTGCCTCATTTGGAGTTAAGTAAACGGGCTAACATTAATAAAGTTAAATTTCTCCAGTAGCATTGATAGTGGAATACATTGATCTGCATGTAAGACGTCTCCCACTATCCTGATATCCCCACAGGTAAAATTGTAATATAAATTGTGTCTTCCACAAAAACAATAATACACTTCATTTATAGACAACGGTGATAAAAAGGAAGCACATTGTTGAAATTTGCTATATTACAATCTGCAAAAATTGGTCAACTAGCATGGTAAATACTTGAATATTGGTTTACAAAATACATGTTGAAAATTTACGTACCAATATGAGACAAATGAAATGTAATTGTATGATGCACTATCTGTATACTGATGTTATGCCACTTGTATTTTATATTGTGCACAAAGTATTGTGATTTTTTGGGGGTATTATTTTCCTATAGTGATCTTTAGTCTCTTTCAGATCAGATTTTGGTTTATATTTTTGTAAGACTCAATAAAAACAAACTTGATTTAATAAGAAAAGGAAGCACATTGTTCATTTAAAACTTATTAAGCTGATGCAATCCCCGCACACAATGTAACATTACAGAATATAGCTGCACTAATGCTTTTTAGACTAGAATGTGGTTAAAGTATAAAAAAAAATAAAAAAATAAAAAATTTACTTTCTTAAGCCTCCAAGAAAATGTATGGAAAATATCTTTATATATAACAATTATGTCTATGCCCTAACCATAAAGTAAACAAAAGAGGATCCCTTATAAACATGTGTGTGCAATAGAATCACGTGTCCACAGTCGTGGCAGAGGTCATTCATTCACCCTCCCTGTGATAGCCAGTAGGACTTTTCCCCAGCAGCTGTGCCTTCACTGAAGAGTCCAACTTGTCCTTAGCAGCAAAGGGGCCCAAGTAGGATTTGACAAAATGTTTTAGGGTATGAAGCAAATATTAAATTCATTACAGGATCTGTTATTTAAGATCTTATGAGAAACTGCAACTGTGTAATCAGCATTGAGCAAAACACAGACATTTATAAAATAAAAAGCATATTTTGTAAGACCCATAAATGATAATAAATATACCTTGCATGCTGTGTCTGGTAAATAGAACCCCTAAATCAGCTGGAATGGAGTCAAAGCCACAGGTGCCAACAATATACACCCCTTTCTCTGCTGCCTCGCTGTCATACTTCAGGATCATTGATTCAAGGTACTGTAGATAAGAGTAAATAGTACTTCAACCTCTGATATTATGGAGAAAAGTATTGTGAGAGCAAATGATATACAAATGCATTTCATTACTAGATCATATGAGTGATAATCTAGATTATGGACAGTGCAGTAACCCACCAAGTACAGTATGTTATTTATTAACCATCAAGTAGAGTATATGTACATTTTTTTACAATAATTTAATATTTGTCTTTTAAAAATTTGAAGCCAAAAAGGTGGAATTATCCTAAAAGTAACATCCACATACATGGTCCCCCTGACCTGTGGAGTTACCTCCTCTAGGACCCCCATAATTTGCAGTGTCTGTAAAAATCGCTCCCCACAAAAGAGGCCGTAGTAGATTGCTAGGTCAACCCCACCTCCTGCGCCCTTTATCATGTCGCTACAAGCCCCAGTGCTAACTGGGAATGTGCTGGGACCACTGCATGTGCGGCCCAAAGCAGTTCATGATGATGCCAAGTTTTATTTTTCCTTTGGCATCCTCCAGTATATTATAATAAAACTAAGTCTACCATATTCACTATGAAAAATTATGCACTAGGCACATTTAGGCAAAGATATTTTATGAGATTACTATTTATTATTTAGTAACTGCCTTTTCAGACAATGATTTCACACAGCTGGCTTTGTAAAATAATGCATATAAATGAGGGATTGTTTACTTGGTAATTGGGTTTCACTGACTCCTCCACTGCAATGTTCTCCAATGGGTTAATCCAACCATCCACATGAGTCAGGACGGGAATGTGTTTGGTAGAAAGGTGCTTAGTGCAGATTATATATATTATATATGGAACTAAAGGGACAAAAGTAGAAACCCTTGCAGTCCTTTCATTTACAATCAGAGAACCATTCGGTTAAAATTTTATTTTTTTAAACCCTTAGGGGCATATTCAATTGTTAGCGAGACAGGTGAAAACCCCGCGCTCGAAAAAAAAAACCTGCGCTCGTTTTTTTAAAAAAAAACGCTCAATTCAATTGTTAATATTGCATCCACCCCCTCGCGCTCTATTATTGGTCCTAGCGAGTTTGAAATGAGGAGTGGTTAAGGCAGTCATTTTAGTATAAAAATTTAATGCAAATTAATTCAATCAAGAATGGCCCCAGCACTGCACAAGAGAATGGGCCCCCACACTGCAATCAAGAAGGGCCCCAGCACTGCTCAAGAGAATGGGCCCCCACACTGCAATCAAGAAGGGCCCCAGCACTGCTCAAGAGAATGGGCCCCCACACTGCAATCAAGGGCCCCAGCACTGCAAGCAACAATGGCCCCCCCGGACAGCAGATTTAAAGATTTTACAAGGAGGTACATTTTTTGCCATTTACAAACATTTCTTGAACACTGGCCAAGCATGGACATTTGTAAGGTACAAATATTTGTGGGACAGTGGGCAAGCCGGACATTTCTTCGAAGGTACAAATAATTTTTGGGACTTTGCGTAAATGAGTGTGTGTAAGTAAAGCATCATAAAACTGAGGATTTCATCCATGCTGAGTATTTTGGGTTTTTTTCCAATAAAAATCTATGGTGTACATGAGGGTGTGTACTGCATTTCTTGGGGTTTTATTAATTTTAATAAAGATTTGTGGTTGGAATGAGGGTGTTGTGCTTTTATTTAACATTTTGCTTTGTGGAACTACAGATCACAGCCAGCCGTGGGTGTAAGAGCATGTTGGGACTTGTGGTTCTACTACAAGTGCAAACATGCCCTGGGTGCCATGGGTACGCTGGTGCTTGTAGTTAGACAAGTAGCAGCATGCCCACACTATTTAGGCCAACATGTCTGGCTGGGACATGTAGTTCCACAAGTCCAATTTTTATTTTTTTTTCATACAAAATCCCCATTTATTACCCTATTACCCACAGCCCAGGTGTAGTAGGAAGAGCCCTAGTGCTATCGGCACTGGGCTAGGTGTCCCCCTTACATTTTTCAGCGGACCCCACTCCCTAGGGAATCCAGGCCAGCGCTGAACAGTCTGTGGGTGTTTAGTCATTATGGCCGTGGGACCCAAACTGCGTTTCCCCCCTCTGCTGTAGTGCCTATCAACCCGGCGGGTTTGCCTAGTGCTGGTTCAATGAAAATAGGGGGAACCCTATGCAAAATTTTTCAAAGATTTTAACTCACACATCAATAGCCTGCCAGCACTAGGGCTAAGACTAAATAGAGTGGGGAGCAAACGATTTTGGTTTTAAAAAAACAACAACAACATGCTACTTTTCACCGAGAGCTGACTGAGGTCAGGCACAACCACCCCCCCCCCCCCACCCTTAAAAAAATGATATAAAAAAGTTTAAATACATGCACCACTAATGTTTTTTTCTAAAGGGGGAACTTTCTAAAAATTATTAAATACTACACTTTTTAAGTACTTCTCAGTTTTTAGGTTATTTTTATGAACTTTTACACCTATTTTTTCAGTTTAATGTATATTTTTCTTAACTTAATAAAAAAAAAATTGTCTTTGAGCAGACCAAGGAGGTGCGGGATGAAACAGCAGATTTGCCTGTTTCCCACTCAGCGTTAAAAAACAATTGAATAGCTTTTTCCGCTGAGGGTTCGCATTCAGCCTATACTTTAACATTGACAAACGGTTGGAGCGCGATAACACCGTTTCGGTAAAAAAAAAAAAAAAAAAAAAAAAAAAAAAAAGATTAGAATTGCGGGAGAAGTTTCCGCGCTCAAATATAAGGAAAAATAGCAAAAAGATGACTTAACGCGCTCGAACTTCAAAACTCACTAACAATTGAATATGCCCCTTAATGTGCTTTTAAGGCAGTAAATGTAGCCACCCTAGTGATTGAATTGCTTTGGTACTATCAAATTACGTATGTTGACATGGAGGCGGTAGAGTAAATGAGGGATCATTTATCGAATAATAGGGTTTCCTTGACTCCTATAGGGCAGCATACTATCCATCCCCAAGTTGTTCTATTACTTATATATGTATTTGAGATATGTCACAGCTGGGAGAAAACCAGGAAGGAGGGACTTGTGGCCCTATATACTATATATAGGGGTGTTTTCTTTCCTACCCTATACTAACATGGAAGGGAGGATTAATCCATTTGAGTATCCTAATAGAGTAAGAGAAAACTATAATTTATTTATATTTAATTTTTGTTACTAAAAAGACAGCTGAATAAGGTGAAAAGCACTTAGTAACTGGAAAGGCTTCCACCTGTGACCACATGAGATGCTATGCCTACTTGAAGGCACTTGTCAAACTTACTTGGGGTTCTCCACTGATGTCAACAAAGTGTGCTCCATTTTCAACACAAGCCTTCACCACGGGTTCACCATAAAACCTGTACTAAAAACCACAAACAATAGGTATGTTTATGTTGTTTTTATAAATAACATGTGTAGAAAGCATGCAAAACCACACGCAGATTATACATCTCTTATTATATAATAAAAATGTTTTATTTAATAACTCTGGAATAGCCTATAGGTCTATACATCATACTAGACTTCTATTCAGAGGATGTTTATTTTTTCATCATTCTCCCTCCCTTGTTGAGTTATTATTATGGCTTACTTCACAGGCATCATATGAAAAGGAGGGGAAAGATGTCAGCAAAAGATTTCTATTTCTAAAGTGAACAGAGCAATATAACATTATTAAGAATTAAATAACATGTTTGACTAATAAGAGGAAGAAGAAAAAATATGAAAGTCCACAAAATGACTGGTATAACGTGCCAGTAGAATTATGTTCAGTGTGGGAATATGAGGAGGGGGGGAGGAAACCACAAATGTGTTACTTATTCCAACAATGAAATGTTTAAACTATAGAATTCTATGTTTCATTTCAACATCATGATATTTGTTCTTTAAAGGTCACAGTTGTGTGAAAAAAAGTTTGACATAAACCATTAAGTAGGGAAGACCACAAGACTATGTTGGGCACCAGAGTCAGCTTTACTAGTAGTTCAGAAAGGAGACTACTTGCCACTTGTAGGGGGGTGTCTATGGCCCTCTTGGCTGAAAGAGAAGGGTCATTTATGTCTAGTACACATTTGTTTGGGGTATGAAACACACCAATGTGGTATTATGTGTGTATGACACATACCCTGTCAGACATACACAGACAAGATTAGTAAGGTACAACACAGACCACTTTTTGATGCATCTAAACTCTAAAGAATATCTAGTGCGTGTGTAAAACTAATCACATTAATCCTGTTGAAAATTAATTTTGGTGCATATTACATAACAATGGCTCTAGTATCACATAGGACTAAATTATGTCTAAACAATAATTGCAACATATGATCAAGATAACTACAGGAACTTTACCCTCAAAGAAATGTACATAATCTCTGAACAACTGATTACATGTCCATGAATAGATAATAAAATGAAGCAACTTTACAAATCTCATTTCTGCAGTGGGTCAAATGTTGTAGTGTCTATCTCACAGCCACAATACTGTTACTTTGCCCAGTTACATATTACTAAAATATTAGGCTGAAGCCCGGAACAGGGGGTGCAATATCAGCTACTCTAGAACAAAAAAAAAATAAAAAAAATTGAATTTTATTTTGTATTTGTTTCTCGGGGCAACATTACATGATCTTTAGGGAAAAATCCTCCCATTTTCCACCACGAGAGATCCTTGATATACGAGCTGCTGCATTGATCTCTTAAAAATTAGACTACAGTGAACAGTTTACTTAAGGGCAAAGTTATTAAAAACAATAGAGTCCTTGGTAGGTATTACACTACAATAGTATTGTAGGGAAATATCTCCCAGACTCTTCAAAATAAGAAATATTCAGAATTAATAAAAAAAAAAGAAAAATAGTTTGGCATATTACTTGGGGTTCAGTGTTCCACCCAATCTAACAGACCCCCCAAATCCATCAATGTACAGCGACACTCTGTTCCTCCTGGCCGGCAGAGTGTTGTCCATAGGCAACACACTGCCTGTACAATAAAAGACTGTCTTGGCTAAAGTGTCTAATCTAAGATCTCCATTCCATCTTTCATACTTTCTCCTCCCTCGACTACCCCCTGACATCCACAAAATTATGTGGTTACTCCCGGCCCATATCCTGACTGCAGCCAGATGCTTAATAGCCAAGAAATGGAAACAATCAGAGAGCCCTTCTGTTTCAGAACTAATTCAAAGTGTTTGGCAAATACACAACCTAGAGCACATGACTAGTGTAGCTAATGATCGCCCTTACAAATTTCTCTCCACATGGCACAGGTGGCAAGATTACTTCTCTGCTACACCTTCCCCTTCTTAAAGAATGAAAACAACGTTACCTTAGTTATTGTCGGCGCCGAGTCTAGCTAGGTTCTCCTTCCCCTTCCTCCTTCTTCTTTGCTCTTCCCCTTACTAACATTCCCTCCTCCCCCCCAAACTGTCTCCCCTCCATGTTCCACTTCCTCTATTTCCTCTCCCTTTCCCCCTCTCCAGTTTCCCCTCATGGTACTCCGGATATCTCATAACCGTATCTCTGTCGACTCTCGTTTATCTTCATACTACTAATCCTACGGACCATTACGTTTGTGGTGGCCCCGAGTTCTATGCCTCACCTGTTTTGCAAACTCTTGTTGTTAATATTGTTATGAATTGTTTGAACATAACAAATACTGTACCGTTTATCTTTTGACAAAAATCTTAATAAAAATATATTTAAAAAAAAAAAAAAAAAAAGACTGTCTTGGCAAGAGCTAGTACAGCATCCCAAATCATGGCAAACTTTACCCACTGACTGTTGCCAGGGAAGTCTTTTTTTTTTTTGCCATGCAGGAAGTGTGTAAGCTGTCAGCAGGAGAAAGAATAGCATCGTTAAACAATGGCAAACATTGAGGGCCCTGCCAGATCAGATAGAATTACATTTTTGCACTAATCTTTAAATGAATGTACCGGTTGTTTAAATGTATAAACAGGTTGGTGTCTGTCTCCTTAAGTCGCTCACAATATGGAGTGGTGTTGCTCTTTGTCGACATTATAGGGTTCCTGTACCTGCCAACTTGACATTCAATAAAAATGACTTGTCCGGCAACACCTCAATAAGGCATGTATTTCAAAAGCTAATCTATCGAGGTACCGGGACAGACAATGTTTTGGGGTGTGTCCTCATTGCACCTGACATAAGGATGAGAAGCACCACCCAGAAACACTTTCCACCATGACACCCACCTGTCTTTCAATAAATGTAAGCATGACTAAGGTATATTGATTGACACGCCTTTTTGCATTGTTAAACTTATTGAACTCCACTGTGTTATACTTAAAAACAACCATAGTTTAGGCCATAGAGAATATTAGATCAAAACAGACCTAGGTAAATTCATGCTATTTTGTACAAGCCAATAAATGTGCAAAGATTTTCTTGGTTTGTGCAGCTGTACAATACTTACTGGTCCCACACAGTCGAGAACAACAGAAGCTTTCTTACACATATCAGCCAGGGCGGGGGGATCATTAATGTCACAGATTATAATGTCAACGGACTTCAGCTGTGGCCTAGCTAACAATTGAAAGGAAAAAAAAAAAATCAGCAGCAGTGCCTGGTACTAAATGTAAGACTTAGTTTAAATAGATTAAAACAATATACAATAAATATTTTATAAACAGCAATTCATCCATAGTATACAAATAGAATTTACATTTCTAACGCAGGGTGCACTGTAATGCACAAAGAAATATATGCACTGGGTTGCTAATAAATGGGTTAATTATGTCCGTACAGACCTATGAACATTATTTTCAGTTATGGATTAAAAACCATGGGTATGTAAACAAAATACATACACAGATTTAAGATTCAAACAAAATGTTTCCACAATCTTTAATCAATATTTTAGCATTTAAATAAGATATGTATATTAAGGCTACACAAACTGGATGCTAGAGTAGTTTTGTGTTAGCTATTCAACTAAAGTTATAACCTACGCAGGCATATTTTACAATCACGCATGCAGTCATCTTAATGACGAGCCTAGACACAAAGCTGACCAAACATTGTATTGCTACGTTTTGCATGCAGTACCTACTACCCCCAATGATGAGGTTAGTTCACAGTTATGGAATTTAAACAATAGCTGGAATGGGCGCAATGCCTATAGCGTCTCTCACCCAGATTATTCGCGGCCTTATGTAGCACTTCCTCCAGCTTCTTCTGGCTCCTGCCAGCAATAGCCCATCGGAGCTCTTGGCCCCTGAAATCTACCCCATCCGCTACACGTGCCACCTCCTCCACCACGAACTGTCCTGTGAACCCCGAAGCCCCGTAAATGACTATCTGGTACTGGCGGTTTGCACTGCCGGTCACCATGGTGACTGAGCTGACAGCGGTTGTAGGGTAAAGTGAGGAACAGCTACACTGACGTTCCAGACTCCACTCAGAACGGGCGTGGCCAGTAAACATCAGGCTAAGGGGGCGTAGTTTGTCAAGCTGCACGTCAGATTTTTTTCTCTCGAAATAAACTTTATTGAAATATCTAAGCTGAACATTACTAGAGTGGAGGGTATAGGCACGTGTTGGATTAGATATCAGAAATATGTCACCAATTGATTGTAATAGACATATTAAAATAAATCTGCAGCTATAGTGAAGGCAGGGCCTGATTATCCAACAGGCTGACTAGGCTGCAGTCTAGGGCGCGAGGCATTTTGGGGGGAACGCAAACATTTTTGGAAACTGAATTTGACATTCATTTTAAAATGTAATATAATCGTTGTTCTCCAGAGTAAAAAGAAAACATGAAAAACATATGTAGTAAGGTTTTAATCTGGACATATTTACATGGTGAAGGCTGAGGACAATGAGTCATCCTTGGTTAGACTCTTAAGCATACTTGCCAACATTTCTTTGTCTTTTTCCGGGAGATGCCGGCTGGGACGTGGGCGTGCAGGGGGCGTGGCGGCGAAATCGCGTCATTTTGGCCCCGCCCTGTGACGGAATGACGCAAATCGCGTCATTTTACAGCGGGGGCAGGGCTAAACGCCGCGATTCCGGGTGAATCGCGGCGTTTAAACTGAATTTTTCCCACTTCCTATCAGCGAGATTGCCACACTCGTCCGGGAGACTCTCGCAAAATGCGGGAGTCTCCCGGACAACAAGGGAGAGTTGGCAAGTATGCTCTTAAGTGAGTAGGAAAGACAAGGATGGCGACAGCGCAGGCATGACAGTCCCTTCCCCCTCCACCTTCAGAAGCGCTCGTTAATGCTTCCATTCTGCAATACAGTTCTGATTTTAATGAAAACAAATAAATGACAAAGATTGCCGTGACCCTTTAAAAGTGTCAAGTGGAACTGAGTTTACAAAACATGGGAACATAAACATTGATGGAGGGGAGAAGGGGATGCAGGAAGCTGAATTTTGAATTAAGGACAAGTTTGTTTTTATCTACTACATATTAGCCTGGCATGGAAGGGGAGGGGACGCTATGAGCATATTAGTTAGCTCAGGGAAACCTGAACCCTTAATCAGGCCCTGAGTGTAGGAAGACATTTCTAACAAGGTCTTTACATAATAAATATTTGTATGTCTAAAACTTAAAATATATATTGTTGCCATTTTAAATACTGTATCTTTTTAGGCTTCTAGTAATGCTGTTTGACTAGTTTTCATATATCAAACAGGAGGTAATCTACTAAATGCCGGTTTGTAGAAATAGTGAAAACTTTTTTTTTTATTTATCTTTTTTAGATATTTTCAGGTAGACTTATAAATCACAAGTTTTCCAACCCTCAATGGAAAAATATCTCCAGACATCACACCATATCTCCCAACCCTCGCGATTGGGACAGCTTTGTCCCACGGCTGAGAAAGTTGGGAAGCATTGTCTATTCTCTGCTGCTCTGCGTGGTGCAGTGTGCATGGCAATGAAGGTGTTTGGAGGGGAGGGAAGGACAGTATAGGGTGGCCCAGCATGTCCAAGGTGCAGTGTGAATAGGGGCTCTGAGCTGGGATGCTCTGCAACATGGCAAAAACCCAGCTTGAAAAACCCGGGAAATTGCAGGGATGGCAATGTGAAAGTGGTATTAGTAAATCGATCTCGGAAATTGCTAAGAATAAATTCACTGATTTCAAAATGAGTGAGATGGAGAAAACTCACTTTTATGCATGTACAAGCAATGAAATGAATGGGTCCATGCATTTAAATGTTGTTTCCATAAGTGCATTAAAAAACTCCTTGAAGTGAGTGGGCGTATTGAAATGAAAGTGAAAAGCTCCGTCTATTGAGTATTCTAGTACGAGCTAAACAGGCTAGTTGTAGAATAGTCTGAAATTTGGCCCCTCTTCTGGAGTTGTTAGATGAATTCCAAATTATCCTAATTTCCCCCCATGTCTCGAGAGCACCCCAGCAGTGTCTCTTTTCTAATGTCAATAAAGAATTTGAAGTATTTCATTAAGTGATTATTCATTTGTGACCACTTTGATTGTGCTCAAGATTAAATGCTTACTACTATTTCATTAATATCATTACAGTGAAAGCTTTCAATATGAAGCATAATCATAATGTTAAATAAATTAACAACTTAATTAAAGACTTCCAATCTCTGATTATGTGATAATTTACCAATTAATGCTGCTTGGGTGCTCTGGGGCTTGTGAAAAAAGAAAAAGATGAATGGGAAAAGCTCAGAGGTTTTTAAACAATGGATTCACTTTTTTTATATATTTTATTACATTTTCAATAAAAATACAGGAGGGATAACAAAACAAAAGCCAAACATAGATTATATTATGTGTGAGTAATTGAATTTGTATAAACTGCAAAGAAATGATGGGATAAGGATTCCAAAATATTTAAGTTTTTTGTTTACTATTTTAAATTTGGACAAGGATTAGGGTTGAGTTGTATCTCAACATGGCCACCGAGAGGGAGGGGGGGGGGGGGCAGGTATTATTTACCCAGGCCCTCCCTGTTGAATTTTTTTAAAAAAAAATTGAAAAAAATTCAATAGCAATTTTTTATCTCTTTTGTCTTTTTTTCCCCCCCCGCCGTGGGTGGTTGGGGTGGGGGTTTGTTCGTTGATGGGGGGAGCTGGATAGTTAAAAAAAAAAAGTAACATACTCACGTGATTGCGGCACCAGCGTCCCTCCTCTCTGCTCCGTTCACACTGAATGTCGGGCGTGACGTCATCAAGTCACGCCTGACATTCAGTGAGGAGCAGCGCAGAGAGGACCCAGCAAGAACAAAAAAGAGAGAAGACAGAAGAAAGAAGCTAACAAAAAGTAAGTAAAGGAGCGGAGAGGCAAGGGGAGGAAAGCAGAAAGGGACAGTGTGATAAAGAAGGGGGGGAGAGGCACAGAGTGATAAAGAAGGGAGGGGGAGAGGGGCACAGAGTGATAGAGAAGAGAGGGGAGAGGCACAGTGTGATAAAGAAGGGGGGAGAGAGGCACAGTGTGATAGAGAAGGGGGTGAGAGGCACAGTGTGATAAAGAAGGGGGAGAGAGGCACAGTGAGATGAAGAAGGGGGAAGAGAGGCACAGTGTGATAAAGATAGGGGGCGGAGAGGCACAGTGTGATAAAGAAGGTGGGGGAGAGGCACAGTGTGATAAAGAAGGGGGGAGAGGCACAGAGTGATGAAGAAGGGGGGAGAGAGAGGCACAGTGTGATAAAGAAGAGGGGGATAGAGGCACAGTGTGATAAAGAAGGGGGGAGAGGTACAGTGTGATAAAGAAAGGGGGGAGAGAGAGGCACAGTGTGATAAAGAAGGGGGAAAGAGGCACAGTGAGATGAAGAAGGGGGAAGAGAGGCACAGTGTGATAAAGATAGGGGGCGGAGAGGCACAGTGTGATAAAGAAGGTGGGGGAGAGGCACAGTGTGATAAAGAAGGGGGAGGCACAGTGTGATAAAGAAGGGGGGAGAGGCACAGAGTGATGAAGAAGGGGGGAGAGAGAGGCACAGTGTGATAAAGAAGAGGGGGATAGAGGCACAGTGTGATAAAGAAGGGGGTAGAGGCACAGTGTGATAAAGAAAGGGGGGAGAGAGAGGCACAGTGTGATAAAGAAGGGGGAAGGCACAGTGTGATAAGGAAGGGGGAAAAAGCAGCATGGATGGTGCAGTGTGATCATAAGGGGGCACAGCGTAGTTGTGATGAAGGGGCACAGTGTGATCATAAGGAGGCACAGCATGGTGATGATGAAGGGGCACAGTGATGTGTGTGTGATAGAGAAGAGAGGGGAGAGGCACAGTGTGATAAAGAAGGGGGGAGAGAGGCACAGTGTGATAGAGAAGGGGGTGAGAGGCACAGTGTGATAAAGAAGGGGGAGAGAGGCACAGTGAGATGAAGAAGGGGGAAGAGAGGCACAGTGTGATAAAGATAGGGGGCGGAGAGGCACAGTGTGATAAAGAAGGTGGGGGAGAGGCACAGTGTGATAAAGAAGGGGGGAGAGGCACAGAGTGATGAAGAAGGGGGGAGAAAGAGGCACAGTGTGATAAAGAAGAGGGGGATAGAGGCACAGTGTGATAAAGAAGGGGGGAGAGGTACAGTGTACAGGTACACAGGGTGCTTGTGGCAATGTAGTCTGTGTGAGGTAGGTGGTGGCTAATTTATGGGTGCTATTTTGTTTGTGGGTTGATGGTGAGGCAATTTAATAGTGAGGACTATTAATTTAAGATGGGGTGGTTTGGGGGCTATTAATTGAATGTGGGGGTGAGTTTGGGGAGCATGAGGTATATTTATTAAATGTGACTATGAATAATTTGATGGCAGTGATGGTTGCGGGAGATAGGTATATCTATGAAATGTAAATACTATTAATTTATTGCTGGGGCTGTTTGCATTGAGGGAAATAGGTTTATTTATTAAATGGGAATACTATTATTTAATTGTTGGGGCTGGAGGAAGGCCTAATTATTACTCATGGGTGCTATTGATTTGTAATTTTCTAAATGTACCCATTTTTTTTTTTTCAAATAGGGCCCCCAACATTCCAGGATCCAGACAAGCAGCAACTAAAGAAAGCAGCAGCCACAGGTGGTGAAAGTGAGATGAACAGGTAGGAGAGAGTAGGAGAGTCTGTGAAATGTTGTGATTCTAGTGGGACAATCCCAATTTTTGGTGAGTGTTGTGCCCAATGTAAGGGGCAGGCCAAGACTGTGAACTGTTTATGTATACACTGCATTCTTTCTATATTACACTATGGTGCTAGATGTCCTGAAAGTCAGGAGTGCTGGGACATATGTCACACACCGGCAAGCGGGCACTGCACCCTTGTGTCAATGGTGTACACAACAAAGCAGGGTTTTTTTCTGTAGGAGGGTGGTTTAGCACTTTTCACCTGCTAGCCACACCTCAATGATGCATAGCCACACCCCCAATAGTATGATCACACACACACTAAATTTTGTGCCGTTGCTGAATTTTTTAAGCATGCTCAACTATAAGGGGGGGGCCCATGACATTGTTGTACCAGGGCCCCTGAATTCCTCTTGACAGCCCTGTATCTCACATGTTTCCAAGTAATGGGAGGAACTTCAAATTTGTTAAAGTTTATTTTATAACTGGTACATGTGCTGCAGGTAGTTCCAGATTAACTCTTGTAGGAACAGACAAGTCTAGGTTCAGAGACAAAGGTTCCAGCGCAAACAGGGAGGAAAGGGGGCAGCTCTGTCTGGTACCTTTTTGGATTGAGTAAGGAAGTGATATATGGCAGTTCGAAATTATTTTTATATGAGGATTTGAGTAGATGGTCTGTAGGGTTAATATGATCTGATTCGGGAACCCAAACCTTTGGAGGGTTTCAAATAAGTGATCCCAAGTCATTAAATCAAAAGCTTTTTTCGCATCCAACGATAAGAGTAAATTGAGGCTCGAGTACCCGGATGAGCCTAGGTGATGCATTAATTCTTATAATGTTTGTGGCAGAGTTTCTGCCCCAAATGAAACCAGTTTGATCCTTGTGGATAATATTAGATAACTTTATTTTTAATCTTTCAGCCATAATTTTAGTAAGAATTTTGTAGTCAACATTTAACAACAATAACAGCTTTTAGGAGGCCCGATCCTCCAAGTTTCTTCCTGGTTTAGGCATAACTTTATTACGGAGGAATTGAAATGTAGTGGTAAGGTGCTATCAGTTATAATACTATTAAAAAAGTCTGTTAGTGGATCAGAGATAGAATTTAATAGAATTTCCTACTTAAACCATCAGGACCTGGGGCTTTAAAAGGTTTTAGAGTTTTAAGGATGTTTGTAACCACCTCTGTTGTAATGGGAGCCAAGTGAGAATCAGCTTGTTGGTTAGATATTTTAGGTAGGTGTACACTTTCCTAAAACTGTAAAACTGTAACAAGATATTTAACTGCTCCTAACTATATAAGTTTTAATATAATTTTCTTAATATGTTCAATATCTCTTTCTCACTACTAGACAGGTTGCCTTGAGCGTCCCTAAACGCAGGAATATTTTTAGCAGTTTTCTCACATCTTAATAGATCAGAAAGTAATTTTTTGTTTTTGTTACTGAGTCTATATGCTTTTCATTGATTTGAGTGGCTTGGTTGTCAAATTAAGCTTTTGTTTGCTTATAGATAAGTTTATTGTTTAAGTTTATTGTTTGGCATAGGATGGACTTTCATGTTTTGATAAGCGTCTGTAACTTCTTTTTGCATTTCTACATATAATTTTGCACTAGCCTTGGAATGTTGTCCTACATAGGAAACTATGTGTCCCCTAATTACAATTTTCGGTGTCTGCTAAAATAAAACAGGATCTTCCTGATGATCTTTGTTATTATACATTAACCATGCCAGGCAGCAGTAAGCATATTTCTAAACTTTAGGGAATTTAATAGGTAGCTAGGAAACTTCCACCGCTTATAGGACCCCAATTTGTTTGTACTGTTATTGTTTACCCAAATCAAAGCATGGTCAGACAATACTATTGTATCTATCCCTGTGTCTCCAAGCTTATTTGTCAATGATGAAGATACAAGCAGGTAATAAATTCTTGATAATGTGCCATATGCAGCTGATAAAGGTATATTCATCAGATTGGGTTTCTAACTCTCCACAGGTACAAATAATGTAACTGATCAGAGAAGTATTTGATTCCTACCCTAGGTGGGCCCCACCCCCGTCCATCCTGGTGGAGGCGTCTACATTGAAGTCTCCACCTACAATCATGCTAGAGTCTATGAATGGATAAAATTAAAATATTACATTCATAAAAAAAAGCTTTATTATAGATGTTAAGTATATATAGGTTACATAGTGTGAGCCTAACTGTGTCAAGGGTTACATCTATGATGACATATCAGCCTGCTGTGTCACAGATCTGAGAGTGTATTATAGGTTGTATGTCTTTCCTAATCAGGATGGAACTCTAGGGGGTAGATGTATTAAACTGCGGATTTTGCAAGTAGCTGATATTCTGCGACTTTGCAGGGAAAATTTAAAACAGCAATGTCTTCAAAGGCAAAACTTGCCTTTAAAGATCTCTGCGTTTTGTTTGAATTTTATGATTCAGCTCTTCAGTGAGCATCTCACTGTAACGAGCACTGTTGATTGTTGAACCATTTTCCTAATAATGATCCAATACTGGCCCTTGAGAATTGTACTACAATACAGATGCTTCTTGGACAGCGCAACGGCTACTGTACAATTCAGCATTGCCGAAATAGACAGCAGCCCTCTATATTTTTTTTGCAGCTTGGGGACAACCTCTGCTGCAAGTCTCGGGCAGTCCCCTTTACCCTGGGGTTGGACGAAGCTTACACTGGGGGAATGATTTTTCCTTCCTCCCTTCCCATGAATATACACGAGTCCCTTGGTTGATTCAGAAGGGCAGCATTATGGCACAGAGCATAATTGTAAAACAAGGTAATGAAAGCCATGCTCTTGGCAACCAATAAATACTTTGGCTATGTATTGTGTTGCTAATCATTGAATTGTTGTACTATGGGTGCAGGACATCTTAGTCTCTCAGCATCTTCATCTATTTCAAAGAAAATATGAACGGATATAGCTCTCTAATGTGTGCTGCCTGTCGTATATATAGGAACTCCACAATATTCCCAAAAGATACAAATCAAACAATATAACCCACGTCACAAGTGCTCACATGAGTCCACAAAATGTCAAATCTTGATGTTCTTGAATAGAGATATGTAGCTCACCAGTGGCAATATCTCTACAACAAAGTAAAAAAACACAATGTATAGTGTAGTACATTTTGATTAACAAATATGGCATATAGACAGAAGTGTCATCTAAATAGAAGGGAGAAGGTTCAATCCATATCCGTCACCCGTATAGAAGAAGGCTTCATATAGTGATATGGAGACCTAGTCTCCCAATAGACATGGTCTATTGGGAGACTAGGTTACAGGAACGATTCTTGTATTAGTCACATCAATAAACTCTTCTCTAGATGGAATTGGACTCTGTATATCGTATAACTCCAGTGTGTCTGCTAATAAAGGGCATATAATGAGGAAGGTAGATGGCACACCAGGGATCACCACTTCTTCCAATGTGTCAAGTGCAGTTCTCTTAGTCACGGACAAAAGTAGGACAATCCGCCAACGTGTTTCATCTCTCAATCTAGAGTCTTTATCAGGGCCTTGATAAACAAAGAAAAAAAAAAAAAAGGAGAGCTGTTTGACCATGTATTGTATTATGCCATCTGTACTTCTGGAGATCACAAGTCCTTTACACTAGTGTATGTAACTGTCCTTATTAGGAGACTTGATCTAATAAACCTCATTTGCTTCAAAAGCCTGCTTTGACGACTACTGACCTGCTGTAATTCCTCCTGTAATGACCTGCAGATTAGACCCAAATCTTATCTGTTTTCCAGCTGTTCTGAGGTTTGGACCTGCAGCTCTGGCCAGTACAATAGGTCAGGGGGAAACCATCCACAGCAACCCTGATCTGAAGGCAAGAGGTCAGGAGTACCAGCAAGGGGGTACAGTCCAGTGGTGGCAGCAGCTTAAGCCTCTCCTACTGCAGTTGGAGGGTGTATTTGGGAGAAAGGGGGACGGTGGCAAGGCAAGCCCAATCGGTCCCCAGCAACACAATAGACAGGTGGCATAGACGGTCCATCCTGTCACACACTGTTTTATACATAAGCCAGATTTATTGGCTATATAGAGAAGCCCGCTTCATCATATTTCAGTAGGGTCACTTGATCTTATTGAGGACTAGCTGAAGTACCCAACGTTGCCTGGGTTTATCTCTTCAAGTTATTAAGTTATCAATGAGTTGGATGTAGGGGCAGCACAGTGGCGTAGTGGTAGCACTTCTGCCTCACAGCACTGGGGTCATGAGTTCAATTCCCAACCATGGCCTTATCTGTGAGGAGTTTGTATGTTCTCCCTGTGTTTGCGTGGGTTTCATCCAGGGTGCTCCAGTTTCCTCCCACACTCCAAAAACATACTAGTAGGTTAATTGGCTACTATAAAAAAAAAAAAATTGACCCTAGTCTCTACCCTGTCTGTCTGTCTGTCTGTGAATGTGTGTTAGGGAATTTAGACTGTGAGCTCCAGTGGGGCAGGGACAGATGTGAATGAGTTCTCTGTACAGCGCTGCGGAATCAGTGGCGCTATATAAATAAATGGTGATGATGATGATGAACCGTCAACCTTTTAAAAATAATTATCAGCTTTGCAGCTCTTCCAACACACCCATGAGGTGGCTGCCTAATGTCGTTTTTGTTTTTGGGGTGTCACCAATAGCCCTAATCCCCAACTTTCCTTAACCAGATACACAAACAGACCAATAATTTTAAATATTTTGAACATCGCAAATCCCACATCCTCTGAACTGAAATCGAGGCAAAAAGTCATTATTATGTCATTGGATCTCACGGGTTTTGGATTCCATAAGTCCAACATATTATTATTTGGTCTCATTCTGTTTGCAACGTTTTCTGTCTTATTTATATAGCATTCGCACATTGCGAATGCTAGTTATAACTAATTTCACTTTTCATACACCAAATAGCAAACTCCAGAGATGTCATAAAAAAAACAGGTTATTCACGTCAAGAGATGGGAGCTTGAGGAAAGGACACCTGGCCACACATGGAAGGATGACCCCTACTCCAGGAACAATGACCAGAGGAATCAACCAATGGGTGTCGAGTTCTTGGAAGGTTGACCATTGGCCTATGAATGGGTCATGACCTTAATACTGTAACTGTGTATCTTTGTGATGTCACTGCTTTTTATGACTGTATAGTGTATACATTGTTCACCTCTGGCTTTGGAAACCAGACCATTTTGATAGAAGCTTGTTGTTGGCGCCAACCACACAGGTGTATGCATGCGATACTATGCCCTGTAATCTATTTTGCAAAAAGAACTCTTGTGCTTTGGATACACAGCGATCGCATCAGAGAATCTTTATTTCATACGATACATATATATGTATCACTGGTTCTCATCCGACCATTCTAATAGCTTTTTCAGTTTTAAATTTCTCTGGATCCAATGAAGGGATTGAGAAATATTATCCCTACAAAGGAGGGGTGAAATATAATACCCCCGCAGAGGAGAAGTGAGAGATATTACCCCTGCAAAGAAAGGGTGAGAGATAATACCCCCGCAGAGGAGGGGAGAGAGATAAGAACCCGGCAGAGGAGGGGTTAGTGAACACTGCTGTGAGAGAGAAATTTGAAATGATTTTTAAATGTGACTGTCTCATTAATATTCTGTTCATGTAGCCTTAAGAACTGTGAGATCTCTCATCATCTGTGTTGTCCCGCATTTCTCGCCAAATCAAACTCAATCTTTCTAAAACAGATTAATAATATTCTCACCCACCAACAGAAGTTACCTACCTGACTTTTCTATTTCTGTTGACAACATGACCATAAATCTTACCCTGCAAGCTCACTGCCTAGGTGTGATCCTTGACTCCTATGAACTATCCTGTGTTCTCAACATCAACTCTATATTTAAATCATGTTGCATACATTTAAAAAAATATTTTCAGAATACGCACATATCTCACACAACACACAGCAAAAACAGTCTGGATTCAGCATTGAGTATGGACTGAAGAGAAGTGAGACAAGTGTGGGGAGGCAAGTAAGTAGTAGATTGCAGTAATCAACATGGGAGATGATCAGAGAGTGGATGACAGTTTTGATGGCATCAATGGAGAGGAAGGGTCTGACATGGGCTATATTGTGGAGATGGAAATGGTAGAATTGGGCAAGGGACTGTATGTGAAGGAGAGGGAGGAGTCGAGGGTGACACCTGGGCATCAAACTTGAGGAGAAGAGGAGGTGTTGATAGTACCAATAGTGATGGAAAGGATAAGAGGAGAGGAGTCTCTGGAGGGGAGGTTAGACTATAAGTTCAGATTTGAGCATATTGAGTTTGAGAAAATGTCGGGACATGCAGGAGGAAATAACAGAGAGACAGCAGGACACCTTAATATTGAAGGAAGGTGAAAGAACAGGAGAAGAGAGGTAGATTTGGGTGTCATTGGCATAGAGGTGGTGCTGAACTGATAAGATCACCCAGTGAAGAGGTGTACAAAGAAAAGAAAGGAGAATAGGGACAAGGACGGAACTCTGACCTTTAGATTTGACAGATAAAAGATCATTAGTTACTTTAGCTAGGCTAGTTTCTGTGGAGTGGAGGGGGCAGAAACCAGATTGGAGAGGATCGAGGAGGGAGTTGTCAGAGAGGTAGTTAGTGAGATGGCTGTAGACTAGCCATTCAAACAACTTGGAGGCAAAAGGGAGGACAGAGATAGGGCAGTAATCTGACAGAGTAGTGGGATCAAGATTAGTATTTTTTTTAGAATAGGCAAGACTAGAGCATCTTTTAATAAAGAGAGGAAAGTTTCAGAGGAGGGATAAGTTGAAGAGATGGGCTGGGTAGGAGCAGGCTGTGGACAAGAGGGATCTGAGGAGATGGGAGAGGATGGGATCAAAGAGGCAGATAGAAGGGGGAGAGGACAAAAGTAGAGAATGGACTTCCTCATTAAAGGTGCGGTAGAAGAAGCACATAGGATGATGCTTGGAGAGCAACCGAGGGGGAAAGGGGGGTGAGGCAGGGGGGATATGAGAGAAGTAGGAGAAGATCTCAGTGCTGATGGGAACAATTTTGGTGAAAAAGAACGTAGCAAAGTCAGAGACAGAAATGGAAGGTGGTAGGGTAGGAGGGGAATGGGAAAGTAAGAAGCCAAAAGTGGCAAAGAGGCGATGGGGGTTGGATGACTGGGAAATTATGAAGGATTTAAATAAGGATTTTTTTGCTAGGGAGAGGTTGGAGCAGTAGAAGGAGAGGATGAAATTGATGTGAAGAAAATCTGCTAGGGAACTAAATTTCCTGCAGTGGCATTCAGCAGTACATGAACATAATTTGAGCAAATGTGGGAGTTTAGAGTGCCAAGATTGGGGGTTGGAATGGCGGAGGGAAACAGTTGTGGCAGGGCAGGCAGAGTTAAGGGCAGAAGAGAGGGTATGGTTGTAGAGGGATGTCACCAGGCTGGGACAGATCAGATTGGTTAAGGGGGAGAGAAGAGTTTGAAGGAAGGAGGAAAAGACAGCAGGGTCCAGAGTGTCAAGATTATGCCGAATAAGAGTGTGTTTGGGGGGGGAGGGTGGTAAGAGAGATGAGGAGATGGTGAAGGAGAGGTGATGATGGTCAGAAAGAGGGAATTGAGATATTGCAAAGTCAGAAAGAGTGACTTTGCACATCCTCCGCTAAGTTAAAATCTTTGAATTCACTACCGTAAAACAATCTGAGTCTAACAGGATAAAGGGGAGCAAACTTCCTTTTCTTTTTAATCAATTTAGAGCAGATAGGTAAAAATTATATTCTAGCCTTGGTCACTTCCGCTGAAAAGTCTTGAAAAAGATATTGGTTTCCTTCACAGGAGATGTTGTCTACTTTCTTGTATGCCATGTGCCTGTTCTATTACGAGAGGGCCAGATTATTCTGGAAATTGAGGGACAAGTAAGGGAAAAGTTTTTCTGAAAGGCAAACAATGCGCATATTATTTCTTCATGACCTGTTTTCTAGGATGTCGAAAACAGAGTTTGTGTTTTGGATATGTACGAGACCTGTTTTTTGAGTTGTGATCTTGGAAAATGTCTACGATTCTATTTTTCATTTACCTGAGACTGTTTAGCAGTTTGCATGATTTGTTCTTTTAGTTTTTGAATTGCAGACATGAATTTACTCGCCTGTTCATTGAATATGGGTTCCATTGTCTCTCTAATTGCTTTTACCACATCTGAGTATGATATTGGACCAGACGCTGTTTTCTGTACTATTTCCCATTTCGCCTTCTTTACTTGGTTTGGGACAGTAGAATCCATCCATATTTTTTCTTGTCCCAATTAATGCGTTTCTGTTTAAACAAATTTCTGCATCTTGGCAAGAAATACAGAATTATTAATATCTCTTCTCGTAGATTACAGTATAAATAGGTGACAGGCTTTTTTTTTCTTTCAATAGGAATTACATGAGAGCGTCACTGAGGCCACAATAGGGAGTGGAGAAGAGCATGGTTCTCTTCTTCTAAAACATTGTAGGAATCTGCACCAGATTAGTTTCAGTAGCAATGGTAGTTATCGCATGTAATTATAGGGTGGCAAGTTGTAGTTGGTTTCCCTCTAGTGGTGAAAAATATTAATAGAGAGGCACTATATTTTCCCTTCTTTTCCTTTTTCCTTCCCAACTGTTAGGAAGTATACCAGGTAAAGATTGATCAAGTTACACACTCATATGCTTACATAGAGATAAGGCTTCAGTAGCTTTACAAATATGCTTGTCATTTAGGTTTTAATGTATATCACTGATAAAGTTACACAGTGTTGTATGCGATCATTGTGCCATATACATACACTATATAAATTCAGATGCTTGACCATTACACCAGCAGGGACTGTAATGACATTGTATACAAATACACATACTTTGATATGGAGTTGATCTCCAATTTTGCAGCGATAACAGCTTCCACACTTCTTGGAAGGGTTTTCACAAGATGTTGGAGTGTTTCTGTGGGAATTTGTGCCCATTCATTCTGTAGAGAGCATTTATGAGGTCAGGCATTGATGCTGGACAAGTAGGCCTGGCTCGCAATCTCCATACCAGTTCATCCCAAAGGTGTTCAATAGGGTTGAGGTCAGGGCTCTGTGCGGGCCAGTCAAGTTTTTTCACACCAAACTCATCAAACCATGTCTTTGTAGGCCTTGCCTCGTGCACTGGGGCACAGTCATGTTGGAATAGAAAAGGGCCTTCATCAAACTGTTGCCACAAAGTTGGAGGTGTAGCATTGTTCTAAATGACTTGGTGTATGTGTTTATATATATATATATATATATATATGTCATGTTGAAATGCCGTTGGTCGATTTTTCAGGCCTGGGGACAAGGTCCTAGTCCGGGTTCCAACCCGGGAAATCCAACTTTTCGCCCACTGGCAAAGTCCATATGAGGTCCTAGAGGCTGTCGGCCCTGTCAATTACCGGGTCTGCCAGAACAAATCTAATTTATTACTATTCTAAAGGAACATCAATATTGTAACAAACCCACTAACAATGTAGTGAACAACAATTATAAACTATAATATAACTAAAACCTTGAATCAAAACAATATAACTTATAAAAGCACAAATAGCTGCTAATTTAAATTAGGGACCACCTCTTGGATGATATACGAGTCTACTAAAAGCATCATTAAATATAGTAAAATTATCTTACTGGTGCAATAACTGGGAATGACCAATAAATGATTGCTTTAAAAAGAGTAGCAGAAGGGAGCATCATAGTCTTGCCATTGGATATGGCTCTGCACGTTCATTTTGACATATACTTGGATCTTCCTGATAAATAGGAAAGAAAACACTTTAGTGCATGAGCTCCAATACCTGAGCACCAAGGCTGTTTTAACAGCATTAGATGGCTGCTTGAGTACAAGTGAGTAGGAGAGAGGAGGAAGGCGACAGACACAGATCCGACAGCCCCCCTCCACCTTCATGCTTTCACCCTCAGAAATGCTCGTTCATGCCTCTGTTCCGTTATATAGTTCTGAATTTAATGAAAATAAAATGAGTGACAGAGATTGCGGTGACCCATTTATAAAACCAAATGGAGCGGAGTTTCGAAATCATGGGAACATAAACGTGTGCGTGTGTGTCAAGTTTGTGTTTACCCTTAGCCTGTCATGGAAGGCGAGGGGGCACATGAGTGTATCAGCCTGGGGCAGTCTGAACTTTAATTAGGCCCCGGTCAAGGAATATTAATTAATCCAGTCATCTATCCCTGTTCCATTCCACACTGAATTTCATTACAGATAAGTAATAAGGATATTACTGTTGAAAGGTTTGGTCAGAAGCCAGATTGAAACGGATTAAATACATTTTTTACTTTATAAATGCTGCTGATGTGGGAATGAACACATTTTCCCGTAATTTTGGATAATATAGGCAATAAAAAGATAGGTCTATGGTCTGAAATAATGCTTCTGTCACCACTTTTGTGGAACGGCTCTAATTGCCAATGTTATCCAAAGTCATGGAAAAATGTGTTCATTCCCAGCTTTTACAAAACAACAAATTTCCTTAGTCTGTTTCAGTCTGGCTTCTGACCAAACCATTCAACAGTAACTCCTACTAGAAGAAAAATGTATCCAATGTCACTTGGTTGTTCTTTGTATTTTTCTCTGAAAGTTCCTTCTCTCTGTGCATTCTTGAGAGAGAATGCTACTGCTACCTTACATCTCTATCCAGAAGTTCCCAGGGTGTGTATATAAATCTGGAAACACATAAATTACACATACTACATGTAATTCACACACATGCATGCATACCTAGTTTTTATTATGCAGGCATACAGCATGCATGTGAACTAATTGCAGTTCAACCATGTAGCCTGTGTAATTCATAATTGTCTGTAATTAACTGGTGAGTCTATTAAACCAACACATACCCATCTTTCCTCCCATCAGATTTCTCACACACATTGATTTGATATGAACAGCAATGTATGTCATGTGGCTATGCAGTGCAAAGGCAAGGATAAGAAATTCTAACCAGGATAGTGAGAAGTCTACCCATATTTTCAGCCAAAAAATCTCCATTGCGACTCCCATATCGGAAACATTTGCAAATTTCACTTTCTAAGAACAATGTAAGTAACGGACAAAAAGCTGAATAATAAGACACACGCAATACTAGTCAAAATACTAAATACACCATGGGATTGCTCACAATAGAATATAGACAAAATCTGCAACAAAATATATAATGGTGCAATCACATGGAAAAAGAGACCACGAGTAGCCAATATAGAGTGGTGTCTTGATGTAACCACTCCTGAATGACCTTCTATCTATTAAGTAGGTGGGCTTACTGGACATCAGTTAATTTGGCGACAGTCAGCTCCGTGTATAAGGTTTTTTCCACAAAAGATTAAGTTGGATCAAGACAAGAAGAAGATTCCAGATATTTAGTATGAACACTGCACTACAGAAAATATTATGCCAACAACAATATTATTAATAACTATAAATATATATATATATATATATATATAATTATATATTAGAGATGCTCAGGCTCGGATCCTCAAGAACTGAACACACCTGAACTTAGGGGATCCAAGTACCGAGCCGGCTCGATTCTGTACTTTAGCGCTTTTTCGGAATCAAAAATGAGGCAAAACATTATCGATACGTCGTTGGATTCAGGAGTTTTGAAATCAATAAATACCGCCCTCCACGGCGATCTAGCGCCATTTGAAAGAGGGACACAGAAGGGGTAGCACAGTGTGTAGAGCAGTTGGGCAGCCAAATAAGATAGAATTGAAAGACGAGGTGGTAACAGTGTTCAACAAAGTCTACAGTGACATTCAGGTGAGCTTATTCTCATTGCAAAAAAAATACAAATACTAATGCTGGCAGGGTTGGTCTAATTCTGCAGTCAAATTCTACTGTGTTCTATTGGTAACACACAAAGAGGAGAGCTCCATTGCGAATTCTCATTGCAGAAAAATACAAATACTAGTGCTGTCAGGGTTGGTGTAATTCTGCAGTCAAATTCTACTGTGTTATATAGGTAACACACAAAGAGGAGAGCTCCATTGTTAATTCTCATTGCAGAAAAATACAAATACTAGTGCTGGCAGGGTTGGTGTAAGTCTGCAGTCAAATTCTACTGTGTTATATAGGTAACACGCAAAGAGGAGAGCTTTATTGCGAATTCTCATTGCAGAAAAATACAAATACTAGTGCTGGCAGGGTTGGTGTAATTCTGCAGTCAAATTCTACTGTGTTCTATTGGTAACACACAAAGAGAAGAGCTTCATTGCTCCATTGCTAATTGTTATTACTGAAATACAAATACTAGGCCTTGCAAGCTTTTCTTCTGAATTTGTAGTCAAAGTTTATGGTATTATCAAAATGGATTCACAGCAGTACACAGAAGAGCAGGAGCACCAAGCAGCTGCTGCCACCAGTCATGATGATAGTAATCCCTGTTTGTCATCTGGTAAAGCCTATGTAAAAGTACATAGTGTTTTTAAGTCAGGGAAACAAAAATGTAAAAAAACACCTTTTACCTTGGTCAAGAAAAAAAGAGCTGTAATCCAGGCAAAATTGTCTGCAGAAAAAAATAAAATTGCCAACATGCCATTCTACACACGCAGTGGCAAAGAAAGAATGAGGCCTTCGCCTTACACTATGAGTGCACAACTGTTACTGAGGCATCTTCTTGTAAGGTCATTCAGACTCCAAAAGTTGTGCCCAAATACTTTTACGTGTGAAAGCCAAGCTGGAAGAAAACAGTAAGGCATTAGAGGAAAATGTATGTTCAGATTCAGAAATGACACAAATCCTTGAGGAGAGTCCATCCACGAGTGCCATGTGTAATCGTGATCATTCTGATAGTGTACCCATAAAGAAGGCCCCTTTCAGCATTTCTGCAGATGTGTGCCCGAACAGCCCGAGTGTAGCCGGTGATACACCAATTGAGGATGCCACTTTGGAATTGCAACAGGATGAGGGGGATATTTGTGTAGCCGACGAGGGCGCTAATGAGGATGGAGGTTGATGAGGATGATGTTGTTTGTGTAAGTCCTGCACCGGTGGATGCAGTTCTGGCACGTGACAAGAAGAAGAAGTCCTTTGTCGTGCCTATATATATATATATATATATCTTACTAAGGGGCAAAATTCTAGTTGTCTATAGCTAAGGGGGAACAGTTCTAGTTTCCTATAGCTAAGAAGGGACAGTTCTAGTTTTATATTACTAAGAGGGCACAGTTCTAAATATATGTTACCACAGGGCAGAGTATAACCTGATACACCAGTCAAGGGGTAGTAGGAGGGTCCAGTGCTTCTTTGCACTGGATAGTAAATCCTTTGGTTTGGAGGTGAAAAATACTGGTGAAGTGTGGTGGAGGTCTACTACGTTTAGGTTATTCCTATTCACGAGTCTCTGTGTATCCAAATAATTTTAGCTCACCATTACAACTTCTTTTAGGCTGTTGATATTACTTCCCCCCAGTGACCTCCACCACAAACAACTACAAGGGAGAAGATCTGCCTCCTATGTGTTCCAGGAGCGGATTGTTTAATATACAGTTTTGGACAATGTTTTTCTATGTTCACTGTTTTTTTTTCTTAGTTCACGTTACTTAATTCAAGTTTGCCTGCCCATCTCTTCTTTCCGTTAACTATATCACCCCCACCCACGTCCCCAGGAGGATCTTCCCATCTCTGTGTACAGATATTATATCAAGAGGGAAGAGCCCGATAAGAGAGAAACTGCATTACTAATATGGCTGTGATAATAGATATATATAGTTGACACTAAGGGCTAGATTTACTATCAGGCGTGTTTGTAAAGCCGCCGACTTTCGGCGGGTTTGGCGGCGGTTTAGCCATCGCCGGATTTACTAAGGCTAAAGCCGCCGTCCACACGGCCAGAAATGATGTTTCCAAACCCGCCTCTGTATAAAGCGCCATGACGGTTTCAACAATGTTCTACATACAAACAGCCGGATTTACTATTAGGGGGTTTATAAAGCTGCCGGAAAACTGCCATTTAATAGACCAAAATGAAAGCGCTGCTTGTGAGCAGCGAGATTGTTCAAACAGTGTGCTGTTTGAACTATTTAGCCATTTCTAACATAAGAGAAAGAGCCATTTTGTGCAAAGTTTCCTCCTTTAGGATTGTATATGGGAAATGGGCAAACTGGCATGTAATTTGAGGTTTTTTGTTTTTTTTTCCCATCCTGTATTATTGAATCCTATTTACTGATGTAAAGGTTTACCGGCCACTCCACGTGCATTTAAAGTGCGTATGAATCTGGAATCTTTGCCTGATGTGGACGTAGTACCAATGTTTGTACTCATGTAAACCAGGTTCCTAGATATATTTGGTGGGGTGCTTATGTATGCACCTGTTAAGGTGTCTGATATTATCCTGGCTTGCTGTCTGATACATAATCTAGCTTTACATCAACTTACCCCACCGATTATTGCAGTACACAGTGAACAAGTAGGGGCCCGTGTCCCATTTGGTGATGTGCAGAGCACACAGGGGGGAGGCAGATTTGAGACCGTCTCATTACAAACTACTTTAAATGTAAGTGCATACAATAAAAAACATATATTGGTTTTTGATTTTATGTCAGTGCAATGGTTTTATTTATGGAATATTTTAATAAAATTGGACTCTTTAAACAGAGGATAGTGTGTACTGTGAATGTTGTGATTGTTAAAATCCCTGGAAAGTGACAGTTAGAGGTCAATGTGTACGTGAAATTAGTGCATCGTTTTAAATAAAACAGTATACTCTTGTTTAATGGGAAGAAAAAAAAGAATGATATGAATGAAATATAACTGCATTTATTGCATTACAACATAATAAAAGAAAAAGTATAACGCTTACACAAAACATTCCCCAAGAATACATTTTTGCCCTAGCGCCGTCTTTTCGCTGGCATATCACTGTGCTTAGCCCCACTCTCTACCCTCCCTCGCCCACCCCTGGTGCGAGCACCTCTCCTTGGAGGAGTGCTATGTGTCGATCTGCTCGGCGTACTAACAGTACTGGTGGAGGCCGATGAAAAAGGTGCCGGCAAGCGGGCAATGAGTTCCTGCTGGAGTTGGCCTGCCAGCCGGATAACATTGGCATTCCCCTCGCGAATGGAGGAATGGATGGCGTCCACAGACCCAGACATTTGGGCCAGCTGCACGTTCGTTTGCTCCAAAGCGCTTGCCAGCCGGTTTATTGCAGCAGGGATTTGGCTAGTGGAGCGGTGTATTCGCCTCAACTGGCCCGCGATTTGGGACATGTGGCGAGTTTGGCTTTGCATAAATATTGTTTGCTGCTGCTGGAAAGCGCCAATAGACAGCGCCATTTCTCTGGCTGGGTGCATAGTTGGAGGTGCAGGTTGCTGGTGTTCTAGTTGTTCAGCAGGGCCAGGTGAAACTTCCTGGAGGCCAGACCAGGGTGATGGTCGTTTGATCCTCTGGCTCAGGGGACATTTCCAGGGACTCCGCCTGAGGTGGCTGGTATGAAGAGGGCCCTGTGTATGAAAAATGACGGTAAGTATATAGTATATAATATGTTTGTATATTGCATTCTGAACACTGGATAGGAAAGAATATTCTTTAGCAACTACAGATTCTTTCACAATGTTTGCATTCCTGATTTCTAGTCCTATGCTACCTGCGGATGCACTTATTATCCTTTTAATACCCATTATCATTTGGACTGTGTAGTACATGCTGGGTTATTTTGACTAAACTGCATGCTATAAAAAGTGGAGATGTTGCCTATAGCAACCAATCAGATTTTAGCTGTCATTTTGTTGAATGCAATAAATAAAGTAAAGGTATATTCTGATGGGTTTCTATAGGCAACATATCAGTTTAGTAAAATGTAGCCCTAACTTCTCATTGCAAACAATAAAAAGAAAAAAAACAAAACATTGACAGCAACATTTGCACAGAAAATCAAGTAACTCCATAATTTCTCTCCTAAACAGAAATCACGCACCTGCTTGCTCGTCTGTGCCCGAATCTCTCGCTGAAGGTGGAGGTGTAGGTCTGGCACTGGGACTGAACTGCGGTCCTGGCGATTCTGGATGTATTAGAAAAAGCATACAATGTATTTCCAGAAAAAAACAATTTCCAAATATACTGTTTATTGCACAAATGTGTTTGCAATTTTTGTATTTTTTTTTCTATGAGAAAAAAAACCCTTTACAAACTATTAGAGTCAAAAATACACTTTGAAAAAAAAAAAAAAAAAAACAAATAAGAAAAAACGTTTGCAAAGAGAAAAGCAGTTTTGCAAAGAGAAAAGCAGTTTTAAAAAGAAAAAAGCATTTTTTAAAAAAAATAAAAAAATTAAATACTGTTAGAGTAAAATATGCAAATAACTCACCAACTACTTGTCCAAAAGAGGGCGAATCCGTGTCTTGGACGTTTATCCCCTCGACAATCTCTGCCGGTATTATCTGTCGCAGCTCCTCCTCGTACGTTGTGTACTCAATACGAAGAGGGGGCCACCACCCGTGCGCCTGGTTGCCCTCTTTTCCTGGGCCATCTTCTCTTTCAGCCTCCTTTTTATATCAGAAAACCGCTTGCGGCAGTGCGCCACTGTCCTCTTTAGTGGACCCACCGCGTTCACGGCATCACAGACACGCCCCCACAATTGGTGACGCCGCCTTAGAGGTGTCCGGGCTGCCAGGTTGCCTAGTATGACCTCATAACAGGGAACGATATTGTGCACCAGCACACAATTCTCATCATGTGAGAAGCGCACATTCCTCCCTGTCTTGGTCTTCCTGCCCTGACCTGTCTCCTCAACCTCTCCCTCTCCCTCCTCTGACCCCTCAACCTCCATCTCCCTCTCCTCAGCCTGTTCTCCCCTCCTATCTCTGGACATAATGACAAATAAATGTCAAACACACAAAACACAGAAAGACTTACAAACACAAAAGACAAACTACACTAAGTACAGACACACTCTCAACACAGTCACACACAAGTAACACAGACAAAGAACAAGTCAAATACCAAAAAAAAATACAGAAAATAAAAGAGAAAATAAATGTACAAAACAGAAAAATACCACAGGACTACTCACACTTCAATCAGATATCGCTCCACCAATCCACCAAACTCCAACTCTCACCAACTCACAGCAAACCACTATCCTCCAAACTCCTCTCACAAAACTCCTTAAACCCCTATCAAAGAAAAAGTGTCAGGCCAGTGGTTTATATAGGGCTTGTGATGTCAAATCTCCTGACTTTGAAAATAGCCAATAGTAACAGGCCAGGAGACAGGTGTAATTTTCAAAAATAACCGCCTTTACACAAAAGCGCCGTCATTTAAAGCAAAAGCGCCATGTTCTATTCAAATCCGCCGGCGGCTTCGAGCATTACATCCCGCCGTGACATCACCGGCGGCTTCAAATTGAAGCTGATATGCGCCCATTAGTAAATCCGGCTGTTTGCAATGCAAACCCGCCGGAAAACCGCCGCGATGCATGGCGGCTTCAAGCCGCCATGCATCACGCCTGTTAGTAAATCTAGCCCTAAGTGACTAAACATCCCAGAAAATATCCAAAGCCCTGCGAGTAGTTCAAGCAGACAAGGTAGATATAGCACTGATTCAAGAAACACACTTCAAATACAGCCCTCAGGCTTCACTTTTATGCACCCAATGTTTTCTATAGCAATAATTTTAAAGGGAAAACAAAGTTGGCTGCTATTCTATTCCCTAAACATATCCTTCAGTCAGATAAAAAGACGAGTAGATTAGAAAAAGAGAGGGGTGATTGGATCAGCTTAGTTAATGACACAGTTGGGCATGAACGTTTTGTATATACCAGCAGGAAATGTTATTTAAAATATGAAAATATTTGAGGTCATTGACTGAATTCCCCTTATACTTTAACCTCCATGTCGAGATCTTCTGAAATGAATTTAACCTGCAGGCAACTTATGATAATGTGTTTAATAAATATTGTTTTCTTTATACTCTGTTCTCTGTATTATATAACCTTTGTATCCTATTACACTGCAAGAAGGATCTGAACTGAGGACATGAACTTTTTACACAAACATTATAGAAATTTGAGCAAGCAATAGCTTCTTCTCCAATGGCCAAAAGTCCTGGCCAAGCAGGCTTCACAATTTCTTATTAAAAGACTTTCAAATACAGGCTTACTCCCCTTCTGTAGGAATACAACTCCATCTCACAAAAAATAAAATAAATCACTAGGTAATCACTAGATGCTTATAGAACAGTCCGACCTAAACAGGGAAAGTGCCCTTTCTAATGCCCAAGCTACAGACCAATTTCGCTCCAAAACATTGACATAAAGCTCATGTCAAATTGATGGTAAAATTTTGCTCCCTGAGATAATACATTGAAATGCGATTGGGTTTGTCCTTGGACGCTAAGCCTGAGACAACACAACCAAAGTGATTAACCTGGTGCACCTTGCTTCCCAAAAGGAGACCTACTCAATCCTTTCGTCTACTGATTCCCAGAAGGCATTCAACAAAGTGGATTGGGGTTTTATGATTGGATTTTAGGTCTCCATAGAATCTTAGCCCTATAGGACTCAACTGCAGCTAAAATTCGCTGCAGTTGAGTCCTATAGTCGGGTCCATGTCAAAGTTAATATCAAATATGGCACTAGGCAGGGCTGCCCGCTATCACCTTTAATATTGGTCCCTGCATGAAGGACCTTTCTATATACCTGATGGGAGTGCTTGCAGATAATGTCCTTTTGGAAGAAAGTGATTCTCACCACCAAAACTATTCTGAAATGTGAGGTCCAGGTAAATCCAGGTTTCTAGCTTTTAGTTATGGCTAAAATCCCTATTGGCAAACATAAAAAAAGTCTAAACAATGCCATAAAAGGCAGTGATCCCAATCCAACTAGAAGAACTCTTTTCCCCACTTTACTAAAATATTGTTATAAAAGAATAGAGTACTACATGATTTTGAAAGATATTACATAATTAGCAAATGACAAATTTACATTTGAATTCTGTGCTGCATGGCTACAGTGGATGGAATTTAAATAAACGGATCATTACAAAGGTCACATGGTAAGGGAGTCTCAATGTCAGGAGCCGCGGCGGCCACGGGCACCGCCGCGACTCTCCTCTTTCCTGTATTGACGTCCCCGGCCGTCGCCATGACGACTGGGCGTCACTTTCGGACGCCGAGTGTGTTAAGCACTGCGCCCCGGCAAGTGCTGCAGCCGGATGCATGCGCTAAGTATAGCCTGTGGGGTAATGAAGCAGCATTTATTAGGTAGTGCTGCCTGTTGATCATTACAGGGCTGAGCCCTGATTGCCCAATTTCTGTATATAAGGCAGGGAGGGCTTAGCCTCCCTGCCGGTTATAGCGTCCTAGTGTGTTACTTGTGCTGACCTGCTCTGATATTCTGCTGGACTCCTGTTTTGACCCTTTTGCCTGTTTACCAGATTTTGCCTTATTGCCTGTGCCCCTGACCTTTTGGCTTGACCCTTGGATACTGCTGATTTGCTCGTGAATCCGACCCTTGCCATGTTTTCTGACTATTCTACCAAGCAAGTGACCTCGGATTGTTCTCTGGATACATTGTCTGCTGCTGGCCCTCGACCCTTGCCTGGACTTCACTATGCTGTCTGCCATAACTCTCTATTCCTGGGTTCTCCGCAGCCGGTACACATCTCACGACCCTCCGTTTGTCTGCAGCCAAGTCTGTCCCCACCACTAGGGGCAACAGTGAACACCAGACTTTCCGAGCAGACTCCGGGTTTTGTTGTACTGGCTGGAGGGGTTCCTAACACTCAATGAATCGGGTGAGGTGACTTTTTAGGATCCTGGAAAACATTAGGGCATAAAACCATAGCTCTTGGCCAAATTTTGGGTAAACCTATGCCTCCGTTTCAAATGAGAACATTACATACCTCCTTCTCCTCTTCCTGTTTTTTTGTTTTTACTATTGCTTGTTTAATGCTGGCCTAAGTCAGTTAAACTGGTCATCGCCACCCCTGGTTTTACAGTACTAACCTTGGCCACAGAAACTCTTAGGGATGGTATTTGTTCATACTAAACTTTTTTGTACAGTCTGTTCCCAACATTACTAAAATTTTATATTGTTTGTATCATTTTTATGTTCTTATTTCTTAAGTTTGAATAAAGTTGCCAGGACGCCTCAGTATTATCAATTATTAAGCCTACTCCTTGCTTGAATCAATAGGTCCAGCAACTTCTTGCCTGAACTGTATCAAACTCTTCAGCAAAATATTAAGACTTATAATTAACAAAGGCTAGCATTACACACAAACCATACAACATAACACAATATATTTTTAAAAAATAAAAAAAGCAAACAAGTTTACAAACTGAATTACAGCAGATTCACCTTTTTCTTCTTTTCTTTATATAGCAGAAAGTAGTATTACAATATATTTTTGTTTAGCGATTCAATTTGTGAATTGGTTTTTTACTTAGGTCCCGTTTTTTGAGGTTGGCAAAAACCAACAAAGCGAACCTTAGTGAACTGTGTGGTTAAACTTACTCTTCTAATTTAATATTTACCGTTTAACAAATACCCTAGCTCCATTCAGATTAGTCCCGCTAGAAAGATCAAATGATGTATTTTTATGTTTGTTAACCAACATAATTGGTGTATATATTATGTGTATCATATTTATATGTATGATATCACTATAACTGATCAATGTTTTACTTAGCGTTGGATATATGAGCAGTATAACAGTCATGTAGTATGGGTGTGTAAAACCACATATACCACAAGATGAATTATGAAAGTGCCTCCCGGATACTGCCCTCTGTACTGAGCCAGAACTGAAATTGGAAGCTGCTGCACAGGTACAAACAGTCAGCTCTGGTTCAGTAAACACATAATAAAGCAGGTTTAGAGAGTCACACAAATTAAACATGAGGTATGATCAGTAGCAGGAGCTGCTGGTTCATCATTTTTTCAATGCAGAAACGCACATCCTCTTCACCTGCATTAAAAAAAGGAATTGAATTAAAAATCGGACAACAAATACAAATAGAATGGGATTGTGCAGTAGATTGCTTTGGCTGTCCACTGGGGCATATGAAATTGCAATAAGCAACTCGTTCAGCATTCAACCATGTAATACCATGATGTCTACTCAGAGCCCCATTTTGTCTAAAACCATTCTTCAGTATAAGCAGAAGAAATTCACAGCATGTGTCAAAATTATAATATCCATAGAAGCTAGCTTAACCTTCATAACTATGGCAAACAACATAAATGGAGCAAATTTAAAACTCTTTATAAGATGTAAGTCATGACAGGACACCAATTATGTAATATACACTACTGAATCCCAGTAGTGTAACATATTAAGTGTGACTTAGTAAATGTTTGTCCTAGGAAAAGAGGGAAGGAGACTAGCCATTAGTGCGCTGCCTTAGAACATTGTGGGAATGTTATAAATATATAACATACACACATCTCACCATTAGTGATATAGGAAACATTAGCACTTAGACCGTCCATGGTTTCAATTAAGGTCAACTGAGGCACAAATGATACCTTCCTCCAAAATTTACAACTTAAACCCTTCTACTGCTACGGCCATTACAGTTATACCATAGCTTACTTGAACCGCAGCTGTGCACGCTTATGCAGCCAGCCCCAGTCAGTGAACAAATAGCAAGAGAGGCTCCGTGAGGCAATGAGGGAAACAGGCGCTATAACATTATGGCACATAATGTACTAAGATATATATGTATACACACACACACACACACACACACACACGTATAGTCACAGTCAAGATTATTGATATACAGAATGTTTGATAAAAGTGGTATAAATAGTACAGAAGTACAAAGTACAGGAGGCATATCTAGAATTACAACATGAGTTTATCATGACACTTGCTTGTCTCACCAGACCTACTGTTGCAACATGACCTATTTGCACAGTGTGGTAATGTTTAGGAACCTCAGAGAGGTTTTGCAGGGTTGACAACCGGTTACTCGTGAACATATATGTATAAAACAGTCTTCACACCAGAAGCTCTTACAGTGCAATAAAACAGAAATAAAACAATTCCTCGCCCTGACACATAAAATAAATTCCACCGTGGAAGCAATTAAATAATGGAATAACTACTCACTGTTGAATACTTCCCTGTTGCTTCCCCTTACCAGAAACCACTCTATTATATTAACACACAGAGGCATCCAATAGAATGCCACATCTTGTACCCAAAGACGTCCTCGGAAGACGTGCTCTACGTAGTAGAGCAGGGAGGGGTGACTGAAGGGAAGGCAATTACATGCCTTAATGACTCAGGCACAAAATCTCCAATAACTTTTAGAAATTCCTAAAACAATCCTTTAAAAAGACTAATAGGCACATTATTTGCTTGAGCTTTGAGGGTCCAGGAAGCCACTATACTAAAGACGAACTAGGAAAGGAGTGTCAGATGACCTCTGAGATTGTGGCTGCGTTTCACTCATACTATGCCAAATTACCTTTCTCGGCACCTCCCTCAGGGCCACCATGACCTCCGACAAATATCTATTGCTTCCTATATAGCGGAGATTACATTTCCTACTCTCTCAGATGCCGATAAAACTTTCCTCAAACAACCTCTCACTCCAGAAGAGTTAGTTGAAGCCATTAAGTCTTCCCCTTCTGGAAAAAATCCAGGATCGGACGATTTCACAATTGCATATTCTAAAATGTTTAGGGACAAAGTGGTTCCCCTGATAATTTGTGCTTTTAATGCAATTTCAGATGACACCCATTTTCTAAACAGTCTCTGGAGGCGCACAACACTGCGATTCCTAAAGAGGGAAAGAACCTGTCCCAGTGTCAAAGTTATAGACCAAATTCTCTACTTAATGTAGTCGTGACTCGGAATGCGAAACTCATAGCAAACAGATTAAAGATCAACTTCCTAAACTGATCTACTCTGATCAGGTGGCTTTTGACCCAGGTCGAAAGGCATGGGACAACACCACCAAAGTTATAGATTTAATACATGTAGCTTCAAGTTCTACCAATCCCTCCATGCTTCTTTCCGCAGATGCTGAAAAGGCCTTCGATAAGATAGACTTGTAGGTTATGCAAAGTATATTGGCACACATGGGACTGGCCTTCACAGGATTTTGGCACTCTATAAATATCCCAATTGAGAAATCTGTCGTTATCTCCAGACAAAACATTTTCTGATCTCAGCTATTGTTCATAAAGACATGAGCAGTGTATCCACAATATATGAATCCATGTGTTTGTCCTCGGCTTGTCCATCCCACATGTTGTCCATGATTTATAAACTGCTTATGGAGAACCTATTTGACACTCTCCAGAAAGTTACGAGAGACTGGGAGCGAGACCTTGTGGTGCAGTTAGGGAAAGTGACTGGGCAGATATTTTGTGCACTCTGGCTTGCTCCGTTAGGTTAAAGGTTCAGGAAACCCAATAAAAAAAGTGTAGACCAGATGGTATCGTTTTCCAAGTATTTTGACAAGGGTCAAAGGGTCCCAGGGGTCCCTAATACATGTTAGAGGTGAAGGAGGCCGTGGGATAACCTCTTCACATCTGGAGGAGGTGTTCTAAATTGCGCAACTTTTGGAATGGTGTAATTTCAATTTTAAAAACTATACTGGGATGCGAAATTCCAGACTCTGTCTTTTTGACGCCTTAATAGGATTTCTATGTCAGTATCCAAATACAAAAAATCTCTTGCAAATCAACTTAATTGTGCTACAAAAGAGTTAATCCAGGTTCATTGCCGGTCTCTTACTCCTTCAACTTTAAGTGGTTTGCCAGGAGAGAATATTTCTGGAGTACGGATGACATTATCCTTTCTCCTGCCGACAAATTTGGAGTCTATTGCACCACATGGGCAGTTGGTTGAAATGTACAGACTCAATACTATATAATTCTATACAATCCAGACCATCATAGAACCCCTCTACTGAGGCTACCACCACCCCCCCCTCCGGTTGTCCTCAAGAGACCCTGGGCCCTAGGATAGGATACTATGCATGATCTTCCCTCTACTTACCACACTCCCCTCAATACTCCCCTCCTCCTTGTTTCCCCCAGTTTATTATATTTGCGTATTCCTCTCCCATTCCTTGCTCTCAAGTGAAAGATACTCTGCAATTTATATGAATATAACTTTGTTTCTTCTTGACTGTTATGGATGCTACTACCAATTCAAAGTTCATTTGTATTAATGGGCAGACAGACATTTAGCTACACTTTAATAAGTCTTATTTTACAATTTGTTCGGTGTCTGTTGTACTACCAAAACATCTTTAACGCTTTGATTTGATTTACCGCTTTGATACACTAGTGTATGTTATACTTGGACGGTACTGGTTTACTTTTACCAAAAAAAAACCACTAATAAAAGAGGTAGTAGTAGTTTGTATTTCTACCATACTCAGCAATGATTTACTTCTGGAACTTTGTGGATAATGGGGTTTTGGATAATAGATTCCATACCTGTATTTGGTAAGAATAAAATTCTTTGTAGCATTGTCTCTGTATTTCGTGAAGCCTATGCTTATTACATGGAGACCTCTCTTTGCAGTAACAAAACTAAAGAAACACAAATTTATTTAGGCTATTTTGCACAACACTGCAGAATATGCTGGTGCTATTTAAATAACAATATTGTAGGGGTAAATATTAATCACTGACAACTATGTTAAACACCTTTCTGATCCAAACAGAGCGATAAACATAAAAGTAGGAATCTGTAAACAAAGCATTAAAAAATACAACATCAGATCACCCATGTAAAATACTTTTTCCTTTTTAATATTAAGACAGAAATGGCAAATTAATTTATACACAGATCTTGAAGAGACAACAATGAAAACAAATGTAAAACAAGGCAAGACCGATAAGCACAGATCTATCTGTAAGGGCAACCTAATGTGCATAATTATTGCAATATATATTTAATAAAGGCTATTTCTAAAGCTCTCTTTCGATAGTATTTGCCATCTCAAAATAATCTGTACTGTTAAACATTTCCCCAAGATTTGTTAACTTTTACAGTACTATTGTTTTACTTTCAATAACTATTTTTTCATTTAAAACGTTTTTCTTTTAGACATTATAAAGATGGGTTCTGACTATTTTGGTGCACTGATTAAAGTCAATCTTTTCCTGAAGCAGCTAAAATAAGATAGAAACCCCAAAACTCAAAAACAAACCACAAGTTTGATCTGAAGAAAAGAAAAATCATACTACATGATACAAGACACCTCAATTACAAATATATCATCATTGCACATCTCAACACATCACAAAAAGTCTGCAATTTCCCTTTAAACTGATCAAACAAATATAAATACATTTTAACAGGAAAAAAGTACTGGGCCAGCCAGTACAAACATGTACAGAAAGAAACATTACCCTCATGGCTAGTAGCACAATGAGTTGCAAAAATGAATCTGGGTTTCTGTGAAAATATTAGTTTTATAGGGAAAATGTGTTTGTAACTTTGGAAACCAACATTATTAATAATTGAAAGCCATTTTGTACCTATACAAAAATATTTCCAAAGCATAAAATAGTTAAAAAACAAAGCTGAAAAAAACTGAAATCTACATAAATTAAAATAAAATATGGAGGAGACAGGATCAGTATTTTTGTGATGTACATCTTTGCAAACGTCATAGTCTACATGTTGATGTATGAGCAGAATCTTTTTTTGTTTCAGTGATCAGACCGCAGAAGCTCAAACAGTCACCAAACAGAAATTAAAAATCTCACAACACACAAATAAATAAAAAGCATAAAAACAATGGGGTCCAACTTTAAAACATGCAGAGTCGTTGCTGCATTAAAAAATTGAATGCCTTAAGTTGTAAAAACAGTAGGTGGACTTTAAGTCTTCAGTGGTTACGTTAGTGGCTGTAGAAAGTTTCTGTGCCATTTTGGATACATAATTCGTTCCCCCACCATTATATGTCATTACTTAATATTCATCTAAAATAATTGACCATAAACTCTTTCTTCTTTTACAATGTCTTCAAATCAAATTGAAATGTTCATTAATTAAGTTACACTTTAACCCAAGAGTGTGAATTATTCCAAGGTTTAGTGGTAGACAAAAGCTACATGAGAAGGCAAAACGAAGTCTTGTCCGCTATGTGACAAACAGCCAGTGCCTTAAAGCTTGCATTCCCTGTGCAGCCTGAGTGTAGTAGAAGTCCATGTTTGCAGCAAAATCTTTACATATAGAAGACTCCATGTCGCCAAACGTACAGTATAATGCAGTTCCACCAATGCTAACAAACACAGTTACAATGCAAAGTGCTATCAGCAAAATGCAGGAGCCTCCACCAATCTCTTCTGCAATAAAAAGAAAAATATTGATGTCAGTGCAATTTAATTTCTTTAGCATCATAACACAAACTAAAAAAACATAAGCTTTAAAACGCAACACGCTTACATGAGCATGTGTTTTCTTATATTAAACTCGTCAAATAATTTAACATACAATATATCAAATGTATGGCAACGTTTACAGACAACTTGGAAATTGTGTAAAGTAGGAGCAATTTTAGTTTTAACCACTTTTTTTTTTTAAACTCTACTTTAGATTTAATTTGGGCACAAAGTTCTGAAGATCTTCTGACTTATACATTGTGAACGTCAAGACAAAGGAAGTTAAGCTGGAACTAAAGCTAAACAACAGTGGACAGTAAATTGCACTGTCTTATATTTTATTGTTTTTCAAATACAATCATTTTTTCCTCAGTAAAGAAAACTGTTCTGCATTTCTGTTCGGTTTATAACATATACATTTTCTTTTTAGAATGTCCATATCTTCAGTCAGACTTGAACTAAAATAACCTGCAAAGATAATTATCTAACCTGATACAGCAGAAAACTATTTTAATAATTTCTACACCAATGTTTGAAAAAATTAAAAATAAAAAAAATTTTCCAAAAAGAACCATATAATAGATATATTTTGGTTTTGTAGATGTGTCTGAAAGGAAGTATAAAATAACAATTTTTATAAAAGGATAGGTTATTTTTATTAAGTTTCTTTCATTCATCATTTACTACCATCTATTAATTTTACTTAACGTGCCTTTATTAGCCTCCGACACTGAACATAATTTTTATACAATCTGGCTCAATGCTCATTTGCCAAGCATATTTTTTTTTTTTTTAAAGAAAGAAAAAAGAAGTTTCCTTTAAAAAATCCCTTTTTCTAATATAAATAAAAAAACACTGTAAGGTAGTCCCAAACTTACTGGATAATGCAGGATTGTGGTTTGTATACTACATACCAAAACTGTGATAAAAACGGACCTCATATTAGCATCCTTTAATGGACATACCTTGGTCGAGAGCATCTTCTGTTTCCTGAAATCGCACTTTCCTCTTTGTCTGTTTCTGTGATGACTGGCCGAGATTCTCCCCCTCGCTTCCATCGCGCTTCTTTAGTATGGAGACCAGCCCGGAAGCAGGGTTCACCTAAACATTTACCAAAAAAAACACAACAACAAGTGATTAGGCTACCTTTCTTGATAAAAGTTAGAACAAACCCCTTCCTATGGGATCAAAATATTCTGCCAACAACTTAATATATCTACATACTGTTTGATCAAGATAAGATGTCATCTACAGAGGTCATCAGAAATAGTATAATCAGTAGGCAAATTATGTTGGTGAATGGTCAAATGGACACTTTAGAACTCTGCGACTTTATGACAAGAAAGCCATGGTGTTCTAAAACCAGTAACATTAAAGGGAATGGAAGAATGTTATCCTCCTGTTACACTGGCACAATTCCACTGCCAAAGCACTGCACGCAGCAATCGGACAGCGGGACAACTAAAGCATGACAATGGAACACCATTCCACATTTACTTTAATGTTACACTAACTGAGCATATTGTATTTTCACTTTACAACACTACGGCTTGTTGCCAAGAAAATTGCAGTGTTCTAAAACTCCCATTTGACACTGCACTCAATTTGAAACAACTGAACACAGGGAGAACATACAAGCTCAACACAGAGAAGGCCATGGTCGGGAATCGAACTCATGACCTCAGTGCTGTAAGGCAGAAGTGCTAACCAATAAGCCACCGTGCTGCAGAGGCAGAGTTGCAGTCAATGGTGTAAGCTCAGAAGATGGCTGTTAACCAGTGGAGTTCTTGTCAAAGTGTTAGAACTTTTCAATATCTGGAATTAACATGCTTTGTACTTTATATGAATATTGTAGCAAAACACAATGAAAACACAATGAAATGCACAGTGTTTAACATTCAAGTTGAATCTCTGTTACATATACATATATTTGCTTTCTTCATGTACTTATGCAGAGAAGGGACATCCATTTGTATGCATGCCAGCATATTTTAAAAAGAGTGAACGAAGTGTACACATTTGGTTGACCTTTTCAATATATTTTACAGTTGGGAATTTATTATCTTCATATTCAAAATTAAATAGTACATGTCTTTATGCATCACAGGCTTATAAAGAGAACGTGGTTTTTAGATGTATATTTTGAATAAAAATTGAGCCTTTCCACAGAAAGTGTAAATATATTGTGACAATATAAGTAAATGTGTTCCTGGCACTGTTTTTCTTCTCAATATTATCAACCTTAGCTCAGTTTAGTCTCGGCACTTTGTTCTTGTTCTTTCTTGGGCTCCCTTCTTTGAGGCAGGGTTGGTGTCTCACTCTCTCTCCTTGTAGGTAGGAGCCACCAATCACCAAATGTACATCTCCACACAACTACAACATTTTGTGTTCCCTGCACAACATGTTAATTGCTAAATTTTTGGCTCATAAAATTAGTCCATGGCTCCTACCATTTAGATCAAATTGTCTAGGCCTGGCCTACAGTGTCTATTTGCCTGCATATAGCAGACAATCTAAATACAGAGATTTCCCTCAGACTTTTGCTTGCAGCTTTCATTAAACCATTCTCTAGATCAGACAAAAACTTGGCTTTCACATGACATTACATACTATGAACAGTTGGCGATAGTAAACAGCAGCAATCCCATGCAAAAGAAAATGGTGTTTATTTGTTGTTTTGTTTTTACTTTTATTTTTTTAACATAAAGCATTGTGGCAGACTGTTAGGGGAATGTTGGTATATTCCATTCTCCCTTGGTCTGTTTCTGATTTATGTTTCTGGACCATGGAAACCACAGTTACATCGCACATGATGTAGTGGACAGAGAGGCTTTGGAAAGTTCCGCTATCACATGACATGCTGAAAGCTGTGAGCCTATGTCTGGCAGCCATTTTTGTTTGCCTACAAGAGACCTTTTGAATAGGCGATAATTATTTGCAACAGGATAGCTAAGAAAAATGATGCATGCTTAAAAGGAACTTAACTTGCTATTTAAAGAAAACAAAATATTCTTTGTGGGGATTACAGCTTTAAGTTTTATGATACCTACTACACCATTTCCCTAAATAAGAACACTATTGCAATACTGATAAATTACAGTATGCTCATTACAATAAAATACACTATGTGAGTCTCTCTATTGTATCAGCCAAATGAACTGCACTTGTTGATTTTCCCAGACTGGCTTTATCTTCTCTGTGTGGGAAATCAAAAAAGAAAAACACTAAATCTCTCTTAAAACGATTGACATAATTAATGCAGCTCTGAATTAGTATCAATATCATACTTTAAATAAACTGGATTTAGCTAAACCATCACAAGTGCAACAAGCAGGCAACATGGCTTTTAAATTTAGTTATAGGTTACAAAGCATTTGAAGTCACAGCCAAGTCATAATCTACTGGATTTAACATGTGCAGATTCTGTACTCAAGCTCAGCAATAAAAAGTCACACGTTACAGTATTGTATTTCTAGTACAGTTGCATGTGAGGGAGGAGTACAACTGAACATACAGACATTTTGATCATCCAATCAGAATGTTTGCTCTAATATACAGCTGTCATTAGACTGATTCTATAATACAGAGAACATTTTAGTGATCACTATATAATGCAGACCCCACATTTCTTGTGGCCACTTAAATGCATACCTTAAAACTCCGGCAGCTACTAGACAATGTAGAAATAATAAATGGCAAGTTAGTTAGGTGAACGTCCTTCATTTGTCAAAGAATTGTGTGTGTTCCCTTTGTCAGTGGCAGCAATATGGACAACACTGTCATAAGTGTGTCAAAAAAGGGTGACCACCCTAATGACATCCAGCCAATGGCAGTTCTGTGGTTGGAAAAATAATGCTTATAAAAAGGAGTCAACAGACTGACAACTTATGCGTAGTGTCAGGGCTACTGCCAACTTACAGCCGATTTCAGCATTGTAACACACAACTTGCTGCATGTTTTCACAGATGGAACATGACAGCTGATGACCCAAGTGTGGCCCCAGTGTGCTTAACATTGGAGCATGGGAAAAACACTGCCTACTGTGATGGAAGGATGAGGAAAAACTGTCTAAATCCAAAGCAGACTGGTTATGGCATAAACTGCAACCCATGGTGTAAGTAGGGCATGTTTGCAAGCCAGGATATCTAAACTCTGTTGAGGTTCAAGAGCATCCCGTCATGGCAGCAGTATACCCAACTTAGAATAACTGTATTCAACAAGATAATGCATCATGACACAAGGCTGTGAAAGCCTTGAAATGGTTTCAGGAATATGGCAGCTAATACAGCTTAATACAGCAGTCTTCTCACTTGTTAGCTCTGAATCCAATCGAGCATATGTGGAACAAGAAGAAAAAAAAACTATTCCGAGCATAGATCTACTACCAGCTAATTTGCAGATCAGATCTCTAACAAGTTTAGTTGATAAGAGCCAGTATCCTGTGCTGCACACAAAGATCTGTTAAGCCCATGCTCCTTCAAATTCAGTTTGAGAGGAAACAGTGGAGCAACCTGCTATTAGATAGATGTATCTAACACAATACATAATGACGGCTGTAGGGGTGAATTTCTGCTATAAATGGTTCAGAATTTCTTCTTAAATATTTTCAAACAATATCACATATCAAAACTCAATAACTGAAATTAATGTAATCAATGTAAGCAAACAGACCTGTACACACACACTTTCTAACAAGTGTTTACTTAGTTGTGTGACACAACGTCAACAGTGCCTGCAGTGCTCCTACAGGTTAAAGCTTGGTAGATATGCTGCACAGAGGACTTGACTTTGAACACTATTATAAGGAAGGACTAAGTAAACAATTTTGTCTATGCTTTTAACAGGTGTTTGTCATCGCCCATGTGGACGAGCCCTCATATTCATTTTTCGAGAGGAGTTTTGTTACCTGACTAGACATTTTTTTTTACTGTTCATATGATAATGGTCACTAAGCCTCCATTTTAATATATAACTATGAGAAAAATCCAAAACTGCATTAAGGCACCACAGATCCCATAGCAGCTAAACATAGCAGTATCGGAAGAAATTGCTGTCCTCAAACTTTGTGGAAACATCATAAATTGATAATATTATATCAGAGATACTGTTCTGTACTTGGAGCACTTCTTAGAATATTTCTTGAGCTGCTTGCAAGGAAAAGGTTCTCTCTGTCACTGCTTTAACAATCTTCTGGTTTAGGGCGTGGACAGTTCTGCAGCATGATTGCTTTGGCCTTAGCTCACCCTCTGATTGCAATTAGATTCAGAGTTCAGGCTCTACTTTGTGTTAGTGTCAGCCTTAGTTAAGACAAGCTGCTTGCTTTGAGTCTTTAAAGTCAGGAAAACCTATATATTTTTAACTTACTGCTGTTTTATTTGTTTTTGTATTCTGTTTCAAATATTTGTTTTTGTATTCTAGTTTCAAATATTTACCATGTATATGTTTTAACTCAATAAAAATGACTGTGCTCTCAAGAATAACAGCATGACCTTCTTGTAAAATACAACTCCTGAACATAAAAAATACTGGTAGGCAGATGCGTTATCTCAATAGGGAGATGACTGATATATAGACATATTTATTTAAAAAAAAAAAAAAAAATATATATATATATATATATATATATATATATATATATATATATATATATATATATATATTTATTTATTTATTTTTTTCAATGGAGACAAAGGAAACTGAGGCTGGCGCCATGTCCTCCAGCAGGCACAGGGCAGACAAGTGTGTCATGAGGTAACCCGTCAAACGTCAATAAGTGAATGTAATAGCAAATACTTGTGCTATACTATTATAGCATAATCTTTTTTTTTGGATCATCCAGACATTTTATTAGAATGAGTTATGCATCTTGATTACGGCTCTCATACTGGTCATAGATTATATTATGGTGGTATGTCAATTTACTTACATTTTCCCATATTGTCATTTCTAAATTTGGATATACTGCACTTGTGAAATAACCAGGTGCTTTGGATCTGTCTAGTCCTTGCTCACCATGAGGCCTAATGCATTCAGTGGACATCTGAAGGCTGCAAAAGGATGTTAATACTTAGAAGGCCACAAATATGTTTGAGTTCAATTTATCACTCCTTGAATCACTTAACAATAAACACCTAATAGATTAAGGTTAACTAATATTTGATAACAGATTAAAAATTGATACTGATTAGTAGCACAGAGAGACATGTTGTTTGCTAAAATACTGTAATATATATTAACGCAGAAAAATATTCTGGTACTTAAAAGTGAATTAACTTACCTTAGCCTTCCTGTTAAAACCATTTGTCTGTGACATTGGTGGTGTTATGTACAAGGATAGAAGTTATTTCACAGCACTAATGTAGTAGTACACCGTCACTGCAATAGCGTAAGTAATACACTGTTCACTGACAAGAAAATTAAGAGACTAGTACCTTTTAGAATGGAATGTGCTTCCTGATTGTTTTATGCTCAAGTGTGACATTCCAGCCCAATTCTTGATAAAAGTCATGAATGCAGACTGCAAGCAATACACTTTAACTATTTCCTTACCAAAGAGAATGTAAACCATATCTCTCAAGGATGTAATTAAAAAGTAGATGTGGGTAAAGCAGGTGAGCTTAAAGGAGGTCACCAATTCTGTAGTGCTCACTACTCAGTCACCTCTTGTTTTAGCAAAAAAAAAATCAAAAAAAAAAATCAAAAAAAAAAATCATATTATTTTAAAAATATATGTCTATTTTGAAATCACACATGGAATGCATAATTACATATAAGGTTGAAAAAAAAAAAAAAAAAAAAGGACACATTGAGTTGACCCCCTCGTAAACTCTATTTGTGTTGGTCCAGAGGAAAGCAAAACAAAACCTCCAATGACCTCCTAAATTTAGCCTCACAGAAATGGCAATCGGATAAATTCCAAATTCCATGGATCAATCAGCCCCATAAGGTCCTCTACTAATTATAGGTACAGGTACCATTCCACAGCTGAAGTACCCTTACAGTTAAGAGCTAAGCTGATGGTAAACATAATTCTTTGATACACAGTTGATGACCTCTTGTCCTTTCTATGAACTGGTCAAAAAGTTTGTTGAACAATTGTTTTTATTTACCTCTAATATATTTATGCGCATTGATTTGGTTACCTCTAAGGGGACCTTTGGTTACCTCTTTCCCCAAAAAAAATAAACCTAATTTTTCTAACCTCTCTTCATAATTTAACCACCTTCATTTTCCTTATTAATGAGGTTGACAGCCTCTCTCAATCTGTCCTATGTCCTTCTTAAAAAGAGACAACCAAAACTATTATAAACCCATATTAAAGATGTGCTAAAACTATGATAACCCATATTAAAGATGTGCTCTAACTTACACAATGTTAATAAATTGTTTTCATTGTTTATTTTGTTGATCACTCCTTTGTGAAACCATGCTGACACTGTCTTAAGTTATTTGGTACAATATATTTCAGAATTAATTCAATTTTTTTTTTTTCACAGTCGACAGATTTCACAGGTCAATTATTTCCGTGTTCTAATTTTGTTGGCACTGACACAGTTATGAGGGGGTCCATAAATAGAAGAAATAGTGGTTTATCAATAACTGAACTTAGGTTCTTTAGTATAAGTGGGTGGATACCATCTGGACAAGGTGCTATATCCACTGGCATCAATTTCATGCATTGTATTATTGTATTTAACACTAATACAATGCATGAAAACGGGTATTAAAATGGAAACCATTGTTTAAAATTACTTTTTTCTTTGTCTTCTACATTACTTTTCCTAATTTAACCTTTAGATGCCCAATGTTATAAGAAGTATTTTTCTTGTTATGTATGTACTTGAAAAATGTACTGCAATATTTTGCAATACATTTTTCGCCTCTAGCCTTTGTTAACCTATCCTTTTTTTTAAAAAAACAAACACTTTTTATTCGCTTTGTTTCATTCCTTGTATTTCCAAAATTAAAATTTAACTAACTTATAGATTAAACAATATACCCCCCCCCCCCACCTTGTTACCTCCAATTCTTTCTTATTTAACCACCTTGGCTGCCTTATATTCCAAGAAATGTTGTCATCATATGGTGTTTGAAGCAGTACATCAAGTATTTTTCTTTTGGCTTCTGTGTATTTATTTAAAGATACACTGCCACCAAACAAGAAAGATTTTACTAACATGCTCCTCCCCTTCATGGGTTGTTATATATAACCCTTTTAACGATGGCTACTCTTTCTCTTACAGTCTCGGCCCAAAAAGCACGGGAGCGGAGGGAAGGATGGGGGGAAAAGTTGGGCGATTAACATAGCACTCACACCTGCCCTCCACCAACATTTAAAGTTGGTGCATTTATTTGCCACTTCTGTAATATAGAACCTGCAGAGCCCTGGACAAACAGCTGCATGCAGAAGACTATTAGGTTCCAGCTAACGGAAGGGACACTTTCAGGTGGGTGGTAGTGCAGTTTGCAACCTGCTATGCTTCAAGCTGATTCTGCCCTTCTTATATTCATAGTTTGTATCCCATTTTGTGTACAAGGTTTTTTTTTATTGAAACTTAAGCCAAATATTACCATGTTGTGATGACTATAACCATAATACTCCTCACATGTTAATTAGCTATAATACGTGTTCTATAAAAGTTATTTTTCTTACACTTTTAAAATTAGTGGCCTTTTAAGATAGATAAAAATCAGCTTCCATTATTGCCACTACATTGCTTGTGCCAATTTGCATCTGGATAATTAAAATTACCCATAAAGAGTACCACATTATTATATGCTGCCCTTTCCACTTAAATATAAAATGTATTTCAGTACAATTATTTATGCTAGGTGGCTTATTCCAAATCCCAATCAGTACTTTCTAGTGTCCATCTCCCATAAGGACTCTACATTGTCAGAGATCTCCAGTTTGACAGATTTTAAATATGTTTTTACATATACATAAAACACTCCTTCTTTCCGATGTTTCCAATCCTTCCTAAATATTATATTCTTCAACATAAATGGTTTAGTGTTCAAACATCATTAACACTAGTTCACATAATTTGCTTGAAAGACTTCTAGCATCTCTTACCATACAAGTTTAATTTTACAGACATACCTTAAGGTCTCTTCTATTTCCCCACCTCTCCCAATTTTCCCCCATTTCCCCTGACAAGCCTGTTACCTGTCTACACTGTATTGCACACTGCTCCTGTCTTCACCATCCCACCCAGTTCCTAGGTTAAAATCTCCTCCAGCTGTCTTACCATCTTCTCTCCTTCTCTTTGAGGTGCAGCCTGTTCCTACTATAGAGCCTTTAGCAGAGATAAATGGGCCCAGTTCTCCAAAAACCCAACACCATACTTCCTACACATACTTCTCAGGCACATTAACCTCTTCAAGCTCATCCTGTCTTTCAAGTAAAGTGTGCCACATGTAAGGTTTCAAAAAATACCGCCTTAGAGTTCCTTGCTATAAATTTACAGTCCAAGTCCTTCAAAAAGTTAGTACACCTGAACAGACAACCCCCATATCAGCCAATTTGAAGTGTGCTACCCTACCTCAGTATTCTGATCTCCCATGTGTCCTCCCTTTCTACACTGGCCCCAACCATTGCTTGCTCTCACTGTGGCCAGTTGGTCACTTAGGTAAAGAGTCTGGGTTTCCAGATGAGCAACTTGCTCACATCCTGTGCAGCAATATTCACCCTGCTGTTTTATTCATCCTGTTATAGGGAAATACTTTATTTTTATTCCAGAAGTACATACATAGAACAAGATGTACACCAGGTGGAATTACCAATCATGGAATATATAATGATTGTGATCTACTTAAAACTGTATGTGGATACTTAAGTTGGGTACAAAGCTATGCAATTATCGTGCAGATCACACAATTTACAACCGTTAGTTCAGATATGAATATAAGTCTGTGCGCTCCCATGATCATGTTTTGTCGTACCAAAACACGTCGCATCTGTTGATTTGGTTTTCTAAGCCTCCTAAAAAATCACAATCGACAATGGAATAGTGTCGGGAAACGTGGAAGTGTCTGTGCACTCACAACCAGCAGCGTAGGCAGATATCTGTAGAGGATGTACAGTTACGATCTTTCAGGCAGATGGTAAAGAGAATGAAGATTACAGATCTGACCGTAAATTGTGTAGGTTTGTACACATGAATTGGCATGCTCATCGGGACTTTCAATCATTGGTGAAATCATTACAGAAATTGCATCTAAAGTAAGATTGCACAGATGTGTATCCAGCTTAAGTCTACAAAGAAGGTTTTGAATATTTGTAACAAGTCATAAATAGTAAATGTGATGTATAGTACAACAGAGTATTAATACAGTAGCATTAGAGTACCAATAGACTAATGGCAAATAAATTATAAATAAGTCTTAAAATCTTGCTACCCCATTTTTGTTCCTGCGATTAATATCCATCTGTATCGAATGAAATATAAGCCACACATCAAATAAACTTCCATAAATGCCCTGAAGCAGCAGATTGTAGCCAGCATGTGAAACAGCCACATACTGATTATGACATCACTTATGACCATGGACTGGCAGACAAGTTAACCGTTGTTGTAAAGCTAGTGATAAAAGCAAAAAGGAAGACCATCTAGTGAAAGTGAACCTGTCACCAGAGAGCATGATGAATCAGTGTATAAAAAAACTTTTTCATAAACAAATATTTTTATTTATTTTCTTAATATTTTACAGACCATCAGAGCAGGAGCAGTGCTGAAATACCAGACTCCAAAGGTGTTTCAACCTTGTTCATACACAAGTAAATATAACAGCATTGTGTACATATGAAGTTGTACTGTGCATAGATGGCCTGTTGTAGATCGCATAAGATCAAGCAGAACACAAACCGTAACATTAAAGACTGTGCCCACCTTTGACAAAATTTGAAAACAGCATTCCCAAATATAACAAACATATATCGAACACCTCCTCACATCACTCCTATACTTTCAAGTTATAGGTACCAATAGGTACTCACAATAGCCTAAGCTATTTAAAGTGTGTAGCTGCTTCTCACAGACCACCAACAAAGCTTTACACTGTAGAGGCATTGAAGCGTTTCCACCAACTGCAGCGGAATACAAGCGCCCTCCAACTACTGTAAAATCACCCCTGATGTCAAGAAAGTAGAACAGTCAGGGTGAATCTATGTGGGTTCTGGTAGAGTCAGCTGACCAATGTTAGGTGAATGATGCCGTGGAGTGTCAGCATACTTAGTATTCACATTGGCAGACTGAATCATCTTATATTAGAGATGATGTGGAGGTAAGGAGAGATCAACCGGATAGAAAACTTAAAATAGAGTACAAGTACCAAGGATACCATATTTTATCTACATTAGGGCTTAGGTTATATTAATATTTCAGCAAAGTAGGACTTTGCCTTAGTGTTCCTACTAGAATTCCTACCAAAACTAATCAGACTCTACCCTACTCCCACTTTTACTACTGACACGGTCTCATCTCCACTTTAAGCCACATTCACTTCTTGGGGTATATTTAGTAAACTGTGCATTTGAAACCGTGGAAGTGCTGCCTATATGAACCAATCAGATTCTAGCTGTCATTTTGTAGAATGCACTAAATAAATTACTTTAATCCAATTGGTTGCTATAGGCAACATCTCCACTTTTTCAAACCCGCAGTTTAGTAAATATACCCCCTTGTCCTAGCTCTGGCTTTTTCCCAGTAGATTGTAAGCTCTCTCAGGAGGAGGGCCCTCTATTTTTCACATCTGTATTTAATTCTGGCTAACTTGTATGTCTCTGTTTAATGCATGCTTATGTTTTCCACACTATCTGAAGCTGCAGAACACTGTAGCGCCTTACATATCTACATTGATAATAGTATTGTTTTATTGATGTCTGCTGAGGACAGGTGTTTGGAAATGCTCAATTTTGGGCAGCTAAAAAGCAGCGTAGCATCAATACCATACTTACCAACTTTATGACTTTCAATTCCGGGAGCCTGCGGAGGAGGTGGGCGTAACGGGGGGCGGGGCTCCAAAATGCTCGTCATTTTGGACCCGCCCCCCCATGACGTAATGACGCAGAAGCGTCATTTGACAGCGGGGAGAGGGGCCAAACGCCGCGATTCACCAGGAATCGTGGCGTTTGGGACCTAATTCTGCTCACTTCACTAGGAAGTGGGCAGAAATATCCAGATGCGGGATAGTGCCACACTCTCCCGGGAGTCCGTGAGACTCTCGCAAAATGCGGGAGTCTCCCGGACATTCCGGCAGAGTTGGCAAGTATGATCAATACCAATGACTCTTTACGAGATGACAGCTAGTGCAAGCACATTGCCATGTTCATTTAGGTTTATTCTGTTTAACTGTTGATTATGATGTAACATGTGTAAACCCAGAGCCATAACACGGGCGGTGCGGCCGTTGCGACCACCCAGGGCGCAAAGCCAAGAGGACGCCACGGCCACCTGCAATTTAAACTATTAAAAACTATATAATATGCCCTGCTAGCAAGATCGCCCCCTCCGCCCATATCACTGTACAATTGGCCACATGCTGCCTGTTCCTGTATAGGGGCAGCATGCAACCAGTCTCATTACACAGGGGTGGGGCCTCTTCATGTGCACACTGCACAGGCTCCCCCCCTGACCTTTCCGCTCCTCGTTACATGATGCTGTTTCCAGCACAGGTTCCCCTGCTATCTGCAGACTTCCACCCCTCACTCCCCACAGTGTTTCTGTCTGCCTGTCTATCTTTCACCCCGTCTCTTCTCCCTTCTTGTGTTTTCCTATCTGTATGCTCTTTTATATGTGTCTTTGCATCTCTGTCTTATCTGTCTGTGTCTGTGCATCTCTTACCCCCAGTTTGTGTCTGTCTTTAATTTTGTGCAGCTGTCTCCCCCTGTATTTCTTTGCCCACCCTTAGTTGTATCTATCTCCCCACCTTCTTCTATCATTTGCCCTCAACACCCACTCTTCCCCTGTGCCCCTCACAGCTAGCCCTTCTTCTCCCCTCTTACCTTCTGCCTCCTCTTCTGCTGACGTTGGAGTCCTGGTGGCTGCCGATTTGAAGAGATGCGGACAAACTTTTAATATTTTTTTTCATACATTGTGGGGTAGATTCAATTATCCGCGATGTTCTGAGGAACATCGTGGCTGCGCCTTCTTGCTGTTACTATAGTAAATTCTCCACTGACTTTCCCTTACACCTCAATGGGACACGAAGAAAAATCAGCAGAGATTTCTTGTAAAACTTTCACGGCCACGATGTTCTGAGGAACAGGCAGCTAAATGAATCTGCCGCTAAGGATCCTATTCATTAAGCTCATAACCCCATTAGCACATGCACTTTTAAGACAGGGATTCCTCATTGAAGTTGCATGTACTAAAGGGCAGATGTATTAAAGGATGAAAAGCCCTATTACCAGGGAAAATAAGAATTTTCGCCGGCGATACTTTATTTTTGTTTCACCCTATTCATCAAAGGTTTATTGCCAGCGATAAACCCGACGGTGGTAAATTTTTACATAATTTTTTAGATTACCAGACCAGCTGCTGTATTGATAAATTTTACTGATAAGGGATTTTTTTTTATCACTGTAATAAGTGGCATTGAAAATCTGTTTTACACATTACCATGAAGATGCTATTCGTGGTAAATAGGCCCCTATAATTTTGAATTGGATCTTTAATGCTTTTTACAGAAATAAAATTCAAGCTCCCTGGTTATTTGATAATGCTAGTTTAGACTAGCCTTATCAATATTATGTTGATTTAAAAACACAAATAATCAGTAGCCTTGTTTTAAGAGTTGTTCTTTTGACAGGGGTCTTTTTAATATAGTGAGAGACCTTAAAATATCAGATTTGAGATTACATAGTATATTTACTTTGTATAGCGATACAAGTTCCCCACAAGAATGGACTGCACTCCCCTGCTCTGCTCTGGAGGAGAAGCAGACAGGCCAGCTGAAAGGTAAGTGGGCTTTCAGCCAATGACCTTTATCGGTGCCTCTGGCTCTTCAGTGTTGTGGAACCACAAAGCACAGCATGCCCTACCAGAGGGCTAGCTGGAACTTGTCGTTCGAAAAAAGCTGGAGAGCCATAGGTTACACTGTATACAGCCAGCCACATAATACACTTGTGGAACTGTAATCACAGAGATGAGCCGCTGGTTGTGCAGGGTTGCTTTGTGATAGCTAACATTATTTTTCTTGTTTTGTTTTTATTTATTATAGAACTAGGGCAGTGTTACCTCCCAGGGCGCAATTCAGAGTTTTCGTCATGGCTGGGAGAGACCACGTACACTTCCCAAGATAGGGGTTGGGGGGGCAGTGCTCTCTCGCCCAGAGCACTATCATTTCTAGTTACAGCTCTGTGTAAACCATTAAAACAAGCAGAAACTATGACCTCACAGAGGGAACATTTATCAACCCTATTGCTACATGCACACTACCACAGCATTTTACTAATAAACATGGCTAGTTTATACATATTAATTTGAAAACAGATGATTGACAAAAAATGACCAGCAATGCTGTGGTTTTAGCAACATTGTCCATTCAGACGCTAAGTAAATTCCTTTACTGGTCTCTAGCCCTTTGTATTGGTCAACAGTCTAAGGTTGTTTCTTGTATCCTGTTGCATGCAATGTGATCAAAAGATAAATAACAAAAGCAAGTTTTACTCAAAAGGAGGAGAGATTTCACAATGGAAAAACACTAAGGGCTAGATTTAATAAAGGGCGGTTTGATGAAACGGTTACAGCGGTTTTAATGCCAAACCACAGTTTTGGAAACCACCATATTACAATTTGCCATCCTCATTTTGAACTTGATCAAAATACAAACCGTTAGATTTACTAAGCTGATGTTTAACAAACCGTCGAGAAAACAGCCAGAAAAAAAATGAGGTGTTTGTAAGAGACGAAATTGCTCAAACTGCATGCTGTTTGAGCTATCTTGCCATTCAGAACATAAGAAGCACCATTAATATTTACATTATGGGGGACAATCATCAGTTATTTATATAGCGCCACTAACCGGGCAGCGCTGTACAAAGAACTCATTCACATCAGTCCCTGCCCCATTGGAGCTTACAGTCCAGATTCCCTAACACACACACACACACACAAACCGGAGCACCAGGAGGAAACCCACACAAACACGGGGAGAACATACAAACTCCACACAGATAAGGCCATGGTCGGGAATTAAACTCATGACCCCAGTGCGGTGAGGCAGAAGTGCTAACCACTTATGCCTCACAGCACATTTCTAACTAACTTATGGGTACAAAATGTATTTTTCAGTAAGGGGGCACTATTATTGCTTTATATTATGGGGGAAATATGAATATATAGTTATATTAACTGGGTAATATTAACTTGATTGCTAATGGGGGGCAATAATTATTTATGATGCACACAAGTGACACTACATAGTGCCCCATATTATAATAATATTGTCCCTTTAATATAATAAAACATTACAATTTCCCTCATAAGCTAATTAGAAATGACCCGTTAATCAACAAATGATGATTGCCCCATAATGTAAATGTTAATGGTTCTTATGTTCTGAATGGCAAGATAACTCAAATAGTACTTTTGAGCTCTCAAGCCAATCAGAAGTAGGTATGTAAAACCTGTCTTTGTTCCTGGCGTTCGGTTTTAACTAAACCGCTGGCTGTTTAGCCATTTTCAATCCGCCACACACTACCATGCATTTTATATCGCAGCTTAAAACCTCCCTAAGCAAATGTGGCGGTTTACCGACACCAAACATGATTTTTAGTAAATTTACTCCTAAGAGTCTCTGCTGCTTGTGAACCACTTCACCGACCTACTGCTCCCTGACCAACCCGGCTGTCAGCGATAGACCAAACTACTCTTAATGACCCTTGCATGGATCTCTAGTGTTACAGTGAAAGCCTATAGAGAAATAGAGAATACATTACAAATATACAAATGCACATCTTGAACAATTGTTAGTAGGAAACTTTTCCATTTATACATTATGAATTCTAATACTTCACTTTGCTCTAAATATACTACAACAAGAACATATATGCTGTGTTCCTATTACATACTTTCACACTGTCATTCACCTGCAGGTGTGTCTAGCTAAACCTATGCTGTGTGAGCTCATGGTGGAGCCACCGCTTCTGTACACAGTATATTGATAACGTTAATTTACATAGGGATTAGGATCTGTGAGGATATTAGTTGTATTATTGTACTGTCTGAATTGAAAGGGACCAGAAGGTTGCCAGGTGCTGTATTATTTAAATCTGTACCAGATAAAAAAGATCAGGATAACACTTCATACAAATGTTTTCTGAACAGTAAATGTCTAGGTCTCGTAGAAACGAAATGACTCAGAATAGTGGTGCCTGCCCCCACAGATCGCTGGCCAAAAATGGGGTCCCAGAATACATTTTTCAGGGTTGAGCAAGAAGGTAGTATCACAAAGCAGGCAGCCTAATACTATGCTCTTCCCACATAACTAAGGCGCGCACTGAGCAAGAAGGTAGTATCATAATGCAGGCAGCCTAATATTATACTCTTCCCACATAACTAAGGAGTGCACTGAGAAAGAAGGTAGTATCACAATGCAGGCAGTCTAACATTATGCTCCTCCCACATAACTAAGGAGAGCACTGAGCAAGAAGGTAGTATCATAATGCAGGCAACCTAACATTATGCTCCTCCCACATAACTATGGAGAGCACTGAGCAAGAAGGTAGTATCATAATGCAGGCAACCTAACATTATGCTCCTCCCACATAACTATGGAGAGCACAGCGCCTGTAATAGGTACCATACTATGGGTCTTATACATTTTAGGAAAGAAGGAGCTTAGTAAAATATTGTGACAAGTTCAGATATACAATATGCAAGTCATTCAAGTCTGTGTTTTATTTGAACTGGGACTTTATAATATACTGGCTATTAAAGTGTAACTATTTTATCATTTTTATTTGCTATGCACAGGGCACCAATTATTTCAACTTACAAAGGTTTTATTTTGGGATCATGGGCTAAAAGGGTGGATTGACACTAGCTTAGAACTTTGCTAATGCTTTAAGGGGGGTATTCAATTGTTAGCGAGTTTGGAAGTTCGAGCGTGCAAAGTCATTTTTTTGCTATTTTACCTTATTTTCGAGCGCAAAAACTTCTCACGCAATTCTAATATTATTTTTTTTTTACTGAAATGGTGTTATCGCGCTCCAAGCGTTTGTCAATGTTAAAGTATAGGCTGGCTGCGAACCCTTAGCGGAAAAAGCTATTCAATTGTTTTTTAACGCCGTGTGTGAAAAAGGCAAATATGCTGTTTTATCTCGCACCTCCATGGTCTGCTCAAAGAAATTTTTTTTTTATTAAGTTAAGAAAAATATACATTAAACTGAGAAAATACGTGTAAAAGTTCATGAAAGTAACCTAAAAAAAGAAAAGTACCCGTATATACTCGAGTATAAGTCGACCCGAATATAAGCTGAGGCACCCAATTTTACCTCATAAAACTAGGAAAACTTATTGACTCGAGTATAAGCCTAGGGTGGGAAATGCAGCAGCTACTGGTAAATTTCAAAAATAAAAATAGAATTAACAGTTCCATTTTGATGACTTTATATAGATGTTTTTATACTGTCCAACTTTATATATTATTATGCCAATTTGCTAATCAATGAGCTGTAGCCTATGTTCCAGGTTTGGGCTACCTTCAGCTCTCCAGTTCTTCTGGACCATAAGCAGCTGCCACAGGCTGAAACTTGTACAACAGCAGGTGCTACAAGTTCTCTAAACCTGATAAATGCCTCCATGACAGCTTACAGAATTCTGCCCTTAATAGTGTCTGGACATCATACATAAAGAGGGGACGTTATTATGAGAACACAGGAAGACACTTTATAAAGGAATTACAGAACAATTCCTAAGTTTAGAGATGGTTCTCTCTCAGTAAAACTAGAGTAAAGGGACTGCAATGTATGGATTTACATTACCATTATCTGTTTTATTTGGATTCATAGTTTGCAATTGAAAAGTGTGAATGAATAAAGATTGTTTAAACCAAACCCCCCTTATAAGTAAGCACTCCGTGCTTGGGGACTAGAGGATGATGCGTCCCAGGCACTGCACTCCCCTTTTGGGTCTATCTGGAAGCCGCAAGAGTTGCCAAGGTTGCAGTGAAAGATGGACATTTCCCAGCAGCACCCTGAGCCCAAGACGCAGACAATCAGGAACAGCAGTCTGCAACGGGACCCAAGAGAACCGCTGCATATGTGCAGTCTAATGCCGGGCAGCGTCTGAGAGAGTGTTCCCGACGTGGCTCTGCGCAGTGTGACGTGTTGTTAGAGGTCACTCTGCACAGGCCGCACCTCCACCACCCACCTTGCCCGCTTCTCTCCCCACTAGGGATGCCGCTCACCTAGCTCACTCGAGTATAAGCCGAGGGGGGACTTTTTCAGCACAAAAAATGTGCTGAAAAACTAGGCTTATACTCGAATATATACGGTACTAAAAAAAGTGTATAATAATTAATAATTTTTGGAAATTTCCCCCTTTAGAAAAAACCATAGTGGTGCATGTATTTAAACTTTTTTATATCATATTATTTTTTTTGTTTTTAAGGGGGGGTGGTTGTGCCAAAAGTATCATGTTTTTTTTTGTTTTTTTTTAAAGCAAAATCGTTTGCTCCCCACTCTATTTAGTCTTAGCCCTAGTGCTGGCAGGCTATTGATGTGTGAAAAATTTGACGTAGGGTTCCCCCTAATTTTATTGAACCAGCACTGGGCAAACCAGCCGGGGTGATAGGCACTATAACAGGGGGGGGAACGCAGTTTGGGTCCCACGGCCATAATGACTAAACACCCACAGACTGTTCAGCGCTGGCCTGGATTCCCTAGGGATTGTGGTCCGCTGAAAAATGTAAGCGGGCCACCCCCCTATGGTCACCCAGGCCAGTGCCGATAGCACTAGGGCTCTTCCTACTACCCCTGGGCTGTGGGTAGTAGAGTAATAAATGGGGATTTTGTATGAAAAAAAACAAAAAACATTTTTTTACTTGTGGAACTACATGTCCCAGCCAGCCATGTTGTCCTAAATAGTGTGGGTATGCTGCTACTTGTCTAACTACAAGCACCAGCGTACCCATTGCACCCAGGGCATGTTTGCACTTGTAGTAGAACCACAAGTGCCAACATGCTCTTACACCCACGGCTGGCTGTGATCTGTAGTTCCACAAAGCAAAATGTTAAATAAAAGCACAACAGCCTCATTCCAACCACAAATCTTTATTAAAAATAATAAAACCCCAAGAAATACAGTGTACACCATAGATTTTAATAAAAATAAAAATAAAAAATACTCACCATGGACGAAATCCTCAGTGTTATGATGCTTTACTTACACACACTCATTTGCGCAAAGTCCCAACAAATATTTTTACCTTCGAAGAAAGGTCCGGCTTGCCCACTGTCCCACAAATATTTGTACCTTACAAATGTCCATGCTTGGCCAGTGTTCAAATGTTTGTAAATTTCAAAAAAATGTACCTCCTTGTAAAATCTTTAATTCTGCTGTACAGGGGGGGGGGGCATTGTTGCTTGCAGTGCTGGGGCCCTTCTTCATTGCAGTGTGGGGGCCCATTCTCTTGTGCAGTGCTGGGGCCCTTCTTGATTGCAGTGTAGGGGCCCAATCTCCTTTGCAGTGCTGGGGCCATTCTTGATTGCATTAATTTACTTTTATTTTTTTATAGTAAAATGAGTGCCTTAACCATTTCAAACTCGCTAGGACCAATAATAGAGCGCGAGGGGGTGCATGCAAAAAAACAATTGAATTGAGGTTTTTTTTTTTAAACGCGCGCTCGAACAGGAAAAAACGAGCGCGGTTTTTAACGCATCTCGCTAACAATTGAATACCCCCCTAAGAACAATATGAAAAATAAAGGTCATTCCACACCGAGCCAGGATATTAAGCTAATGCATATTAGTGACTTGTCCCAAACCACCACATCTATCGCATTTTTAAACTTAACCAAGATGGACTACGAGACAAGTTCTAATCCAAACTTTTAATGGAAAATTATGAAACCTTTAATAATAGTAATTAGTTACCAAGAGGCAGATGTTCCCCAAATCCATACTGTGGTGAGAAAAAGTGCTTTCATCAGGCTAGGTGGGCGAAAATCCAGGGGAGAAAAACCTGAACAACAAGCACACTTTGCCTGCATTTCAGCCACAGTGTGGTGATGAGCGACACTACTGTAAACAGATCTGCATAACTGATGTACGAGAGTTCCTGCTTGCATGAAAATGTTTCCGTAAGTACTGCTTCAGCACTTGTCTGTAAGAAGTTCTTACTTTGAGTGTGTAAGCATAGATACATCACTGAACACATAAGGGTCACAGATTTAATGGCCATCCATAACAAAAAAAATAAATATGAAAAGTATTCTATATACAATGTTCTAAAAGTATTTTTGGGGAAAAATAGTTTTTTTTTGCCATAATTCCTAGTTGTGTCAAATTTAAGTTTCCTTGGGCACATCATACTCTATCTCTAGCTATGAACATTTAATTTTGTGGAATACATTAGATATAGGCATGTTCTATTCTGGCTAGGAGTTATCATCATCATCACCATTTATTTATATAGCGCCACTGATTCCGCAGCGCTGTGCAGAGAACTCATTCACATCAGTCCCTGCCCCATTGGAGCTTACAGTCTAAATTCCCTAACATACACACAGACAGAGAGAGAAAGAGAGACTAGGGTCAGTTTTAATAGCAGCCAATTAACCTACCCGTATGTTTTTGGAGTGTGGGAGGAAACCGGAGCACCCGGAGGAAATCCATGCAAACACGGGGAGAACATACAAACTCCACACAGATAAGGCCATGGTCGGGAATTGAACTCATTACCCCAGCGCTGTGAGGCAGAAGTGCTAACCACTGAGCCACCGTGCTATGAGTGCAAACTTGCCTACAGAAATGTAATGCATTATTTTGTAGTTAAATGTCCTTGTAAAGTATATATACATGGTTTTCTGATTTAAAAACAAGTTGTGTAGGAAAGTAAATCGTCCTTTGACACATCTTGTTCTCCATAGTAGAGTTACAATCTAATCTAGGTCATCAGAAAACTGTTCTACATTTTACAGGTGTTTGTTGTGCTAAGATCACATTTACATCTCAGGAACTGTTAAATCAATAGGGGCAAATGACAGATACACTAAGAATAGCTGTGAAACATTCATTGTAAACAAAGAATACTTGTACCACAAGTTGGTCTAATAACTACCTTATTTTGTGTCTAAACGGTTAGCCTCATGGGAAAGTAACAGTGACAAATTGAGGAAGTTCTAAACACTTACATAATGTTTAAAAGAAAAAAAAGAAAAAGACAACCAAATTATTGGCTACAGATTATACCTATTGACAAGTAAGTTAATTACAACTTGCTTGGATGATACAATACATATGTAAACAATACGTATGCAAACAATTAAAGGCTACAACTGCACATCATCAACAATTATGGCATACATGATGAAAGAATTAGCAATATGTTTTTCCTAAAACAGTGCCTGTGAGCCGTGTGTAAACAGATTTCACAGACTGAACACAGTTTAAAGAAGCAGAAAACCTTTCAGACAACTTTATCATTAGACACTAGGTTTAAGCAACAAGCGATACACCATTTATCTGATCCCAGTATGTTCACATCTCTACTTCTCAGTTCATGATATATACTATATTCACTCTTCAGTAAGCAACGCTGCTCACTGCACTGCAATCTCCCTTATATCCTTCAAATTGTTATGTCACAAGGTCGGCTAGTGATTACAGGTGAGCTTTCCTCTGCAGCATTTAGGGCTTGTTCAGACAAGCGGATCATTGACGGTTTTGAAATTTTCTTCACATTTCATAGTGGAGGGCTAACAGGAGCTAAGCCCAAAAATGCTACCAGCTTTTGGATCATTGATTTTTATACAGACGTGTGTGCAGTTCACAGAGGTTATGGTTAAAAAGGGCACAGCCACAAATGCGAGAATATAGATAATCTATGACCCCCATGCCCAGAAGAGGACTGGCAAATTTTAGCACTGGGGCAAGACTCGACTCAGTAGCCTACTGGGAACCTTTTAAAGGAAAGAAATACAGGTGGCCCAGTGACCCAGCCCAAGGTAGCCCACTATGGGACCAGCCCAAGGGGCACATGCCCCCCTGTCCCCAGCCCAGCCTGTCCGTGCCTATGGACATGTTTCAATGCTTTTCTAGTGTTAGTATTCAAAACAAAACATGAGCTGACCTAAGGGCTTGTGCAGACAAACCTCTGTTCAAATACTAATTGTAACATTCGAATACCTCCTAACCTTCCCGATTTAGGCGGGACAGCCCCGATTTCGGGGCTCTGTCCCACCATCCCGATCGGTAGGAAGGTTGGGGGAGATTCTGTCCAGAACAGCGGTAAAAAAGTGCCGTGTGCACCGGTGTATACAGAAATTAAGAGGTTTGGAGGGGATGGGAGGACAGAATGGGGGCAGCTAAGTGCTTCAAAATCACAAGGCACGCCCTGGGGATGTGGCCGTGCCCCTGAGAAACAAGCTAATTGTGTTGTGTTCCATTTTCTACCTTCCAACATTTATGTAAAGATGTTGCATTGCATAAGCCCTAACAGTTGTCAAATTTGCAGCTTGAAAGTATTTGGAAAAATTCTTCTTCTTCAACATCTGTCAAGAAATGATTGTAAATAGGAGGGTCTATAAAAAGTCCAACTATTTACTTGTAATTCGCCGTACATAGGTGGAATTCAGATGTCTGGAAATCTGCATTCCACCAAGGCTACATGAAGTAAATGTTATATCCAGTATTAAAGCAAATATAATTATTGTAATGAATACTATACATGAAATAACTTGAGTGCTTATACGTTGTCAAGTTAGGAGGAAGGCGCTTCTCCAACTAAACAAGCAGACAGTGACTGACAGCTAGGCAGACTTGCTTTGCCAAAATGCAATGGTGGATTGGTTGATTCACACAGAGAGGCAGAGCTAGTCATGTACAGAAACTCATTGCCAACTTAATTCCCATTAGGACATGGTCCTAAATATGTGGGAAAAGATGCAGATGTCTGTAGTAGAGTAGGGGTATTTTACTGTTTAACAGAGCTGTGATGCAATGTCAGGTTAACACTGCACAATGTATTTATTACATGGTTCATAAATAATAATAATCCTAATAATCATCAGTCTGGGAAATCCATAAAAAAAAAAAAGAAAAAGAAAAAAAGATAATCCCTGAAACTGAACAGCTAGCAGACAAATAACAGTCCTTGCAGGGCATTATTTTTTTGGCGTTAAACTGCCTCACTGTAGGCTTTACATATGCACTGGAGTCCACGTAACATAATAGTGTGTTATTGGAATATATGCAGAAATTCAGATTATGGCATTTATTGACTTTTGCTTAACGTTAACATTGACAATTGTGCATAATACTTTTCAAATTGGAATATACTTTTTCCTGTTTTATAATTCTCTGCAAAGACAGATATAAAACTTTACTGGAACAATACAACCGTTTTCCAACACTGCTACAATCCTTATTACAAATAGGTCACAACACACTTAATATCTATTATCGGGCTGGACAAACCCCAGTAGCCAGCACCTACAAAAATATCAACAAATTTTTATAGCTCTCAATGGCAATACCACTATACTGTTTCTTAATGCAGCATTCCCACATATTGTTTTCTTTAAATAGCAAATGAAATACCCGTGAAGCATGTATTTTTCTTAGCTGTCCTTCTACAAATCATTATCCCTTTTTCAAAATCTCTCTGGATGTCATAAAATATGGCTGCCAGGCTTACATCATGTCATGTGAAGGTAGAGGAGGAAGGGGGCTATATTACAGTACAGAGAGCAGAGGGGTATTCCAAGGCTTCTCTGCTCACTACATCATGTGCCATGTGATTGTGGCTACCATCATAGTGCATGACACTATGCAGAATTATAAATCAATAACTGCACAATGAAGAGACAAACCAAGGCAAAATGGTAAATACAGGTTATAGCCTGCCACAGAAATTTATGTTAAAAACACCCCTCATTTTGCCTTAGAAATGCTACTTTAATTTCTGTAACTGACTCTCAATTTATATATAATTTTGCACAATCTTGTGGTTTGCACCTGGCCAATAAGATGTTCCTATCACACACTGTACTGGTGTGTACGGTCACACAGTAGATTTACATACCTTCCGCTGTCCCGATCTGAGGGCTCTGTCTCGCCAGGGCCGTAACTAGGGCTGTGCGACAGGGGCGATCGCCCAGGGCGCAACGCTGAAGTCTCGCCATCCCAATTGGGACAGCTTTGCCCTGCGGGTGGGAAAGTTGGCAGAGCAGCGGTGAACGGGTGCCGTGCGCGCAATGAAGGTGGTTGGATGGGAGGTGAGGAGAGAAAGGGGCAGACTAGAGCTAGGGATGTCCTGGAGTGTGGCCACATGTCTATCATGCCGTAGTCATGCCCCATAATGCTGTAGCCACATGCCCAAATGTTGGGGGGTTATGCGTTTATTAAAGTTAGACACCAGTTACTGCTGCTTTGTTTAAATCAATATTTGTAAGGAGATAACTTCCCGGTATGTCAAAAACATATATAATTAAATGTGCCTTACAAAGATACAGAAATTGCAGTTATGATATACTGCAAGTAAAACATTTTCTTCTCTTTTCAAACTTATTAACAATGATAGTATAGTATACAGCCACCTATTATTAGGAGTTTGTGGTTATGGTTAAGTAGTCCTTCAAACTGCTGACTGTGGATTCTGGCTTTGTACCAGTGGTCACTCTGCCAGCAAGTCTAAACAAGGACAGTAAATGCTAATCCAATACAAAATTACTTCAGTTAGTACATCTTAATCTTTCCAATGCAAGCAAGTGTACAACTGCATATAAAAAAAACAAAAAAGCTTTCAGTCAAAATAGCTGAGCTTATTTTTTCATGTTTGTTCTGCATAATCTAGATCCAAGAAGATCCAGCTAAAGGACGACTAGATACAAAAATCAAAACGATTACATGAAAATAAAATTTGCCATTGAGTCTAAGGGCAAAACGTGTTACAATATGACTGTACAATTCATGTTTAGCAGATCGTAGATGAATCTTTGCATGTGTGGGAATCTTACAATCCAATCTGATCATAAATATTGTAACTGTAAATATTGTAATAATTACTGAACATAATTTTCTTAAAGCTGCACTGCCCACTCACTGTAAAATTTTACAAATGTGCTCTACCCCCCCTAGCCAGAATCATGGGGCTGCTACAAGCAACAGATTTTCCCAGGACTCCTCAGCTTTGTAATAAAAACAAACAAACATTTTAAACAACATATTACTTCCTTCCTCCATCCAAAACAGCTATAGTCTGGTTTAACAGACTAGATTTATATATGTCGATGGATAATGTCATCTTGGCCGCACTAGATAGTAATGCAGAGTTCACGCCAACTTGGTTCAGCTGGCTGACCTTTAAAGAATCAGATACCTATAGAGGTTATTATATCTAGAATTAGTTATTTTAGTATTTCTTAGTGCGACTGGTGGATATTTCCTACTCTACTGCTCTTTTTTTCCACACAAACATTTTTAAAAATTTGGCACGTTGGTTGTATAATGATTTTTGTTGGCTGTACCTGATACTTGTCGTTTTCAATAAAAAACAATTTACTTAAAAAATACACACGAAAAACCAGCTATAGTCACTCCCAGAAGATGGTCAAGCACTGTGATTCTGCAGTAATATGGCCCCAAGATAATTATCCTATTGTAAACTATTTTGGGGAAAAAATGTGTATGGCAGATGATCTGATCTTGTTTGGCCACCCACATGTGTCTAAATTAAACAATGATCCCACTGCAAGAATCCCGGGTCAAGCGGCATTACACTGGCCTGTATGTGGTCACCTTTAGACAGTGTACAAAAGATAAAAGGATCAAATGCACAATTATAGCTTGTTGGTTATGTTTGCTGTGACTAATGCCCCTCTGTATGTATTCACCAAAATACAGTTTGTACGGACCATATCTGTAACATGGGTGATAATCACACAAGATCTGGCTTACCACTGTTCTAGAGTGATAAAAGATAGAGAAGTATCACCTTCTAAACAACATAATCTTCAACAAGCTCACCAGTACAAGAATCTTTAGCAATGTCCAAAAATGGCTTAATGTGCTATTAAAAAAATTAAAAATGTACTCAAAAGCTTAATCAGTCAAATAAAATATATATAAAAATCACTTTTGTGGTGTTAGCATCACTCTTACAGCAATGGCACAAGACTGCTCATCAGCCAGTGCTGTGCAATTATATAGACATGGACTAGCTATAGCTCAGCCAGTGATTGGGTTAGTCTTACATGAACTGAAACTGCATAATTACTGCACAGGAACGTTAGACCTGGAGCACTATAGAATACAGTCAGGGGTAGCATGAAACAAGCTGATTTGGGGTGACAGTACACATTATTGGCAGTTAGCAGAAGTGTCTGATCTGGATTTTGCTATATCAGAAAGTTTATTCTACCTGGGTTTCTCCATAAGAAGTATTCAAGGCAGAGTTGTGTATTGTATGAAAAATACAAAACAAAAGCTCAAAGGGTTTTAAGTTGAAATATGAATTTAAGCCAACCCTCTACGTTCTCATTAAAAGTACTTTGGCGGCGGTCTCTCCCAAGCAGGAGAGATTCATGCTGCTCCAATTAGAATCGGCAGAGGTCCCAGGAACCTATTAAGTACAGTAGGAGGAGAGATCCCTCAAAAGTACTCTTATCGGGATAGCAAGGGTTTTACCAGGATACAAATATAAGGTGGAAAAGTAATTTAAAAATATCACGCACTAGAATGTGAGGATAACTTCAGACACTTTGCTGTAATAACATAATTTGGTTGCAATGAGGTTCAGTCACCCTGGGAACACACACATCGCTCAAAACACTGCAAAAAAACAAATTACTGTACTAAGAATGTAGAAACAAGGATTCTGTACAGAGAGTAGAAATATAACATACAGTATGCATTGGTGGGCGCATAATTCTTCGAAGCTGGATAATTTAAGTAATATTTAATAAAAGTACAAAAGTGGTACACAACATGACAAATAAACAAGGAAACCTGGTTATTTGCAATCTTGCACCAGATCACACTTTATTAAATACGCACAACTGAGTAGAAATGCTGTAGGCTGTAAAGCAAATCAGAACTACATAAACCATTTAAAAAAAATCCAAGTTATTATAGCTAAATAATTGAAGTCTGGTTTGCAGGCATTTAAAATACATGATATTCAGTGTTATTAGTCACTTAATATATAGCAGGTATACACATCACCACTTACCTCTTCTATCTCTATCCTCTTTGCTAATTCATCTAGTGAAAGGAAATTATCCCCCAAGATGGACTCCCCTGGGCTTGGTGACATTTCTTCTTCAGAAAAAGTCTCCTCCTGGAAGTCCAAGTGAGCCAGGAAACTCTCACTATCCTTCAGGTCGCCATTCAGGAGACTTGCTATAAATTCAACTGTTGCTTGTCGTCGAGCTTTGCTCTGTGTGTCTTCTGAGCATTTCTGATTAGCACTGTCCTCGATAGACTGCCCTGTTTCACCTACTTGGCTCTCTGCATTAATAATCCTTTTTTTAACAGCTTCTCCATCTCCTTCTGCTGTGTAATCTTCTGTGCTGTCCACTCTGAGGACAGACTGGATGAGACTACTGCATTCTAGGGAACTTCTCCCTCCAGTAAGGTCATTGTGTGCTCCTGAAGCACAATCTGAGTTAACTGCAGCTGCTGATATTAGGGTGTCTACCATTTGGTTACTAGCCTGTTCCTCCTTGGAGAATGCATCTATTTTTGACACATCATTGCTGTGCAATGTTGCTTTTGGTTGCAGTAGGTTGTTATTCTTCCCAGCATCCCCAGAAGAAAAGCTGCTGTCAGGATTAGCCCAGCCTCCTGTCCCTGTAGACTGGGTGGGAGTCTCCGACGTTGTTCCAGAACTGGTTAGCTGCTGTTCCTCCGCATGGTCTTTCCTGGGCACAGTTTGGTGGTCAGCTGCCCTGGTTAGTTTGTCTGCTGCACTGACATCAGGAGGTGAGTTCTCTGTCATTGCTGCCACGCCAGTCTTCTCGTCTGTTGTTGTTCTGCTGCCAGCTTCACTTTCTCTGTCTAAACATTAACAGGAAATGAGTTTTAGTTCTTTATAAAGAAAACAGCCCAGCTGCACTGATAAAAGAGAACACAACAAACTGTGACTTGATAACCACAGGCCTAATTGTTTAAGACACATTGTGTCCTGGGCTAATCATGACTAGACTATAGCTAAATTTAGACATCAGACAATTAATAATTAATGAGTTGCCTCTTTCTCCTCCCATCCTTGCACGTTTGTTCTCATACAGATGTGTGAGGTAACGTGCAATTAGGAATGACACACAATACGTCAAACAGGATCAGGAAAGAAGGAGGCTTTCTGTACATCAGCAAGAAACATGTGCCCCCTCCAACAGCAAGAAACATGTCCCCCCTCCCCCCCTCCAACACTGTGCTACCCTGCTCTCATCAGAGCAGTTTCCTCATTATGTGTGGTCTGTACAATCCACTGAAAATCAATACTGCTGAATGATGCAGATGGGTTCCAGAGCAAAGGTCAAATTAAATGGAACAAGGACGGTATAGTTGGCAGACTGTCAGCTTAGCATAGTGCACAAGCTATAGCCTCATAGAACATGACATTACCCATAACAGTATTTACATCATCCAGAGTTTTTCCTCTCTCCCTTTTTGGTTCCTTCAGGAACCAAAAAGAGTAATCCGATATATATTTTACAATATCTCGTTTTACTAAATCCCCTCTAGTCCCATCATGTTTCTTTTTTTTTTTTTTTTTTTTTTTTTACTGTAAGCTTACATGTGCAGGGGCCTAAATACCGTGTTGTGTTTATAGTTTGTATTTCAATTATGCTTATTGTGCAGCTGTGTGGACTAGATTAATACCTTATAAATACCAGTTAATAATAATAATATACAGCAATATCAGAAAAGTTTTTCTAAATGTAAAAGGTAAACTCTATGCCATCCACGCTCATAATTAAAGTAAATACACACATACATATTCACGCTCTCATGGTTGTAGCTGTTGGGCAGAATTTACTGAGCCAAACAGAGCATTATGTAAGTTTTAGCTTAGACTTACATGATAGAGCTCCTGCAGTCAGCTTAGAGTGAATTGGTAACTGATGTAGCAGATGACCAGACTGTGACAGCAGGAAGTTCTGAGTTTTCCTAACAGACACTTCAGATGTGACCAGGCTCAAACCTGATACCCACATCTAAGTACTCACATTATATAACCCACGTGTTTATTGCTCCAATCAATGTGTACTTTCATGTCTGTAAAGGCTCATACACACTAACAATAACAAAACTAAATAAAAACATGGGGTGCGGGGCACGACAACAACAACTGTTACCCAATTTGCTTTTAGATGCATGCTAAATACAGCTTGATGTCTATGTAAACGCATCCTCCACTCACACTCAAGAATTAACAGGTCCTGAAACAGAGCACATTACATTGTTGGTGCACCCAAGGGTGCATATTGAAGATGTCTGTGCCGCTGCCCTCGCCATTTGCTGAATGCATCTAAGTACCAAAGGTTCAACACATTTTCTAGCCAGTATTATCCTAATAGATGATGTAACAAACACATTCCCTGAGCACATGAGGACATGATCCAAGCAACCATAATTTATGAAGGAAATTCATAAGCCACACTCCCATCATGCCAGCATATGTGACATTTACTTTTTTTAAAGGACACTCCTGCTAAATACAGTCAGGTTCATAAATATTGGGACATCGACACAATTCTCATATTTTGGGCTCTATACACCACCACAATGGATTTTAAATAAAACTAACAAGATGTGCTTTAACTGCAGACTTTCGGCTTTAATTTGAGGGAATTTGCATCCAAATCAGGTGAACGGTGTAGGAATTACAACGGTTTCTATATGTGCCACCCACTTTTTAAGGGACCAAAAGTAATGGGACAATCGACTCAAAAGCTATTTCATGGACATGTGTGGGCTATTCCCTTGTTATTTAATCATCAATTAAGCAGGTAAAAGGTCTGGAGTTGATTCTAGGTGTGACATTTGCATTTGGAATCTGTTGCTGTGGACTCTCAATATGAGATCCAAAGAGCTGTCACTATCAGTGAAGCAAGCCATCATTAGGCTGAAAAATCAAAACAAACCCATCAAAGAGATAACAAAAACATTAGGTGTGGCCAAATCAACTGTTTGGAACATTCTTAAAAAGAAAGAACGCACCGGAGAGCTCAGCAACACCAAAAGACCCGGAAGACCACGGAAAACAACTGTGGTGGATGACAGAAGAATTTCTTCCCTGGTGAAAAAAAACCCCTTCACAACAGTTGGCCAAATCAAGAACACTCTCCAGGAGGTAGGTGTATATGTGTCAAAGTCAATAATCAAGAGAAGACTTCACAAGAGTGAATATAGAGGGTTCACCACAAGATGTAAACCATTAATGAGCCACAAAAACAGGAAGACCAGATTAGAGTTTGGCAAACAACATCTAAAAAAGCCATTACAGTTCTGGAAAAACATCCTATGGACAGATGAGACAAAGATCAACTTGTACCAAAATGATGGGAAGAGAAGAGTATGGAGAAGGAAAGGAACTGCTCATGATCCAAAACATACCACCTCATCAGTGAAGCATGGTGGTGGTAGTTTCATGGCGTGGGCATGTATGGCTGCCAATGGAACTGGTTCCCTTGTATTTATTGTTGATATGACTGCTGACAAAAGCAGCAGGATGAATTCTGAAGTGTTTCGGGCAATATTATCTGCTCATATTCAGTCACATGCTTCAGAACTCATTGGACGGCGCTTCACAGTGCAGATGGACAATGACCCGAAGCATACTGCAAAAGCAACCAAAGAGTTTTTTAAGGCTAAAAAGTGGAATGTTATGCAATGGCCAAGTCAATCACCTGACCTGAATCCGATTGAGCATGCATTTCACTTGATGAAGACAAAACTGAAGGGAAAATGCCCCCAAGAACAAGCAGGAACTGAAGACATTTGCAGTAGAGGCCTGGCAGAGCATCACCAGGGATGAAACCCAGCGTCTGGTGATGTCTATGCGTTCCAGACTTTAAGCTGTAATTGACTGCGAAGCACTTGCAACAAAGTATTAAAAAGTGAAAGTTTGATGTAGGATTTTTTAGTTTGTCCCATTACTTAAAAAGCGGGTGGCACATATAGAAACCGTTGTAATTCCTACACCGTTCACCTGGTTTGGATGTAAATTCCCTCAAATTAAAGCTGAAAGTCTGCAGTTAAAGCACATCTTGTTAGTTTCATTTAAAATCCATTGTGGTGGTGTATAGAGCCCAAAATATGAGAATTGTGACGATGTCCCAATATTTATGGACCTGACTGTATGTTGCACTGGTCTTAGAACCATCTTACCACCCCTGTTTCACAGTACACTGAAAACTAATGGTTATTCAATATAGAAAAATTACATTTAAAAAAAAGCACATTATTTTTTCTCCTCCAATATGGAGAAACATGTGAATTCAGCACCAATATATTAGGCCACATGCTTTCTGAAATTGCTTATGTCACAGTTAATTGCATGTATCACTGAACATTGTCTGCAATACATTTTTGGCTCTTCTACTATTTCATGACTGTCTCTCCCTGTCTCCTAGTATTTTCAGTATCCTGGTTAATGGGAAAAAAAAAAGTAAAAAAAAAAAGTTGTCAAAACCCCAATCAAATTATTGTATAGAAAGGGAGGGGCAAATGCAAGCCTGGAAAATAGCTTTGTCTGTGATGTCCATGTAACAATGTGATTTGTAAATTATATGGTTATTTAGATTTGGGAATGGCTCTCTGAAACCAGGATTCTTTAAAATGACTAAGCATCTCAAAAATGCAATTATGAAATTAACCACCTATTTACATTAATTATTAAAAAACTATTTGCTTTATAAATACATTAAGCATCGACTGGAAACCTGGAATTGTTCTAATATAAGAAGTGCAAAAACTACATGGTCAAGAAAACGCAGAAAAAAAAATGAGAAGAAAAAATAATAACAAAATGTCCAACCGACAAACTGGAATAATAATAATAATAATAATAATAATAATAATTTCAACTGCATTATATAAACACAGTGCTATCCAGAGAACACACTGGAAACTAGAAATGGCATAGGACTAGGAAAAAATGTGATATACTGTATAGTATATATATATATATATATATATATATATATATATATATATATATATATATATATATATATCTATATCTCAATGAATGAAAATGTGTGTCAGTTAATATGAAGGATCCACTTATTGACCCACAATATTTTAAATAGCAGTCCTTAACACTTTCCACCCTGTGAGCTAAGAGTAAGGCCATCAAAATAGGCTGTGTTAAAATATTATAATTGTACATTGGAATTAAAGTAATTTAATTAGAAAACCTTCTAAATATATGGTTATAGTGTCATTTGTTAGAAAGTTTGGGGACCACTACTTTATATCACATGCTAATGGTAATAATAATATAATGAAAATCAATTAAAATTGTTTTTAAAACAGTTTACTTTCAGCCAATATCAGTGTTAGACGGGAAGCTACATGTGTTTTGTGTGACTTTTCTTATTTGCAAATCCTCACTCTTTTTTTTTTTTGTCTCAGTCAATAAAATGATTTAGTGGCTCCCATACAATTTACTAAACACACATAATCAGAAGTTAGGTTCTCTTTGCAGAATAGTTTGTGTATATATATATTTCTGGACAGCCACAGGGGAAAACTGTCTAACGACACATACTAGGTGCTAAACAGTCTCTATTTCTTCATGTGTAATATGACAAAGCTTAACCAGCAGGGTAACTCCTCCTGTTATAAGAAAATAGAAGAGCCTGTCAGTGGCTAAGTAATTATTAGTCATTTCAGTATTATTTACGACAGTCACATGTAATTTTCTGCATCACCCAACAACCTGGTACTGTGCAGCACCAGCCATAAATTATATTGATATAATGGAAATGGTTGTCATGCATCCAAAATCTATTACATTAATGCCACCGTTAAAGGCTGTACTTCTGCTTTCAGCTATGCATGAAAAGTACAGTACACATATATAATGGCGGTACTGCCGCTGGTACCTCTTGTCAAGTTCCTCTGACAGGTTAAGCTTTTATTATTTCCTTATAGGAGATGTTTACTTTGAGACATTTTCACCTGCAGGTAGAGGCAGGTTCAGACCAGTACAGGTCTGTACCTGTACTGGTCATCAAGCAGGTGCTATATATGAACTTTATTTTGCCCAAATATATTGCATCAATTTTCCATTGCAAGTACATTCCAACAAATATAGCAATAACTACATAAATGCGACAACAAACGTATATGCCGATTTAAGAGATTATTTAAATACCTGGGCAGTAACTCTACCGGGTATTTCCCTAGCGGGATCTCGGATAGCCGCAAGGAACTTCCTTATTCCCGTCAGCTGATATCATACTATGGTCGATGTTTGTCATAAGCTAAGCGGCTTTTCCTTCCTGTCCACTTTATTGTGATCAGAATGTGATAGGATAGTCGTCTATACATACTACATATCAGCCAAACTGGCCAACATCAGCTATGCACGTATTGTCACATTTTCTCCTTTTTTCTTTATTATAAAATCAAAAACAATTATTTGGAAGAGTAGACAGACTGCTAAAAGCTACAATGTCCTGGCATCTGGTCTGACTAAGTGCCAAAAAGACATTAGCTATGTATGAAGCTGAATAAGACAGTGAAGATTTTTTGAGGTTTTGTTCTTACAAAATGTATTGCACAATCTTAACATAAATTTTTATTATTCTATTTGTGTACAATGTTTCTCAGAAGAAAGTGGCACATGCTAAGAGATTCTGCATAGTTTTATTTCAAATAATATGCTTGCCACAAGCCCCATTAAGGAGATACTGGAGTACCAGACGGCTGGACATATGGATAAATATGGATAAAAAAACATTCTGATGCCACAATCTCTTATTGCATGTCACTGGGCACATGCTTCACTGGCAGAGAGATAATCATTGGGATAGTAATAAACTCATCTGATGCTAAAATGTTAACATAAGTAATACCATTACCTAGTTTTGCACAGCATACATTTTCAAACATGCCAAGGGGATTATCCATCCCAGTTACAAGTCTAAATTGCTTACTGGTCCCTGCTTGGCAGAAACAAGAGCCTCTAGCACTCGTACACAGGGAGTTTGGAGCATGAAACCTGCGTGATTAATGTTGATCTTTTTAGGATTAGGAAGAAAACACCAGCTGCTGTTTCTGAGTTCATATCCAGTGTAGTCATGGTATTAGCAAGCAAAAACAGTTGCTAAGCAAAAGTGATGGTAACAAACAAGTAGAAGTTTCATACACAAAAATAAGAGGATGATATAATGACTATAACAATGACAAAGCAAGTAGAAGGTGGGTAAGGGGCAGTTGACTTGGCTTGGGGTGCACATTAAGCAATGAACGCACAACTGCTTAACTGTTGCAAATTCCCTGCATTATCATGTTCTCTCAGAGTCATTTCTGACTACACACTGGTAAAATAGTGTCTACTCAATACACTGTGTAATGATATCATGTCAGGAACAGATACAATATGCCATCTTTGCAATGAGTGCCAAAAAAACCCCAAAAAAACATCACACACACACACACACCAAATCAATCTCACACTGCTCACTATAAAGCTCCAAATGTGAAACACATGACCTGTGCGGTTTTCACAAAAAGCTTGAATATTTTTAGCTGCCATGGATCAGGGCTACATGTTACAAGTAGTGGCTGTATTTGTATTCCTTTACTCCAAAAGCTTTAAAGATTTCCCTCGCTCATGAAAGCAGATATGTTTGTTAATGCAGGAGAAGCAGTAATAATATCTGATTACAGAAACAAAAGTATCACTGATCTATTTGTGGAGAGCTGCTATCTTAGCTGTGCTTTTGACATTAATATGTAATCCTGGTATATGCCATAAGAATGAACGATAACTGCAAGTGCACACCTATCTTAGTGAGCATCAATTAGGTGGTCTGCAAGCTTTCTATTGTTCATACTGTACCACACAGCTAATCTCTACTCTATCAACTAATCACTAGTAATTGGTGCATACAAATCTTGCAACATTAGGTGCTCAACAGACCTAAGACATTCCCAAATCCACAAGAGAAACATCATTTTTGGGTTTTGGCATATATGGAAATTCTGTTCGTAAGGACACTAGCACACAGGCTTCCACAAATAATCTCCTTGGCAGAGGATGAACACAAAGTTCCAGATGAAAGGTTACAAATACCATGTCCTAAACACAGATTTTTGACTTTCCATAGATGTTCAAGCCAGACACTACTGTTTCTTTTAACAATCAGATTATCCAGCGTCTGTTAGTAACACAATAGACTTTCCATAACAATATTATTATACACATGAAGACTGGTTTCCACAACAGCACCGCTCACAGTCACTAGAATATAGTATTTGTTTATACAATGCAAAGTGAACCATTTGCCTGGTATTATTATTAATGTTAATATTTTTGTTTTAATATAGTATAAAAATAGTATTATGATAAATACAACATAAATTCAGCATATAATTTAACATTTTTGGAACATATAATCATGCTTCCCAGTAGTCCTATTTGGAGCTCAAAATCTGTTACCTGTGTTGTTTTTTTCTTTTTTTTGTATTTCGATTTTAAGCTCTTATATGGATATTTACCTTTAAATAAACAACTCATCATTGTCTCTAAAAGGCAAGAGGTATTCAAAGTTTTAGTACCCATACAAACCTTGCTCTTTGTCACTTTTAAAACAGTATTGTTCAAAGAGCAGCATTCTCATTGCCTGCCTGCAACACTGTGTATTATGTGCTTAAGCGCTCTCAAATAAATCTATTTTATACTGTACCCAGCATCAACGCTTGTGAGCCATGCAGGCAATGTTGAAGTCAGCAAAATGCAAAGCAAACACTTGTCAGAAAAAAATGCATATGTATGGTGACATTTGTTTACATTATTTGTTGCCAAAGAGGGTTTAAGTACAATTACTACACATTAAAAACATGCATTGCATGCAGTAAACCATGTACACAGTTCCTTACTGTTTTGTCGCATTAGTACAAAGGGCGAGTCTGGCGGCCTGCCGGGGTGTATGATGTCAATGTACGTATTTGTTTGTTTCATAAAAGTATTTTATTTTTCTAAAACGAAGTGTTTCAGTAATTTGTAGCACCGTACCCAAAATTACTAAAATACACTTAAAACCCGTATCTGGGTTTTCCCCATGATGTCCCTGGCATTCCCTTAAATAATTTAGCAATGCTCATTACAGTGACTATAACAGTTTTGATGATCATTTCTGTGTATATGAAATTATAGCCGAAGAGCAGCAGTTATGAACTTTATTACCCCTTTATGTTGGGTTTTTTGGACATTGCTAAACAAAACACTATGTAAGGGATAAGTCACAATCAGCTCTAAGCAACCAACAATCATTTTGTGTGTATTTATCTCCAAGTTATTGTAGCTCTTTGCCATCTACATTTCATGGTAAACCACTGTCTACACTTAAAAAGGTAATTTCGTCATATATGTTAGATGGGGTGTTCAGTGATGTGCTGGATTTCAGGATACTGTAATTCCAATTTACCTTGGACATTTTATGCCATTAGAGTAAAATGACACAAAAAATAGATAGACCAATAATAACTACACAGCAATGAATGGGTATATCACACATAATAAAATGTATGAAATGAAAACATAATCTTGCTGGATATAACATGAAACAAGTTTCTATTCGGTCTGTTACGAGAGATAAAATAAAGAAATATAACAAAAATACAAACTATGGACCAGATCTATTTTTGCAGGAAACAGCAGGGCTTATCTGTGAACACACGACCTCAGCACTTCCAAACACTCATTTAACATATCCACTGCGTTACATCAGCCAGCTAGACACAAGTGTCACCAATATAAAAGTCCTCGCAAATCACTCATTTTACTTCAGCCATGGGGAAGATTGTGTCTACAAGGCACATGGCTACAATGTGTACAGAGGACATAATTGGTAGGGTGTGTCTGCAGGACAATGCCCTTTTCTCATGTGGGGGGAGCGAATAGGCTTAAACACACAGAGATTACTGTAACCATTTGTTCAACTGATTTACAGAGAGTAATACAATTATTCATGGCAAAATGACTTGTGAGGAATACAAAATTGTTCTCTTCCTTTTAATACTAAATAGTTTACGATGAAATTGTGCCTTTATACAAACACATTTATATGTTTGCATAATATTATTCATTAAATTACCATGTTTTATTTATGGCATTAAAACATAATTTCACTTCTATGAATAAAATAAAGATGCAGGGCTTGTGTTCCACTTTCAGGAAAGATTGTATAGATCTTTCCTTGCACTGGTTTGTGAAGTTCAATAACAGTAATGGGCACCTGGAAATAGCTTGCCTGGAAGAGGCTGCTGCTATCATATTGCACTGTGTGCTTTCTGCCAAGAAGGTATCAGGGGAAAGTAAGGATAAGCTGATGGGATGCTAATTAAGGCTTCATAGCTGTGACCTTTATAATCAGATACCTGTAGTATCTGGGTGGTCACTACTAGACTATAAAATTCTAATACAAGAATCCCACTGAGACTGGAAATGCAGTGCTGGAAAGTATAGGGATAAAAGTGGGTGTAGAAGAGGGTATGTTGGTTGCTATGAGTATAGCAGGGAACACAGTAAAGTCCTTACACGTGGCTGACTGTCCCTATCCTTCCATCACTCATATTTCAAATCCAGCCTTCTGCTCCGCAACCTGACAGTCACAAAACACAAACCTTGTACCTGACCACAACTCTGTCACACTGGACTCTCCAGTGCGAGTTCTAAGGGGGATGCATATAGAGTTGTGGTCAGCGTACCTAGGTACAACGTTTGAATTTTGGGACTGTCAGGTTGCGGGGCAGAAGGCTGGATTATAAAATCTAAAGACTAAAGGATTGCTTTCATAGACTTTCACAAAAAAAGATCAATTCCTAATTCTGTTTATTATATGTCAGGTTACGCTGACTGCAATTAGTTATAGGTAATTACCAAACTAGGGCCCCTTTAACAGTCTGTCAATGACAGCCTCCTGTTCCAGTGCTGTGCCTGAGACCCATATGATTCGGTTGTTGGGCACACATCTATCAATATTTACATGACAAACAATACAAATGCTATGTATCCAGTGCTTAAATGGTATTTCTGCATTTTGATTGCTACAGAACTCAGTGAGGATTTTCTCCAACTTGCGGGGAGGGAGTTATGTCAGGGCACAGGAGAGACAATCCTCAGTTAACAGATCACTGCTAATTGTGAACTACTGCTAGCTAGCATTATCAAATCAGCTTTAGTCACAGTAACAAGTGCAGAGCTGCAAGGAGGATATAAATAAAGTCCCCCTGGCTTCCTCAAAATCTTTTAATTTTAAAAATAAATTAGTGAATATCATACAGAATGCTTTTGGTCCCAGCCTCCAGCAAAAAAGGCACTTCATAACAATTTTGGCTGCCCATTTCCGGACGGACCACTTACTCACACTACAAAGAACTGTGCACAGAATGCTTTGCTGTCAGTCCCTTAGGCCCCTATAACTGCGCCAGACCTCCAGACCACACATAAATTGAGGTTGTATGTATAAAAATATTAACATTAAATTATATATATATATATATATATATATATATATATATATATATATATATATATATATATATATATATATATGAAATTATATCAATCCCACTCTGCTAACAAAGGAGAGCCCTACCAGTTCTTACAAAAAAAAGATGAAATGTGCTTGAATAGACCAGAAAAAGAAAAAATATACACAGTGGGACACATGCATATAGAAAACATAAAAGTCTGCTCATTTAGAGGCAAAAGCCTTCTGGTCATTAAGTGGTTAATAAATAAGGCGGCTCTATGATATGGCTAATATGACTAGAGGAAAACTCTACAAGAGGGGTGATTGTTGGGGCACATTCGGTAGGAGCTACTGAGACTAATACGATAAAGCTGCATGTGTGACCCCAAAACATTAGGCATGCCCATGAATATGTAAAAATTATTTTAATGATTTTAGGCCTGCCCAAATATTCAGTCAACAGATGTTTGTGGCCCCCTTGGAAACCATTTTGGTCACTGGGTTATCAGGCCCATTTGTAGTAGAATTTGCCCATGTGTGGGCCAATCCTACTACAGACTGGTACACCACTCTCCACATCATAGAACGATGTGGAGAGAGGTGTGCCAGTTTGATTCCTTTCTGCAATAAGTCCATACAGGTGAAATGCTGCAATTCTACCACCAGTGGCCGCCATCGGGATCATGGGCCCTTAGAAGCAGCAGAGCTGCATCCCTCAGCTCAAATGCTGGCAAATGCCTTAAGGGCCGATGGCTAGATGGGCAGGTCCGCATGCCCGCCCAAGCATCAGCATCTTCCTGCACGCTACAGGGTGATGCTGCTGCTCGGGTGGGCATGCGGCAGGCTGTATCGTGAAGTGAAACGGATATAATAAGGTAAGTGTGGGTGTGCAGTATGTTAATAAGGGGTGTGTGTGTGTGTGTGTGCACGACCATGTTATTATAACGCTTGTGTGTGGGCGCAGTATTTTAATATAGCGTGTGTGTGCGGAGTATTTTAATATAGCGCGTGAGTGTGTGGGTGCAGTATTTTAATATAGCGCGTGTGTATGTGGGTGCAGTATTTGAATATAGTGTGTGTGTGGGCGCAGTATTTTAATATAGCACGTGTGTGTGGGCGCAGTATTTTAATATAGCGCACGTGTGTGGGAGCAGTATTTTAGTACAGCGAGTGTGTGGGAGCAGTATTTTAATATAGCGCGTGTGTGGGAGCAGTATTTTAATATAGCGCGGGTGTGGGAGCAGTATTTTAATATAGCGCGGGTGTGTGTGGGAGCAGTATTTTAATATAGCACGGGTGTGTGTGGGAGCAGTATTTTAATATAGCGCAGGTGTGTGTGGGCGCAGTATTTTAATATAGCGCGGGTGTGTGTGGGCGCAGTATTTTAATATAGCGCGGGTGTGTGTGGGAGCAGTATTTTAATATAGCGCATGTGTGTGTGGGCGCAGTATTTTTATATAGCTACTCGTCTATGGAGGGGGTCCCCAAAAGTTCACTGTACCTGGGCCCCAAATTTCTCTTGCCGGTCCTGTACATACCATTATCTGATACTGGTAAGCCCTATGCTGCAAATAGAGAGTCAAGCTGCTCGTAATACATTTGTATCCCATGGGACACCGTATAACAATGACCTTTGCAAAAAGTACTGTAATATTATTATTATCTTGAACAGAGGTGGGCCTGTGTGCTTTAAATGCCAGGGCTGATTTTTAGTCCCAGTCCAGCCCTGGCAGCAGCTGATAACGCTGATTACCCCTTAAATAGAAGTCTCTTGTAATCATCTGGACTGGATCATTGCAGTTTCTGGTTCCAAATACCCTGCTATTTCAGTAGTATTCATATTGTTATACCAGGCTTTTTACTTTGGCTTATCCTGCTCTTGCTTCTTAATCTCTGGAACCCTGACCCTGTCAAGTGTAAAGGACTATTTCTGAACTGTGTGTTACTGGCTGGTTACATTGCTTATTATGCTTTGCTCTGTGGACTTGCTGTCCTTTTGCACCTGCATCAGAGCCTGTTTACGTGTGTGTTGCAGCACCAGTATTCCTCATATGGACTTGCTTTTATCTGTCTTTGCCTGGCCTACAGCCATTGAGATCCTTACCTTGTGTGTTATAATCAATACAAATCACCAAACTGCACCTTAAATCAATGTTTTAGTGTGATATTACAATGGTGACACAAGAGAACTTAGACAGGTGTCTGAGTGACAGGGTAGTCTGAGGATACCTCAGCAGCAAGGAGAAATTGCCGCCCAAATCTCTAGAAACAGTGGTTTCCTCTACTGTTTACCAAATATGAACTTATTGAATTCTTCTTGGAGAACCGTGTGTCACATCCACCAAGATTCCTACACAATGTCTGCCAAGGTGCAATGATGCTCTTATGGGGTCTTGTGACGGCCCAACATCCTGTTAAAAATGTAGTCGAGATTGAATTGTATTTCACAATCAGTTGAATAATCTCAGCCTTTGTCATGATGGTATCTCTCAGGGTGGCTGCCTATAGTGCCAGGAATTTGTTCATTAAACTAGAACATCTTTATAAGCTTAGTGTGATACACCATTGCACACACTAACATGAATCACAGCTATGTAATACAGTCACAAATACCATACAAAACAATAAAGCAGGAGTCAGCAACCTTTGCCAGTGTGCTGGTAAAAATCATTTCTGTGTCTATGTATTCTACTGCTTTGATTGTAAAACTATCAAATGTCATTCACTTACTCTTACCATACCACCACTTTTATATATATATATATATATATATATATATATATATATATATAATGCGAATAGTAATGAGACCAACAAACAAACGTAGTGCCCCCTGTTCATATTGTGCCTCATACTTACCTCAGGAGTCCACGCACACATCTTTAGGTCCACAACGGAACCTGTGCGTTGCCTCACTAAAGCAGCCAAAGGTGCCTGAAACAGAGCTGCTGTGCATACAGCTCAGATTAGGCCACATTTGGCTGCTTTAGCAAGACAGCTGTGGCGCTCCGGCGTGACACCGGTCCACATGCCCCATCTGCCAAGGCTTGCTGACCCCTGCTATAACTCATAGTATTGCAGATGGAAAAGATTTTTAAGAACTAGGAAAGACACTGTTGCTAGCTTGTTATCCTCTGACTGCGTGCATCTATAAACAGTTATATAACTGATTAAAAAAAAAAAAGTAATAGATTAGACAAAATAATCAGCCTTCTGGAAAACAGTTGGGAATTACTTTTGTGGGCAAATTTATAGTTTGTAAATGGCATTAGTGAATGTAGATAATTGTGAATAGTTTTTCATAGTAACGGTAACTATGCCACTTATATAATGGGGCTCTTGACATAATTACAATTGTATGCAATTAAATTAAGCAACAGGAGCATATAATGCCAATGTATAGATATCCTGTATAATGTGTTCCACTGTACATCAAGGTCAGACACTACAGGGGAGTTCGAGTTCTATCAAAGATTAATATGGACCAAATATCCTATTTTTTTGTGTTATTTAAAATGGCAATTTGTTATTGGCCTGATCTAATAAAGGCAAACTGCAAACTTGTAAAATCTCCATAGAAAACCCCCCAAATACATACATCACATAAAAGATTTCCGCATGGTGGGCTGCAGAGCAGGGGAATCTATTAAAGATTGATTTGCAGAATGAATCTCACAGAGATTAGTCGGATTTCCTATTCATTAGGATAGACAATGCATTCAATATGTGCAGAAAGCACACAGAAATGAATGAGAAAATTCTCTGTGAAGTAAAAATATATTTTATATTATTGTATAAATCAAAAAAAGAATTGCCAGCATGACCCGTCAGCCCAGGTATGCTGGAACAGCTCCTCAATAGCATTTCCCAGATATTTTGTATATTGATAAACTTTGTGTGATCACTATATTCATAGTTATGAATTTTATGGCACTTTTCTCATTATAGGGCACTACTTGAAATACATCTGGAATTAATTTGCAACAATTACATTATTATTTTAGCAATTAAGCTCAGTAAATTAATGTTACCAAACCAACAGAGTTAGTATTATAGAGAATTTTGAATAATTTTGCAATCGTATTATTACCTCATATATAAATCATGGCTCTGTTTTTGGGGTTTTTCTAAGCAAATAACACTTTTTTTAATCATTTGGTGAAACTTTTCTGGATACAATTATTTTTAATCAAGAGCCTTTCATATAGCAGATTCATCATGAATTGTATTCAACTCTATGGGGTAGATTCAATTAGCCTATGGTAATAGCTGCACATTATTACCATTACAACAGCAATTTTTGCTCGCGGCTAAAAGCAAAAGTCAGGAGAAATTACCGTAGTAACGTTAATAATGCATGGGCCGCTAATTGAATCTACCCATATAAGTAATAAATATATGTGTGTGTATATGTATATGTGTATATATATATATATATATATATATATATATATACACACACACACACACACACACACACACACCCGTACAGATGTACATACATGCACACTTAAGACAGTCTCCTGGGCAGCACGGTGGCCTAGTGGTTAGCACTTCTGCCTCACAGCGCTGGTGTCATGAGTTCATTTCCCGACTATGGCCTTATCTGTGTGGAGTTTGTATGTTCTCCCCGTGTTTGCATGGGTTTCCTCCGGGTGCTCCGGTTTCCTCCCACACTCCAAAAACATACTGGTAGGTTAATTGCCCGCTATCAAAATTGACCCTAGTCTGTGTGTGTGTGTGTGTTAGGGAATTTAGACTGTAAGCTCCAATGGTGCAGGGACTGATGTGAATGAGTTCTCTGTACAGCGTTGCGGAATCAGTGGCGCTATATAAATAAATGATGATGATGATGATTCACTCATCCTAAATTGTAGGATGGGTATATGTTTGTAAAGTATTCTATTACAGGACAGATCTGAGTCTATAACAGTGGTGAACTTCCCTGCTTCTATTATATACTTTGGTTTCAATAATCAGTTTGAATAATCACATTACCTTCTAAGGATCAAAATAAGAGCTATCAATTCAATTAGCTGCGAGGTGCCGCTGGATATTGCCTCATTGTCCGGCTACGCACACTGCTGGCCAATACGGTACAGAAAATCCGCTCCTTTTGTCCTCGCTTCTCTATGGGACGCGAGGGTAAATGAGCGGAGATTTGAGAAGAACCATTGAGGCAATGTTCTGGACTCACACTGCTGCACTTTGTGGATAAATGAGATCCTCACTTAGAGAAGCATCATTCACAAAGGGATGAAGAAATTGGAGAACATTTTATTGAATGGAGTGTAAAAACTAAGTCAGGTGGTATTGCTTTTATGGTCTACAGATAGTTCTTACTGGCATACTAAAACTTATAATATTCATTACACAATCACAACACAAATCTCATCAGGGCAAGCATTTATTGTAAAATTCAAATTAAACGTTTCCTCCTAAATGGATTGTACTCATTCGAATTGCTAAAGGCAGAGGACACAAGCTCTAATAGAAACTGAAAAGGCAGTTTTTGTTTCAGCATTAGAATACTACTAGCTTTATTAAGATACCTCCACAAAGTACAGCAAAAAAAATAAATTAACATACATACCTGAACTTTCGCCCAGTGCGCAATGTGCATCAGTCCCACATAATCCCATTGCCCGAGTGAGGTTTGGCATTTTCATAGACTTCTCTAAAGAAGGTACCTAAAACAAATGTAATGTAAAGTTTATGATATCAATAAGATGGTTTTAATAAGATATCATAGAACATCTCAAGACCGGTTACATGATGGCAGTAAACATACAAAAACGTGGTGTGTAACCAGCACATACTCCTGCAGTCGTTTGACCCCCTTGTATTCACTTCAGTGAACATGAGTAAATGGCGCATGTGGCATCTAAAAGACTCTGCAGTGCCGCCACTCTCAACCCCAGAGGTACAAGCAGAAGTGGGTATGAGCTAGCTCTAATATGTATTTACCGACATTAAAAACGCATGCATTTAAAAATTCCAGTGGGTAACCAGCCTATATATAAAGTGTTAAGATTAGAGAGTGAAGGATAAATAGAAACGGTAAAGCATATTTGCTGCAAATGCAAATTTCAATATATACAAAAAAACAAATGTGCTTAATGTAAATTAACATTGGTCTTACTTTCAAGGTGGAGATCTGCGGACTATGGGGAAAAAGTGGAGGAAAGAACAAAAATCATTAGAATTGAATTTAAAATCTACACTTCTATCATTGTAAAAAAAAGGTCACATATTATAGCTCAATTTGTCTTCTAAACTTAGCATTGCACTTGTCAAAGTATTACATTTACACATACACATACCCACGCAAACACAGGGAGAACATGAACTCTGCACAGACAGGGTCTGGTTGGAATTGATAGTTATGAACTCAGTTCATAAACTGTGTCAGGCAGCAATGCTAACCACTGTGCTGCCCAATAAAGCTTGGGGTTTTGCCCCAAAGCACAGTTACAACTTTCTGCATCATGCTGGGTTTGTCTGGCAATGGGGGGGGGGGGGAGGGAAAGCCTCTATCTAGAATATAGAAATAACGATGACGAACACTCTCTGTACAACAACATAAGTATTTATATAAATAAGATATGCATGGAAACATGAAAAGCCAGATAATCTGGTGGAAATATTGTGAGGTGGGGATTCAAGGACATGTGTAAATAGCTGAAAAGTGAATACTGGTACTGATGGGCCTGTTATAGGGTCTCTCTTCTGCTACAACTGGACAGAGCTGGTAGCTTGCGAGTAGATACTAAGTAGAAAAGGTTTCTTGCTGTTGATAAAGCCTAATAAAGTCAGAATGGTTAGAATGGTGTCTGTGTGGTGTTCATACTCCTATACTTTCTTAACGTGTCTGTTCCTCACTAACGGCACTCGCTAACCTGCATTGGAAAGAGTCCAGTTGCGCTCTTCAAAGACCAGTCTGGACGCAATGCTACAATAGACCACATCCTCTATTCAGTTCATCAGTACCTTCACTACTTGTGAGTGCAGTTCTATTATTCTCTTCACTCTAAACACTGGAATAGTATCACACTACGCTCTTGGTGCACATTCCTTTAGAATGAGAATTGTGAACGGTGAGTAGAACATTCAGTAATGTTACTGTTGATGTATTATTAGTTTCAGAGTGACATGTAATATGCACATGCAGTGAGTATTGAAGTACAGTATGTGTAACAGCATAGTGTAAAACATAAGCACATTGGGATTCACCTTAAAGTTTCATTAATTTCATTAATCACTTGGCCTACAGCATATTAGTCACTGAAATCATCGATGACTTAATCTTACAGTTCACACTAAATGTTAATTAACCCACAGACAAACGTTTCTACTGTAGTTTTAAAAACAAATCTAATAAATAAATTGAATGCATAACAAAAATATAATGTTAGTTCACTAAATATTCACATATCCCCATATTTAATAGAGCGTATAATTAGCTGATTAAAAAAACTATTATAATTGAAAGAATGCAGTGAATTCCTAAAAGAGAAGCTAAAATATTTAAATGAAATGAACAGAAAAGGTTAAAGCCACGAGGACTGCGGAATATGGCTCATGGAAAGCTGGGAAATAATTACGTTCATCTCTTTATTCCCACAAATACACAACTGTATTGGTGTTTGTCATATACTTAGCTTGTAGCTTTAAGAACAATGTATATTACATAAACATCTTGCTGTATAATGCAAGGGAACCTTTACATTAGAGATTCATATTTCTAAGGGTATTTATGCCAGTGACAGAAATAAATTATTATCTTAACACGAGAAGCCACTATTTCATTGATGTTTATTTCAACGAGAAGAAACAAGATTGTAATAAATCCTCTTATGAATAAACATAAATAAACCAAGAAGGTTGTAAGTGCCAAATGACTAATGCCCACATTTTGCTAAACATTTACAGAAAAGTAAAAATGTGGTAAGCAATGCTTACTAATAAACTGATAAAATTACTTACGTAATCAACTGAGGTTGAGAACAAATCTCTTCTATACACGTACGTCGGCTTCCCAATAAGAAATACAGAAAACATGTGAGCACTTACTCTTGATGAGAGCCACATATACTGGAAAGTCTTTCCAGCTCTCGACTGCTTAGTCCTTTCTCAGAGTTCTGGGTGGAATGTAATGGCATAGATTTTGTTGTCTTCCATTTTGTTTCTACATGATTGAAGGAGATAATAAAGACAGTTTAGTCTTTAGTTTAAAAATCACAAATCAGACATTAACTCTGAACAACTGTCTCACCCATTGATTTTAACAGAAGAGAGTGTTGGGGGGGGGGGGGGGGTATCTGTAAATAATAACTGTAAAAAAACAGGCTTTTGTATGGAAATAAAATAAAGCTGCAGAGGCTCCTTTCAACAAATCAGTGATATAAGCCAATGTTTTGCAGAATACACCTTCAGGTATCTGTTTTCTCTGCACATACATTGGTATTATATAGCTGATTTGAGCCTGTGTTACTTTCTCTTTTTGTGAATTCCAGCTATACAGAGTGTTCTCTTCTAAATCTATAAGAATCATCTAATTTCACCAAGGATGAACTAAAATGGAGGCATGGGGGCACACAGCTTTTAGATCTTTAGGATTTAGGTGAGCATGTTTTCAAAATAAATTAAATTTTGTAGACATCTGTTCCCGACATGGGTAAATTATCTGAAGGGAATCTGATGGATGTAATTCTAAAATATACTGTAAAAAAGTGTCCCGTTTTTTGAGGGATTGTTCATGCTCAGCCGACTAGGCAAGTTTAATTGGATCCTGGTAGTGCAATTCATGTTACCTATTTGGGTCTTGGGAAAGCGTTCATCAGTTTTGGGCCCTTGTCCTTATTAATCTTTTTTATTAATTAACTTGTAAATGTCCTAAAATACGACACTAAACTATGCAGGATTATTAACACAGAGCTGTAACTAGCTACAGAAAGTTTTAGACAAAATAGCAAAGTGGGCTGTGAACTGGCAGATGCATTTGAAAGTAGATAGATATGGGGCAGGCCTGGCCAACCCGTGGCTCTCCAGGTGTTGTGAAACTACAAGCCCCAGCATGCTTTACCAGTGGATAGTCAGCCAATAGCTAGCAGGGCTGGGACTTGTGGTTTCACAACACCTCGAGAGCCACAGGTTGGCAGGGATATGCAGCTAGGTCATGGTAGCAAGTATCCTACTCACACATTACATAGCACACAACTGGGGAAAACTGAAATTGAAAATAGTGAAGAAACCTAGATGACCGAAAGATGAGTAGCAGCACAGTATCACCAGCAGTGACAAAGGCCAATATAATACTAAAATGCTTAAGGGTTAAATTAGGTTGGAAGAACTAGGTTTGTTTACTCTGGGGGAAAAAAGGCACCTTCAAAAGGTGACCCAATTAATATGCAGAAATATACTCAATGTCAATAAAATTACTTGTCTAATGAACTGTTTGAAGCAAGGACCATACAGAGGTCATTCATTGTAAATGGAAGAAAGATGATATTATGAGCATAGGAAGGGGCTCTTTATTGCTATCGTGGTTAACCTATGGAAATCCCTACCACGTGAGCAGGTGATAACAAATCTAAAATGGACTGATATCTTTCTTACAAGAATGGGAATTAGTACAATTAGGACATTATGGGGTAGGTCCATGGAATTTATGCAATGTTTGCCATTTTTCGGATTAGACATTTTCCCTCACCTCAAACCTTTGAGGCTAAATTGAGAACTGCCACACAGAGGGTTTTGTTTTGCCTCAGGATGAACACTACTTTATGGGGAGTATTCACTGAGCCGTGACGTTCCGCCGAACATAGCTGCTGCGCACATTTTCAGGTACCAAGATACCGCAACATTGCACCCCATAGCGGTGCGAGTAGAAATCTGTTATGTTACATTGCAGGGGAGTGCCTTCGCGACCACTCCGGAAGCACTCTGCTGCTAACTGAATACGCCCCATGTACCTTTTAACAACCTTTTTAACTAAGAATCATTAGAAGAAGACTAAATGGATTGTTACACAAATGTTTTGGGAATCAGCAGCATGGTAAAACTGCCCTGTGAACAGCATGTAATTAAGAAATAGAGTGTGGCAGGGAACAAGATGTACACAGCAAATAATTTACTCACCCCACTGCTCCTGAATGGCAGACAGATTTGCAAGTAACTGCTCATGATATATTCGTTCTAGCTGGATAAACTGCATTGCATTCTCATCTGATTAAGCACTTAAGAAATACTTCCTTTGAAATGTCTAAACAGGACGTAAAAAAACCACCTAAACTTAGTGGAACAACATGGCGATATTAACTTGATATTGTATAAAAAATATGGTACTCATCAATTATACAAGTGAAACTTGAAACGTGCAAGTGCCAGTCACTTATTTCGGTTATCAAAAACCTGTAACATGCTGGAACTTGCAGTTTTTCACAACAGCTGGGAAGGTGACATCATGTTGAGTAAGCAACATTATGCAAAGCCAATGTACCTGAACTAAGCAGGTGGGGAGGTGGTACCAGGAAGATTAATCATCAACGGAGGCCCTCCCATGTAATACAGTCTGTTATTCTGTCCTCCTGTCATTTCAGTTATCTTGAGCACTCCACTTGCGCTAAAATGAACCAAAATCTCCCTGGAATGACAGGTGGGTGGCGTCAAGTGGCGCCAGTATAATTAACAAGCACCAACATACTGGTATATTATATATAATGACGCATTAATGTTAAATAATATTACTTTCCTAAAGAGGAACAAAATCAAATAACATATCTTATGTAGTAACAGAGGGTGAATTGTACAGTTTTGTCATTCATTGCATGTCCATGAATCGGTCTAATCAGAAATTCAAAACTGTTGGAAATGCGTTAACTGGGTGCAGCACTACAGATAGTTTGCTGCACTTCCCTAGTCATTGACATGAGTGAAAGTACTGCCCTCTTGGCAGCACACACAAGAGATATGTTTGCTCTCAGAATATGTAGCAGAACACTGCCCACAGTTTGAGGAAACATCACAGCAGCTGCCAGTCAGAAAATGTTTGCAGACCTAATGTAAGTAAAATTTGTTTTAGATCAGAATAAACTTAAATTGCTCTTGTGGAACATACAACAGCCAGCAATGGAAAGAAAATACTTCTGGCTATAAAGAGAAATTCATATAAACAATTTGTTGATCGTAGAAGTCAAATAGTGGTAACACCATTACCTATCAAACCTTGATGTGGAGTTCCAGCAATATTATACAGTTCTACAAATAAAAACTCTAGAATAGGTGGACTACAATTCATTAGCTGCAGGGGAAATATCTCCTATTTACAGTGACTATAAACCGTATTCATCCCCTTTTCATTTTATTAGATGTAGTAAGTGCTGGGTCAATTCTGCAGCCTTCTCGTAGCTCGCACAGGACACTTTCTCTACAAGTTATGTTAATGTTCAACAATAAACCATGCTTCCCAACTGTACCGATTTAGGGGAGACAGTCCAGATTTGAGGACTTTCTCCCGCTTTGCAGATTGGGACAGCTTTGTCCTGATTGGACCAAAATGGTGGGAGGAATGTATAAATCCATTTACTTACATCCAGCGGTGAATGGGTGTTGTATGAACGCAGCAACTGCATGGACTAGCAAGGGGCAACCAAGTGATTGAGAAGCACAATAAATGCATGCAGGGGTGTGGCCACCCCCCAAATCATATAACCATGCCCCTGTTGTTACATGGCCACGCCCCATCACCCTCTCTGTCCCAATTTGAACAGCCACAATGTTGGGAGGTATGAATAAACTATTACTTGCAATACCATAACAAACCACATTGCTTGCTGCTGAATCATTCTAATTTATTAGGTCACTGTGATAACATATGCTGGACATAATTACAACATATGCTGGACATAATTAAACAACTAAACTTAAAAAAAATGAATCATCAGAGTCTGTTGTCCATGTGAAGGCAACTAAGAATATAACTGAATTTTGAATCAGTAATTGCATGACACGTTACACTAGTTGCCATATAGAAAAAGGATACAATCTTCCTCCTGAAAATAGGTTTCCGCTATCTAAAAAGAGAAAAGAAAACACACACTAGGTGAATAGTAGTTAGTTTTAGCCTGTAATATAAAAGGAATTGTGTTGAATGATTTATGCTTTATACCCAACTCTCGTGTCTACTTTCATCTCCCTCCAAAACCTGAAGCTGCAGTTGCTAAAGATTATGCCGAGTAATTGGCGCAAAGCCAATAACTGCAATTAGAGCAATTATTAAACTTCTATCCAATAAAACTTGCCAAATCCCCTTTAATGGTCTGATCAGCTGTGTAGCACAAAATACATGTTGATCCTTTAAAATATCGTTTTTAAAACTCCCACATTTATGTACATTCTAAATGTAAATGAAATTGACATTACATTTTTTATGCAATGATCATGGGTGTATTTCTCATATATGCCTGGGAGACCTGTGTCGATAGGAAGCCCATCGGTGGTGGCAAATAATGATTAGAGCATAATAACTGGGCCTTTGCTGCAAGAGGTGTTTGTTTAGAGAAGAAAATGAGTGCCTTGCAGTCGGTTTTATTTTACCCATACCAATCTGCTACAGAACAATGTACGTGGCAGGGACAGCATGGGGTATATTTACTAATCTTTGGGTTTGAAAAAGTGGAGATGCTGCCTATAGCAACCAATCAGATTGTAGCTGTCATTTTGTAGAATGTACTAAATACATGATAATTAGAATCTGATTGGATTCTAAAGGCAACATGTGCACTTTTTTCAAACCTGCAGTTTAGTAAATATACCCCCTAGAGAGTTCTCTTTCCTGCAACTAGTCAGAGATTCTCCCATTTCATCCACAAGGGGGTGGCAGAGTGACAAGTTAAAGCATTGAGGATAAAAGATAAGGAACCCTGTGGTATTTCTAACATATGAACAGTGAATAAGGTATGTTATGACCTAGACCTGATGTTAGAGACAAAGAAGGGTCAACAATCAGTGAAGATAGAAGGAACAGTTGTTCCGGTGACTGTATTGTTAGGAAACAGATACACAACACACACGTTCCATACTTTCTGCTTATCAGGCATTTGTAAATATGGAATGGGCTCGAGTTTTATTGGTAATCCATACAATTTATTGTTTAATAAAATATATGGTGCTTTAATCGTCTAGGTATGGGTAGCAAAAGTTCACAATGAGATTTGAAATACTTAAATCTAAAGAAAGTAATTAACAGATTGATGGAAGTTATGTGGATGTTCTTAGTAAGGGGGTAAATAAATTATTGATTGTAAATGCATGAAGTGCATTATTTACTATATTGCTATGTGAGTTTATAAATAATGTACAGAACATTTATGAAACTCTGTATGGGGTACTGAATGCTAAACTATTGCTCGCTCGGAAAGTGTTTAATACTCCACAGAATTGATTTTTGTTCCAGTCCAGCTCTCATGGACGAGTACAAATCTCTATTTCTCTAGGAGTCTCAGGGGTATATTTACTAAACTGCAAGTTTGAAAAAGTGGAGATGTTGCCTATAGCAACCAATCAGATTCTAGTTATCATTTATTTAGTACATTATACAAAATGACAGCTAGAATCTGATTGGTTGCTATAGGTAACATCTCCACTTTTTCAGACCCGCAGTTTAGTAAATATACGCCTCAGAGTTTGATTTTACTTAAGTTGTGCTAATCATATGGCACATTGGGAGAGAGAAAGGGGTGGAGACAAGGCTTCACTGATCTGCAACATGGAGACAGCCCTCAGGATTGCTTAGGGAAGCACAAAATTTAAATACAGCCCTGATGGTTATGAAAAATGAAAGGTTCTTTGGTTTAGATTGACATACAGTTAGCCCCCCTGATTCATCACTTATCTGCATTCAAATTCCTGTGTAGTATAAGATGGACTTGTCACATACAGAACAGCATTGCACAGTATGGTCTGTGAATAGCGACATTACAGGCCATAAGCCTTTCAGTGGGTGCAATGTGGAAATGTTAGCTTGGCATGGAATCACTAGATCCATTTTCGCTGTCCATGCAATCAGAAGAATAGTTTTGATTTATTACCAATGACTGATCACCTTTTACTGAACATATGTATATTGTAGAATACATTAGGGCTCATGCTAAGTTGAATGCAAATTAATAATACACTTTTTTACATCTGAGCATGCTCACAAACCAGTATTTTCGGATCTAGTACCTTGTGCGCTTGCCCAGAACTATAAAAGTTTATTATGTGTCAGAACTGCAATTTGCGTTCAACTTAACATGAGCCCCATTAAAAGCAAGCGGAGGGACATTGTTTTATTCTTACTTAAATGTAGCAGCCTTCAGTACACAAAATCATATCAAAGCCAGAGTTACTTGTTATTTAATATTAGAGAATAAAGAGAAATGCTAGTCTATCAAATTACCATATAAATGTAATGCTATACAACTTACCACACAATTGTAATTGTCTAAAAAATAAAACAAAAACAATTTGACATAGAAATAACAAGCAACTATTTCATCATTTTTAGCAGCAGAAATTTTCCACTGTGCAATTACTTGTACACACTTGCTGCAGGTAAATTGGTTTGGGTGTTTCTGAATGTACAGTCGTGGCCAAAAGTTTTGAGAATAACACAAGTATTGGTTTTCACAAAGTTTGCTGCCTCAGTGTTTTTACACCCTTTTGTCAGATGTTGCTATGGTATACTAATGTAAAATTACAAGCATTTCATAAGTGTCAATGGCTTTTATTGACAATTACATTAAGTTTATGCAATATTTGCAGTGTTGACCCTCCCTTTTTAAAGACCTCTGCAATTTGCCCTGGCATGCTGTCAATCAACTTCTAGGACACACACTGACTGATGGCCGCCCATTCATGCCTAATTAATGCTTGGAGTTTATCAGAATTTGTGGGTTTTTGTTCGTCCACCCGCCTCTTGAGGATTGACCACAAGTTCTCAATGGGATTAAGGTCTGGGGAGTTTCCTGTTCATGGGCCCAAAATTTCGATGTTTTGATCCCCGAGCCACTTAGTTATCACTTTTGCCTTGTGGCAAGGTGCTCCATCATGCTGAAAAAGGCATTATTCCTCACCAAACTGTTCTTGGATGGTTGGGAAAAGTTGCTCTTGGAAGATGTTTTGGTACCATTCTTTATTCATGGCTGTGTTCTTTGGCAAAATTGTGAGTGAGCCCCCTCCCTTGGCTGAAAAGCAACCCCACACATAAATGGTCTCAAGATGCTTTACTGTTGGCATGACACAGGACTGATGGTAGCGCTCACCTTCCCTTCTCCTGACAAGCGTTTTTCCAGATGCCCCAAACAATCTGAAAGGGGATTCATCAGAGAAAATGACTGCCACAGTCATCAGCAGTCCAATCCCTGTACCTTTTGCAGAATATCAGTCTGTCCCTGATGTTTTTCCTGGAGAGAAGTGGCTTCTTTGCTGGCCTTCTTGACACCAGGCCATCCTCCAAAAGTCTTTGCTTCACTGTGCGTGCAGATGCACTCACACCAGCCTGCGGCCATTCCTGAGCAAGCTTTGCACTGGATGTGCCCCGATCTCACAGCTGAATCAACTTTAGGAAACGGTCCTGACGCTCGCTGGACTTCCTTGGGCACCCTAAAGGCTTCTTCACAACTATTGAACCTCTCTCCTTGAATTTCGTGATGACCCGATAAATGGATTTAGGTGCAATAGGAATATATATATATATATATATATATATATATATATATATATATATATATATATTTATTTTTATTTTTTCTGCAACCTATAGAATATAATTCAAAGGGACATGTATTTATTTATCTCATGTATAAGTCCCTTTTTTTCCCCCTTCAAGATCGTTATGGTCAATATCCATTTATTTATTAGCAACCATATAAATATGCACACCAGTCTGACACTGGTTCACCCCTGAAGAAATTCGCCTAAGCGAATGAAACGAGTTGGGTCACGCCTACACGATTGACGTCATCCGGAAGTAACGGTACCCGGAAGTCAAGTGCGTTCCACTGTGGAACGCACGCCATCTCTCCCCCCCGCCTGTCGGCAACCTATTATCTGCAGGCACGTTGCTAGCGCTGCAAACTGACAGGGATCCCTGCACCACTTAACAACTGGACTTCAGGCTGGATTCCGCTCGCTCTGACGGCCGAATTGAGGTTGGTAGAATTATTACATATTGGACCCCGCTGCCCTGTCATTGTTTTGGGCTCTAAAGAACTCATCATATTCCTATGGGACAATTGCATCACATTTTTTTTACTGCTTCGTCCAAGTGATGCTTTGGACTTTGTTTTGATTGACTTCACATTGATTGGTTTGGGACAATCAGTGGCTCACTTTTATTTTTATTATATTTTATTTTTTTGTTTCTGTTTTTGTTTTTATCGCTGATTATTGTTCATTTATTCCTTGAATTATTTGATCTGTTGCTGCTAACTGGATTGTTTTACTATTGTGTAGTCCATTAAATGTGTTTTTATTCATTTACTATCTGCACATTTTTACCATATCATATATATCACCACCTGACATCAAGACAATTGAGCGCAATTTCCTTATACTTTATTTCTAGGGAGGTAAATATGTTTGGGTTTTTTCATGCAGAATTAACAATTCTTTAGTTCCAACCATTTATCCCCAAATTATAATATTCCACAACTCCAAACATAGCAGAAAAGTTAGATTTTTTTTTATCTGTTGCAAAATCCTCTCCAATGAACATTAACACTCTAAAGATTATGTACCAACTCCCTACCTGATGAAGGCACGTAGGAAGCATTCTGACATTATCAGTCTGTTCAAACCCTTCTTGGATGAGGGAAAAGAGAGAGTCTCGAAGTTGCTTCTGAGTCCTGTGTTCAAGGCTAACCATAGACCCAGGTGTGGCCAGTTCATGAGAGGCGGCTGAGCATTTCCTGTCATCTGAAACAGATACATCAGCTAAGGATTAGACCACAGAAATATTCATATAAAATTAAATTTAACATAATGAGGCCTTACATCAGTAAGTGTAAAGCACAATAAACGTACATTAATGTCTAATTATACAGTATTCAGCACAAACAGGTGATGTGGAAGCCAACCTGATTGACACAATATTGACTGATTATAGTTAATATTGTATCAATACAATATACTTATATTTTAGAGAAGTAAACAAGTGTCCAATTTCGTTATCTTCAGAATTAGCAGGAAGGATTAAAAGATGATCTGGTCTGAACAGAGGCTTTCTTAAGAGGGAGATTCAATAGCCGGCGATGTAGGGTGCTGACATGGAGCAGCGCACAATGCTGGCAATTACGGTAGCAATCTCCGTTGATTTTCCCACGTCTATGGGGTCCGATGAAAGATGAGCAAAGATTTCTGTCCAATCTCCGCTACGAGGTGTCTCGCAGAAGTTCCGGGGACACCTCGCAGCTAACTGAATCGCCCCCTTAGGGGGAGACAAACTTAATAAAGGACAATGAGAAAGGTCATGATAAATCAGGTGAAGTGAGATTTACAATGTCACCACATATGCATTCAACAATGTTGATGCATGATGGGTTTGTTTGTCTTTTAATCTCACGGTAGCCAATGTCAACTAAATACTTGTTTACCATATTAGGAAACTGTAAATATGAGTAAAGATCATTATACAGTGTAACATATTTTGTTAAAAGATATAAAAGCTTGTACTTGTCTGCATAAGGACACACTTCTGGTGTTAATTTTCAACCCATCTTTAACAAGTTACAAAAGGAGCTGAGAGAGTGGTGAAGCAAGAATTTATTCTCGATAAGCAGGGCTAATGTTATTAAAATGAATATTCTCCTGTGTATTCTGTATCTTTTGCAAATCTTACCAATCTATATTCCTAGCAAGTGGTTTTTAAATTTGAACCGACTGATTAGAGACTTTGGGGTATATTCACTAAACTGCGGGTTTGAAAAATTAGAGATGCTGCCTACAGCAACCAATCAGATTCTAGTTACCATTTATCTAGTACATTGTACAAAATGGCAGCTAGAATATGATTGGTTGCTATAGGCAACATCTCCACTTTTTTACACCCTTGTTTGGGCTTGAAGTAAACCTTGCTTTAAGCATGACATTTTATTCAGACGTAGACAGCTGGGTGATCTCCAGCTTCCTCACTTTGAAACTTATTATGATGCCCTAATGCTTGGCAGAATACTAGATTGGACAAGGTTGAGAGCGGACAAGCTGAGGGTTAATTCCCACTGGCGTTTAAACACTGTGACTTATATTTTTATTTCTTAACAGTTTGTTATATAGCTCCTACATGACGCAGTGCTCTACAGAGAATATTTAACTACTCACATCAGTCCCTGCACCAGTGGAGCTTACAGTCTATAGGTTAATTCTGTTAGAAGCCAATTAACCTACCTGTAAGTCTTTGAACATGGACAGGACCTTTGGGTGGAATCAAACCCATGAACCCAGTGCTGTGAGACAGCAATGCTATCCATTGTGCCACTGTGCTGCCTACTATATATCCATTGGATTAAAAGAAGAAGATTTTCAAATGGATTATAAAAATAATATACTGTGTTTGAATTATAAACTTAGACTTTTTCCTTTGAATAACAGGAGCAAAATTGCCCCAGTGGATTACAAATATGGAACATTTTACAACATGACTAACTTGACTGGAAAACAAGATTTTTTATTATCACTAACTTGGGATTTTTTTATTTCAAAGAAAGTTTATTTTCAAAAAATCATGTATTTATTGTATGAACTTACTAAACTGATTTTCCCAATAGTGGTTCACACTGTGGGTTTCCCTGTTAATGGTGGGAAGCAGCCCAGGCTTTTCATCTAAATTATTAAATCTTCTCTAACCATAAGCATTGTAACATCAACCCTTAATGGCTTTTTTTTTTTTTTTAATTCAACACTTACCCCACCTGTGATTACAGTGTGGATTTAAACCCTGCTACAACCCTACATGGAAACCATTTAATCAGTCTGCCGGCCTGTGTTTCATTCAGCTCTCCTGCCTCTCTGATACACTATAACATGCTATATGCGATAGTACATTATAGCGTTGTAGTGCTACATTGTACAGAGGTGAAAGCACTCCATGGAAACAGTTTTACATACCCATCAAATCATGTCAAAACAGCCTGGAGCACATAGCTGGTGGATAGCTGATCTACGGACTGATAGGCAAATATCTATTTTAAAAAAACATCCATTATTGGAGTATAAATGAGTGTGCAAATTGCTCGGATATTTATTAATTTAAAAGAAAAGGTTTTACAGTTACCGGGCCTGATTCATTAAGGATCTTAAATGAAGAGGTATCTTATTTCAGTCTCCTGGACAAAACCATGTTACAATGCAAGGGGTGCAAATTAGTATTCTGTTTTGCACATAAGTTAAATACTGACTATTTTTTCATGTAGCACACAAATACTTGATAGCTTATTTGTACACTGAAATTTAAAGTTGATATTTGTGTGCTACATGAAAAAACAGTCAGTATTTAACTTATGTGCAAAACAGAATACTTATTTGCACCCATTGCATTGTAACATGGTTTTGTCCAGGAGACTGAAATAAGAAGTTTATTAAGTTAAGATCCTTAATGAATCAGGCCCACCTTTATTAAAAGTCCTAAATTGAAGATTCAAATAAAATGATTAGCAAATTAAACATTGCCGTCTGTCATATTAAAGAAAACAGTGCAACACATTGGCTGAATCACACACATACACACACACACAATTACATTTAAACCTACAAAGCACAATCCCATGATGAAAGTATAAGGTTCAATTTAAAAAAACGTTCTAAGTACATCTATAAGCACATATTGAAGAAAATATTTAGTTACAGATGGGGGTAGGGCATATATTAAAGGTCAATTTGTAGAAAAAGTGATAAAAATTGCCATTTTTTTGTAGGTGATTTCCAGATCTCCGAATCAATTAAGTATCAAATCAACAGCTTTCTAAACTTCCAAAGCAAAATAAATAAGAAAATCTCTAGTTACCGAAATTACTGATCTTTCAGTGATAAGAATAGAATGGTGAATCTATAGCATACTTACCTACTTTCTTCAGCTCCCTTCCGGGAGCTAGCCAGTGGAGGTGGGTGTGAGGGGGCGGGGTGGCCAAAAATCGCGTCAATTTGGCCCCGCCCCCTGTGACGTCATGACGCAAATTGATTCATCGGGAATTGCGGCGTTTGGGATCTAATTCTGCCCACTTCACTAGGAAGTGGGCAGAATTCGGGAGATTGCCACACTCGCCCGGGAGTCCGGGAGACTCTCGCAAAATGTGGGAGTCTCCCGGACATTCCGGGAGAGTTGGCAAGAATGATCTATAGATTCTTGGAAACTTGGAAATTGATCCTGGAAATCAATAGCAATGAACTCGCTGGACTCAGAAACGAAAATTAGATAAACTAGATAAACTTAGTGATACTTAAAAAAAAAATGTTACGCATGTACTGTACAAAGCATTGGGATTACCAGGTTTTCATATGTGCACTAAAAACTCCATTGCATTGAAATAAATGAGTAAATCTTCATGAATGGAGTTTTAGCATTTATAGCCAAATGAGCTAGTTAATAAAACCACTGACATGTGGACAACATGATTGAAGTGTGAGATGTGTTCCAAATCAGTGCCGTAACGAGGGCGGTGCCGTCGCCCCGGGCGCAATGCCATGGGGGCGCAGCAGCCGCCCGCTACCTGCCTCCATAGCTTCAGCCCTAAGAGAGAGAGAGAGAGAGAGAGAGAGAGATACTTACAACAGTTGGATGCTTCAGCCCTTAAGTCCGTCCCGCAGTGGAACGCATATGCGTTCCAAATGCCGAACTTCCTGTCAGTGGAACGCACATGCGTTCCACTGCGGGACGGACTTAAGGGCTGAAGCGTCCAACTGTTGTAAGTATCTCTCTCTCTCTTGACGTTATCAAATATGCCACAAGCTGTCAGAGGTGCACGCTGCGCAGTAAGAATGGCCCAGTTCAGAATACTTCACTGCATGCTTAACCCCAACTGGAGTCTACTCTGCAATCTGTACTGTGCTTGGAGCAGTCAGGTCAGTACATTTTATTTGTTGCACACAACTGTTCTTTATTCTGTCAATTATTAATGAGCTAAGCAGTGGCACAAGAGGTCTAGCCTTATTTTTCAAAAAATAGAAGGGGACTAGTACATCAATGAGGAAGTATAGGAAGGGTTACAAAGAGGGAAATGGACACAATATTAATACAGATACATTAAAATATGTAATAATTGATCAAAAATGGTCATAGATTTAAGTTGTTCCTAGCTATATTATGTAGATGCTGTATGTTGAGGTTTCATTAAATTGAAAGGTGTGGGGTCTCAGTATTTGCCAACATTTCTTGTTTACAGATTACACTCTGAATTAGTGGTGAACACCTGGAGGTTACATGAATATTGTAAAAACTGATTTTTATATACTCTGTACATTATTCAGGTCTTGTGAGTGCTTCATATCCTGTGTGTGTGTGTGTGTGTCTCTCTCTCTCTCTCTCTCTGCGTGTGTGCATATATATATATATATATATATATATATATATATATATAGAATTCTTTCAGTAAAGTGCTAGCCACACCCACACCAGGTTGACCACACCCACTTGTCACATGCCACTCCCACTTAGATGGGGGGCGCCAGTGCCCTGTCTCGCCCAGGGCACCAAAATTTCTAGTTACGGCACTGTTCCAAATGATCTTGTTTTTTTGTGTGCTCATAATAACAAAAAAAAAAAAAGAAAATACTACTTGTGAGAGGCACACCTATCACAATGAATTAAATTCAGTGCATTTTATCATATAAGGGATGAGAAAGGAATATGGACAAATTCTTATTATTCATATAACACCCAAAAATAAGATCAAAGAAACACTCACAATAAAAATTAAATATAAAACATGAGATTTTTGGTATATGCCAAATAGTCAGATATGCATGGTTTTGTTTCTGTATGCTTTCGGGAGCATTGTGTTCCATCCCCCTTTATGTACCCTTCCCCCTTTTCTTTCTTCTGTACCCCCTTTTTGATTTTTTTTTTTAAAAAAAACAATAAAAATGTTATTCGTTAAAAAAAAATATATATGAGATTTTGTGTGTTCCCATAGAACCCCAGCAGCGTAAACTTTTTTCAACATCAAAAGAGATTTAAAAGTCTTAACCAAAAGTTTAATTTATTTCTTATGCTCAATATTGAAAGATTACTACTAACTAACGAATTATAATATAATTGCAGTGGATGCAATATAATCACAAGAACATAATCACACAGTATTAACAAATGAATAGGCCGCTCGTTTAAATAACACACTGTCGAAGTCAGCAAATTGGATAAAGTCATATCAATTAAAGTCTAGCAAACTTAGTTGTCTTTGTCTGAAAAGATGTGTATGGTACGCATCGACGTACAAGGGCACGCTATGGCGTGAAAGGGCGTACGCATCCACTACACGTGGCAGCAACAGTAATTGGTCTTTTACCATACATTCGCACAAACACGCATACTTCAGTCAGTTATGTCGAAATATAGTAGTATTTATATGTTATATCAGAGTTACATGCATATTAGTGAAATACACGGAACGGGTTGAAGGAATAACATCATGAGTGGTATCATAATGAACCTTGTTACATATCCTACTGTTTTGTTCACTCTGCGAGGGAATCGCAGAGTGCATACACAAGTTATGAATGATAGGGAATTATGAACTACTTAAGACTAAGGAATCTTGGCGGGAAGAGCAGAGCATACCCCCTGCAGAGATGACCCCCCTCCTTTGGATTCCTTAGGATGAACCAGCCAATGATTGACAACCCCTTGGACATTCCTGAGACCTGGACCAATAGATGCAAGCTATACCATCTCCATTGTATTACTGTATTTGATTGTGTATATAAGCAGCAGCTTGTGATCCAGTATGCAGACATCTTGTCCCCAGACTTCAGGATTGAATGACTGCACTGGATCCAGAGCACCTGCGATAAGTAACGGCTGTATTTACTATTACTTCGCTTGAGCATATTATTCTACTTATTGCGAATAAATCTTTGTGCGTTTGAAACACAAATCGAGGTTCGACAATCGTTATTGGATAGCGACAATACGCACATAACAACACACACACACACAAAAAACAAAATCAGGATCATCCGAGCTAAACGTGGCAACTTCTGCTGGATGTCAAAATGTCAGAAAATTTTATAACCAGGCCATTTGACTAGTATCGACGAGCTTCTTAGACAAAGATTTTCCCATTAACTTCAATTAGGGATGTGCACCGGCCACTTTTGGTGTCTCGTGTTTTGGGTTCGGATTTGCTTGATGTTTTGGGTTCGGATTTGTTTTGCAAAACACCTGTCGAAAGGTTTTGGTTTGGATTTAAGGTTTTGGATTCGGATTTATTTTGAAAAAAGCATAAAAAGTTCAAAAATCAAGTTTTTGGGCTTATTTTCACTCCTACGCTATTATTAACCTCAATAACATTCAATAACAATCATTTCCACTAATTTCCAGTCTATTCTGAACACCCTCACACCTCACAATATTGTTTTTAGTCCAAAAAGTTTCACCGAGGTAGCTTTCTGGACTGCATAGTGGAGTGGTCCCGGTACCCAATTTGACACCGGGGCCACAATATATCACCCTCAACTGGTCTCAATTCCACCAAAAAAGTATCTGGACTGCGTAGTGGAGTGGTCCCCACAATATAATAAAAAAATCCCTCAGCTGGTCTGAATTCCACCAAAAAAGTATCTGGACTGTGTAGTGGAGTGGGCCCCACAATATAATAAAAAAACCCTCAACTGGTCTGAATTCCACCAAAAAAGTATCTGGATTGCGTAGTGGAGTGGTCCCCACAATATAATAAAAAAAAAACAATTGCTCTGAATTCCACCAAACAAGTATCTGGACTGCGTAGTGGAGTGGACCCGGTACCCAATTTGATACCGGGGCCACAATATAATAAAAAAAACCTCAATTGTTCTGAATTCCACCAAACAAGTATCTGGACTGCGTAGTGGAGTGGTCCCCACAATATAATAAAAAATCCCTCAACTGGTCTGAATTCAACCAAAAAAGTATCTGGACTGCATAGTGGAGTGGTCCCCACAATATAATAAAAAAAACCTCAACTGGTCAGAATTCCACCAAAAAAGTATCTGGAATGCGTAGTGGAGTGGCCCCGGTACCCAATTTGGTACCGGGGCCACAATATAAGAATAAAACCGTGAACTGGTCTGAATTCCAGTGCACAGATGGCGGACACCGGATGGACGTCTAAAACCAACATAGCAGTTAAGGGCGCAGTTCCTCTTTTTTGTGACTGCACAAACAATTAACGTAGTAATAGAAATGACAGGTTTTTGTTTTTTTTTAAATATAGAAAGAAAGAAAGAAGGTAGTACTAGAAATGGCAGTTATTTATTTATTTTTTTAAATAGAGAAAGAAAGAAGGCAGTAATAGAAATGGCAGTTGTTCGAATCCCCAGGAGAGTTTAAGTGGGGTGAGCCACAGAGAGATTATTTCCCTCAGTTTCTCTAACAGGTTGTCAGTGTTGTTTGTGCCTCTTCTTAAAACCTGTGATACATAACTACACACACTCGGCAAAGCTTTTACAAATTATCTGCGGCACAGGAGAGTACCACTGGACTGTACTTTAATAGCAGTACCTATTATTTTTGGGTACAGCAACAGTGAATGATCGTAGTTAGACTTTTAAATAGCAGTACAAGCTAGATTTTTTAAAATTTTGTAATATTTTTTTCCAATTATTTTTTGAAAATTTTTTATTTTTAATTTTTTTTATTTTTTTTTAAATTCATTTTTTATATTTTTTTTTTATAAATTTAAATTTGTTTTTTAGAACTTTTGGATAACTTGGAAATAACAATGCCCTTAGCAGAACAGACCACAGGACACAGGAAATACAGAAAGAAAGAAGGTAGCAATAGAAATGGCAGTTCCTCTTTTTTGGAACTGCACAAACAGTGATGAAAATGAGGGTGGAGCTGTTGGCATGTCACGGTCCTCTTCAGAGGACAATCTCCTGACCAGCAAGTCTTTCCACCACTGTAGACTTGTGTCCGCCGGAAACAGAGACACAACATACGCTTTAAACCGAGGATCGAGAACGGTGGCCAGAATGTATTCCTCTGACTTTAAAAGACTGACCACCCTCGGATCCTGGCAAAGCGTACGAAGGGCTTCATTCACAAGAGCTACATGCTTGGTGGAATCGCAATGGTGTACCAGCTCCTCCCTCACTTTCTCCAGCTGCTTCTGCAAAAGCCTGATCAGGGGAATCACCTGACTCAAGCTGGCAGTGTCGGAACTGACTTCTCGTGTGGCAAGTTCAAATGGCTGCAGAACCTTGCACAACACGGAAATCATTCTCCAGTGCGCTTGACTCAGGCGCATCCCCACTCCTTTTCCTATGTCGTAGGTGGCTGTGTAGGCTTGAATGGCCCTTTGATGCTCCTCCATCCTCTGCAGCATATAGAGGGTGGAGTTCTAGCACGTCACTACCTCTTGTTAATTTAGATTGCAAGGCTTGTAAATACTTTAAAAATAAAAAAAAGCAGGTTGCACAGACTGTGGAGCTAGAAAGTGAAATTAAATGATTAAATGGACCACGTTACTTTGGTGGCTATCTATGCCCCCCCAACCCTACATTTGTAGTTGAATATAAAAAAAGCAGCCTGCCTAGACTGTAGAACTAGAAATTCAAATATACAAAGAAATGGACAAAGGCAATTTGGTATCTGTCTGCATCAGATCCCCTCTCCACTAGGAGTAAAATAGAAAACTATTCAGCCGTTATATAATCTAGAATATAAATAGAAATTGAGAAAGGCAATTTGGTATCTGTCTGCATCATAATCATCAACATCCTCCTCAGCGCCAGCTACATCAATAGCCTCCTACCGATGTACAACATTCACACCTTCATTAGCCAAATCTGTAACTGGACTGTGGGTGATCCTTCCAGCATATGCAGAGGGCCCAAGCAAATGGTGGAAGGAGCCACCTCTTCCCGTACAGTGATGGGAAGGTCAGGCTTCGCAACCACCAACACCCTTGGACTCGCCTTGGGGACTTGTGATAATTTCTTTAGAAGGCAAGAGTTGTTTGCTGTGTTGTTGCTGACAGCATAACTCTCTTAAATTTTTTGTAGGGGGGGGGGGGGGGGGAGGGTTTAGTTCCTTGGGTGAAGCTGAACCACTAGTCATGAACACGGGCCAGGGCCTAATCCGTTCCTTGCCACTGCGTGTCGTAAATGGCATATTGGCAACTTTACGTTTCTCCTCAGATGATTTTAAGTTTCTCTTTTTGCTACTTTTACTGAACTTGGGCTTTTTGGATTTTACATACCCTGTACTAGGAGATTGGGCATCGGGCTTGCCAGACGACGTTGATGGCATTTCATCATCTATGTCATGACTAGTGGCAGCAGCTTCAGCATTAGGAGGAAGTGGGTCTTGATCTTTCCCTACTTTATCCTCCAAATTTTTGTTCTGCATTATATGTAGCACAAGAGAGTGTACCCCGAAGCCACACACACTCGGCAAAGCCTTTAAAAATTATATGCGGCACAGGAGAGTACCACTGGACTGGAGTTATACAGCAGTACCACTGGACTTATATTGCAGAATCAGTGAAATTTGTAATATGGCAGTAACAACAATGGACTTATACTGCAAAATCAGTGAACTTTGTAATATAGCAGTACCACTGGACTTATATTGCAGAATGAGTGAACTTTGTAATATTGCAGTACCAATGGACTTATACTGCAGAATGAGTGAACTTTGTAATATTGCAGTACCAATGGACTTCTACTGCAGAATGTGTGAACTTTGTAATATTGCAGTACCAATGGACTTATACTGCTGAATCAGTGAACTTTGTAATATAGCAGTACCAATGGACTTATACTGCAGGATTGTTTTGGGATATTTTTTTTTATTTTTATAATTACTTTTTTGTAATTTTTTTTATAACTTTTTTTGAATTTTTTTATAATTTGGGAATAATGGGGAAATAACAATGCCCTTAGAAGGACAGAGCACAGGACACAGCACCACTGGACTGAACAGGACACAGCACAGAACCCAGCAGCACCACTGAACTCAGAAGGACAGAGCACAGGACACAGCACCACTGGACTGAGCAGAACACAGAGCACAGCACAGAACTGAACAGCACGAGATATAGCAGGACAGGGGACCACCTAACACACCCTCCCTCTACCCTGATCAATGCCCGAGTGAAGATGACGGCGACTAGCGGGGAATTTATAGGATCAGAGTATTGCGAGATCCGACAGCGGGATTATGACTCAGAGCCTCGGTTTCAGTTTTGCAATTGGCGGGAATACCCGGATCTGTCCCGGATCTGCAACGTTCGGGTGGGCTCGGATATCAGAAATCCGAGTGCGCTCATCTCTAATTTCAATGGCCTTTCTACATTTTACATCACACATTTTAAACATCACTGGTGAATTCACCTTACTTAAAACAAGTGAAAAGTTGGAACAATGAATTTTTGTTTTTTCCCTGGTGGTTTCTTGCAATTTTGGCATTTAAATAAAAATATTGGTTGAATTTATATATTGGTTGAAGTAAGTGTTTCTTTAACAGCCACCATTTTAGTGCCCTGGGCGAGACAGGTCACCGGCGCCCCCTATCCAAGTGGGAGTGACATTTGTCAAGTGGGTGTGGTCAACCTAATATGGGGGGGGGGGGGGTAGGTTATCAAAAGAAGAGAAGACAAAGAATGAGAGAGACTGTGTAAGGAGAGAGAGAGAGCAAGGAAGAACAATAGAGAGGATAATGAAGGAGAACCATAGTGGGGACAAGGAAGAAATGAACCAGAGAGGAAAATTGGAGAAGTCAGTGAGACAATGGGAAAGGTAAGAACTTGAGAGAATATGCTGAAGTGGAGAATAAGGGAGGATGAAGAAGAGGAAAATCAGAGAGAGGGTTGTAGAACGGGAGAACCAAAGAATGATGAGAGAGAGCACACATTGCTGATAAAGGTGAGGAAAAACTGTGACAACCAATATGGTGGAATCGTATAAGGAAGATGAGATAGAAGGAGTGAAAAAGCATGAAGCAGAGGAGAAATTGAGAGAAAAGAAGATGAGAAAAGAGTAAAACAGTGAGATAATAAGGAAAGTAAGGGGAGCATCATTTAATGATCAAGAAGACAAACATAATGTGAGGGGAGGTAAACTGAACCAGAAATATGGATGAGAATTGTAAAAATAGAGCAAAGAGTAAAAAGAAACTGGGTGTTAGAAATTTTAAGGAAGAAAACAGATGGAGGGAGAGAGAGAGCAAAAGTAGCTGAAATAGATAGCAAAACAAGTAGAGAGAGGAGGCAGTAGTCATAGGGGGTGGAAAGAGGCATGATTATATTATAGATTAAGGTTATCTGTGTTCTCCTATTCCCTGGCAGCAGTACAGAAAGGAAGAGCAAGCTTTGTGCATTCTTGAAAAAACACGGCAAGAAGCCCGGGGGGTAACAAACAAGCAATCACACACACACACACACACACACACACAGGCTATTTTCGCACAAGAGAGACTCTTTTACTTACCCGCAGTGGAACGCATGTGCCTGTTGGCGGAATGCATGTGCGTTCCACCAACAGGAAGCTCGGCATTTGGAACGCAAGTTTGCATTCCAAATGCCGAACTTCCTCTCAGTGGAACGCACAAGCACTGCGGGTAAGTAAAAGCCTGTAGATAGAGCCAGGTAGCGGGCGGCTGCTGCGCCCCCTTGGGTTTGTGCCCTGGGCGACGGCACCGCCCTAGCTACGGCTCCGACAGCCACACTAAAGGGTTAAGGACAAATTTCACCAACTGCCATGGTTGGCTCAAGGTTTTTGGTTTCCCATCTCATATATCTTACTGTTTTTTCCTGACTCACTTAATAAATGAATTACATCATCACTGACTGAACCTGAAATGTTCATGTCAAAATTCAAAAATGAAAAGCATAAAATAAAATGAGGCTCAGCTATTTCACTAACTATAGTACAGTTTGTGTAATCATTAAGGGCAGCCAAAGGCATTTACAGCCTTACCTGTGACTTTTCCATTGTGGTTTTTTTTATTTCTATTACTGCATCTGCCAGTCCCCCGCTTTCCTTTACTAGAAGCATTGTCCCTGGTCGAAAGCGGCGCAGGAGGCAAGCTATCCACCAGCGTGCGATCACTGTCTTCACAGCTCTTCTTGCAACTAAGCTGACCACACATCAGGTTGCAGTTTTCATTATTATTAATGCTGTCCTGAGCATCTCGGCTTTGAACGCTGACCTGTTCGTTCCTGGATAAAGACTGGTCGTTCTCTTCACTTAACTTGTTCTCATTGACATCAGAAGCCATTTGAGAAGAGGTCCTCTCTGTTTCAGCATGACCACAAATCACCATGTCATCTTCTGTGTTGGTTTGCAGGTCTGTTAGTGGGGTTTCCTCTGTGTTCATTGTGTTGAGTCTTGGACCATCTCAATCAAGCCTAAAAATGAAAATGAGTATTGTAAATGAATTGAAGCTGAAAGCGCAAGATATATGAATAATCATATTGCTAAAATACATCACTTATGGTAAGTGCCATTAGAGCCAACATCTAACAGGATATTGTGACCAAAGCACAGATGCTGATTTGGTGTCTTTCTGACTTTCCTAGAAAGATATAATTTAGTATACATGGGAAACTAATCTTCCCAAAAGCACTGTCGCTCAGAATATAAAGTGATTTGTAGGCCATTTAGAAAAAACTATATCTAATGCTATTTGTAGTAAACAGGATCCAGCTAATGCACATTATATACATTTATATTTGAGTCAGCAAAGTATAATATTGCACGATCAAAATGCAATTTACGCTGCTTAGTCAATGAATTAATGACCATATAATAGCAATTGTGTCAAATTAGAAACCATTAGCACCTCTGATCATGACTCAGGGCACATCAGTAGGTAAATGGTGGGTGACGCTGAGCATTGGGCACATGAGACAATGACTTCCCCAAGGTGCAGACACTATCACTCCAACTGCATGTTGAAATGAATGGAGGTTCTACTAAAATTCAGGGAGCTGCGAGCTGAAATTCAGCGAGATATTACCGTATTAACAGTAATATTTTTCGAGCGCATGTATTTCGGCGATCTCGCCATCAATTGATAATGCCCCCTAGAAGTTTTTACATTTTTTTTTTCATGTTATAATAGGCCTTTGGATCAACTTCTATTTTTAGTTCTCCGTTAAGTGCTAAAAATCCTGTTTTAAACAAAATATATTTTACTGGAACATATACAACAGTCTGCTTTCTGTCATTTTTTATATGTATCCTAAATAAAAAAAAAACAAAAAAAACAATTTTCAAACATCTCCCTAAATAAAAGATCAAACAAGTGCGATTAAGGTTTCAAATGTGAATTACTCCCGTTCAATAAATACACATGGACAGGGCATCAGCAGTACTGCCTTAAATGGATCAACATGCTCTAATGAATTACTGTATCCAAATGTTGTGCCAATAATATATTCAGGTCAGTAAAAAAATAGAGAGAGATATTAAGAAATTAAAAGCAGTACAACACTCATGCTAAATTTCTCCAAATTTAGTATAAGAAAATGCAGTATAACGCAATCAAGTCCACATTAAAAAAAATATTTACTTTAGTTAGAAGTAAAAAAGTCGGCAACTTAGTGCCAGCTCAATAGCACAGTTATCAATGTACATTCAAGATGGAAAAGTGTTGTTTTTAATTTAGTTTCTGGTGTTAAATAGAGACCTAAACAAATAATTTGTCGACCATGGGAACAGATACATTGAAGTCTATTGGTGATATTTCAATTTATCTCAGAGTAAGCAACATGACTAATGTTTAGTTTTATTTTATATTTTAATGTACAGTTATATAAATATAAAATAAATACAAATTCTGCTATATAAATATGCTCTATTATTTAAGTAGAAATAGGTGTCCTTTGCAGACATAGCCTTTTAGTGGTGGGTCATTTTTATTTAAAGTTTAGTTTTTCATTTGAGATCAAGAAACTGCATCGAACACCAATTTGTTTCATCCTGTCATGTAGAAATGTTTTTATGCAAGATGAGAATAATCTCACTAGTTTTCTACCATTCAACCAAAAGGATCAGAAGCTTTTGGATAGTAGGAAATAAGAGGATGCCAACCTTAGGACAAAGGAAAGGTGCACGCATATCTCCATATATGTTACAGGACTTTTTTCGGGCTGCACCCACTCTATGAAATTCTCTCCCTCGCACATTAACACTCTCCTCTGGTCTACAAGCTTTCAAGCGTTCTCTGAAAACCCACCTCTTCAGATAACCTTATAATATTCCTCAACCACCCTCTTAACCTCACTACATTACCCTATTACCACCCGTTCTATAACTGCCCCTTGACCAACATTGTTGTGTGACAGGATCATTTAGCTTATGAGTCACTTTTACCTTTGCAGTCTGGCTGGGCCGACTGCAAATGTAGACTTAACCTCATGTGTCAAAACTCCCATTGTTCAATAGATTGTAAGCTTACAAGCAGAGCCTTCTCACCTCTTTGTCTGTTTTATCCAGTTTGTTTATTACTTTACTATGTTTGTCCCCAATTGTAAAGTGCTACGGAATATGTTGGCGCTATATAAATAAATGATGATGATGATATATGGTAGCAGTATCCACCTTAACTCCAATGATTTATGATTTGACTATCTTTTCTCCTCATCTCTGGGAATAAAACTGCTGTTATTTACACTAATGTAGATGTTCATCAACATCAAAAAGTTCAGTTATTCATATTGCGGTTATAAAATATACAAATTACACTTAAGCTGCAAATAGTATATTGAACTAGATTCCCTGTAACACAAGAAAATCTAAATTTTTGGCTTTCACGTACAACAATAAGTGCAAAGACAGGCAAGATATAGACACAAATGTTACAATTAACCATTAGATAAATAAACATAGATGGTATAAGTGGGGGTAGAGGGGGAGGAAACTGAGGCTGTTCCCAAGGACCCCAGAAGGCCGAGAACGAGTGTACATGACATTAATTAATTCAAATCTGCCATCTTTGACCTACACGTATTGCAAAGCTGCATCTTTCACTTTTTATTTTTAAATGGATTGTGGGAAGACCACCTCCACCATATGCCTTGCCTGGTAACAATGCATCAGATCACAGAGCACCGCACTGGCTGCAATGCACCACCAATTGATGGGAATGTTGCAGTTTTATAAACATATATCATTATAATGTAAACATATATTGGTATATTATTTCCCACGGTGTTAATAGAATAATATGAATGATATCTTAAATGTTACATTTTCTCCGCTTCTACAAATAATGCTTTAATGTTCTATGACTACTTTCTGTGTCTGACTGTATTAACTTGCAAGTACTTGTAACTTTCTACAAATGTTCCGACTGCAGCTGGCATATGATTAGAGGGTGCTGACCACTATTAAATGGCCTTCAAAGTAGAAAAGAACAATTTTGGACGTGAGAACTTATTTTACTGTATATTTCAACTCTTCGAAATAGTGCTATTGCCATCTACCGACACAAGTCATGAAAAACAAAAAACATTTTGTAGACAGACCACCTCAAGATTTATTTTTTTAAAAATCCATGAGGATTAAAAGCTGGAAGAAAGAAGCCCCTTTGATTGAGGTGCACTAATAAAAAGTGGAACAACAGATATGGGGAGACTTTATGCAAATAAAAAGATTTCATCACATTTTTTTTTTTAACAATATGCTCAGGCAAACATGGGTATGCTATGTTCTACAAGCGTCAGCGAACTTAAACAGTTTATGGTTGCCAGTACTTGCCGAGACCAGTAGTACAAAAATGTTTTTTTGCTGTTTGTTTTTTTTTTACATCATTTAACACTTTATTACCCCAACACCCACTGCCAATGGAGTTGTGTGGAGCCCCAGTATTTTTATCACAGGGCTGTTTTTTCCCCTGCTTCTGGATGCAGTAGTTCCACAGAATATGGTTATAGCTTTCTATACAAACAAGCACACAGTGGACCATGTGTCAGAGTTTCTTGCAAACCTCCACTTAAACCTTCCCAATATCCAGGGACTCACCTCCATATGTTTATACCATTACCTACACCACACATACCCTTCCACAACTTGTAGCCACACTGCTATGGTGAATCTACCTTACCCTCAGTGTATGGGGCTCTCCTCCTGCTGTACTGACCTACATCCCACATATTCAGGGACCTACCTTCATAACCATGCTGATAATGGCAAATTTCTTTGTTGAACACTTCCAGGAATAATCAATCCCAGAAACCAGGTATTATCTCACTGCAGCCTTCAGCTGGTTACACACCTATGCAGTCTTACTTTGGTGAAATTGTAATAGAAATCGCATCTAAAGTCCCGATGAGCATGCCAACGTATGCGTGCACACCTATACAGTTCACCATCAGATCTGTGAATATATCTCTAATTACCATCTGCTGTAAACATCATGACTGTACACAATCTACAGATATTTGCCTACACTGCTGGTCAAAAAGTGGGCATACACTTTCACATTTGCCTGACATCATTCCATCGTCGATCAGATGCTATGTGTTTTGGTATGATAAAACATGATAGTGGGAGCGTACGCACTCTTGCAATATCTAAACATACTGTTGTGAAACGTGTGACCTGCACAGTAATTGCATAGTGTACCAAGCTTTACAGTCTCTTACAGCACTCCCCCTCGCTGTAGGGTCTATCCATACTGCTGCTAGTCAAAAAACTTCCAATTTAAAAAGGCACAATTATACTTGACCTCTGGCCAAGTTTGCGGACACTCTCTGTGTTCCTTAATGCCTCTTGGGACTCTCTTCCCCTTTTCCATTCAGCATTGACCTCTTGTGGCAGCTGCCACGCACCCTCCTGTAATGATGCCTCCTATTGTATACCCATGATGGTGGGGATCCCTGTTCACTAACCCCCTAGTAGTTAATTCAAACTTGATGTATTTCGGCATCAGCTGCGCACCCCACCTCACTCCTTTCTCCCAGGTCCCTGCTTCAATATGGCTGCCCTCAATACTGGGTGAAACAAGATTCTTTATAGACTCTGGTCCCCCCTCTGGTCTCTGGAAGCCACAATAGTACATATGTGAGCTCCCATTTGGCTTGTTATATTAGGTTATACCATAAGGATATTCTGCATTATCCTGGAATTTTATAAGATGCTTTTCTGCTTTGTAAGTAAAATTTACTGTAGCTTAATGTTATTTTCTAGATAAGGATTCCCCAACTCCCGGTCCTAGAGCACCACCAACAGGTCAGATTTTGAAGATCTCTGTAATCACTAACAGGATCAGTTATTTGACTAGGCGAGTGATTACCCCACTTGTTCGAACATTTTCTAATTATATATATATATATATATATATATACACACATACACACACACACACAGAGATACAGAAAGAGAGATATGTATAGATAGATATATATAGATAGATATACATATTTAGATAGATACACAGAGATACACATATATACATGTGTAAATTATATATATATATATACACATACACACAAGTTAACCCGTGCATGATACTCATGCATTCTAGTCAAATCAAGCTACTTAAGGTGTTAAAAAGGTTCTTGTCATGCATTTGGGGCTAGGCCAGGCCTCCTCAGGGGAAAAGCGTTACTTCCCGACGTAAGCGCCCTTTTTTAACGTGGTTTTGTCCACATGTCACCACCTCATCATTTTTCTCCATCACCTCATCCTTCATCTTTATCGCCACATCTATCCAGATGTCTATCCAGACACAGGGATCTCTCTCAGCGGTCCTGAGTATCACACTCCTCTCGCTCTGTCACCCTCGGCAACCACCAACCACTCCCCACTGTCACCCCCGGCAACCACCAACCACTCCCAACTGTCACTTCTCCTTCAAGAAATATATATATATATTTTTTAAATCTTTATAAACACTTTTAACAATTAACAAATTAAATTAACAAATTAAAAACATCTTAGTATACCAAATTTCAGCCCTGAGTTTTTTTTCCACACACACTAAGAATTTAGTAGGTCAGTGTATAACTCCGTCCAGCAGGTGGCGCTGCAGCAAATTTCAGCCCTTTCTGAGTTTTTTTCCCCACACACACACTAAGAATTTAGTAGGTCAGTGTATAACTTCGCCCAGCAGGTGGCGCTGCAGCTTGTTTTTCTGTTTTTTTCACACACAGACACACGCCACTAGGCTTTTATATAGTAGATTTATTAGAAAACATTCATACTTCCCAGTTGTGTTTCGGATACAGGATTCATAATTATCTTCCTAGGGCTGCGAACATTGCTCACAACGGAGATGCTTTAATGACTGAAATAAATGTGATTTACTATAGTAGGCATAACATAAATCAGTGTACAGTCATGGCCAAAAGTTTTGAGAATGACACAAATACTGGTTTTCACAAAGTTTGCTGCTTCAGTGTGTTTAGACCTTTTTGTCTCTATGGTATACTGAAATATAATTACAAGCATTTCATAAAATGTCAAAGGCTGTTATTGACAATTTTATTAAGTTTATGCAAAGAGTCAATATTTGCAGTGTTGACCCTTCTTTTTGAAGACCTCTGTAATTCGCCCTGGCATGCTGTCAATGAACTTCTGGGCCACATACTGACTGATTGCCACCCATTCGAGCCTAATCAATGCCTGGAGTTTGTCAGAATTTGTGGGTTCTTGTTTGTCAACCCACCTCTTGAGGATTCACCACAAGTTCTCAATGGGATAAAGGGCTGGGGAGTTTCCTGGCCATGGACCCATCCACACACTTCATGGTGACTTGCATTCCGATCGTTTTAGCTGTGCTTTGCGTAATTCAATTAATATTTTGAAAATGTTCAGCAGAAAAGTAAGCAATTGTAACTCACACCTTAATATAATGATCATCTTCTAAAACCAGTTTGTCATGTTGAAGCTTACCAATTCATTATAAAGGGGGTTCCACTTTAAATATCAATTGTACACTATCCCCTTCTTTCTCAATCATAGTATGTAGTCCAGTATGGGTCTGTTGAAGAATCTTCTCCTACGATATGATTCTCAAGCCATTTCATGCATTGTTCAAAGAATCTCGCCTCCTCCCAGCCACATGGCAACATTAGCCATTTTGCATGTGTTTGTAAAACCTCACACACAACTCAGGTATCACAGCTGTTATCTGAAACTGACCAAACGGAGACATAGGAGGGTGTTGGGACACTGGGAGGGTTAATAGGATAGGAACACTACACTAATAGGGACACCCTACACTACAGTCAAGATATAGAATATATATATATATATATATATATATATATATATATATATATATATATATATATATACATATATATACACACACACACACACACACACACACACACACACACACACTATACTGTTCTATAGGATTACTCTACACTACAGAATATATACATTATACTACAGAAAACCTACAATAAGCCACAAGAAAGGATTCTATGCTACAGGAATGTTCCCTACGCTGCAGATAAAGAATTGGATCCAGGATACAAGGACATGATAAGTATCATTAATATATATATCCATAAAGCTATATGTGTATTTGTAATGTGGATTTAACTATTTATATACATATAACTGTGTCGCTATTGTCTCATATCTGTGAAAGTTATATCAATATTATAAATACTGATTCTTATCAAGTATACATATGTAAATCAAGGATAGTGTAAGGGAAAAGGTGGTGAACCTAGGGTTAATTTTATATTGATATACTATGTTATGTTGAACAACATTATAATATATGTGTGAACTGTGAATACAAGCTTTTTTGTGTTAACAGTAAAATACTTTGATTTAAATACATACGTGTTGTGAGTATTGGTTATTTATAACAAATATATACTGTGAAGTACTGCTGAGATACAGTGCTTATATTGGATAAATAGTTCTGTAAAGCTTGTGTTATTTAGTGTTGGCAAAAGACTGAGTAAGGCAACACTGTGTAAGGAAAAGTGCGAGTTTTATAGCGAGTGTATCTAAGAACAGAATAAGAGGATAACGTGCGCATGTAAGGCGCTACCACAGGTCCTTTTACAGGGTCCTTCCCCAGTTTTTCAGTAATGGAATAATGGTGTGCCCCTTATTTAATGTGGACTCACTCAGAATTTTGCCTAAGAACACAGCCATGAACAAAGAATGGTACCAAAGTATCCTCCAAGAGCAACTTCTCCCAACCATCCAAGAACAGTTTGGTAACGAACAATGCCTTTTCCAGCATGATGGAGCACCTTCCCATAAGGCAAAGGTGATAACTTAGTGGCTCGGGGATCAAAACATCGAAAGTTTGGGACCATGGGCAGGAAATTCCCCAGACCTTAATCCCATTGAGAACTTGTGAATTGCAGAGGTCTTCAAAAAGTAGCATTCTCAAAACTTTTGCCCATGACTGTAAATATAAAATACTGACAAAATCATATGGGTCTAGTTTGTAAATCAGAAAAGATACTACACATACAGCGCCTCAGTTCACATTCATTCTCTGTGTTTCATGGAATATCAGTTTTCTTTTTTTTAGTAAACTAGCAAACGTCATTTTGTTTAAATAGGCTGTTGGCAACTCAAATAATATGTTATATAGTGTTCTCAAGTCCTTGGTAACTGTTTTTAGTGCTTGAGGCAAGGGTGTTGCTTTGCAGCAGATGGGAAGATTCTACTGAATAGAAACATTCAGAAATGTAACCACATCAACACAAAATTAAAGCAAGTTAAGTTATTTTAAAACATATATTAAATTAGATCATTCAGCATCAGTGGTGGGTTGGCACTCTAAACTAGGGATGTGCACCGGCCGCTTTTCGTGTTTTGAGTTCTGATTACCTTCAGGTTTTGGTTTCTAATGGGTTTTGCCAAAACACCCCCCTCAAGGTTTTGGTTCTGATTTTGGGTTCTGGTTTTTTTTTTTTTAAAAAAAAAAAAAGCATAGAAACTGCTAAAATCCAGACTTTTGGTTTTTTTTTTCATTCCTACGTTATTATTAACCTCAATAACATTCATTTCCACTCATTTCCAGTGTATTCTGAACACCTCACAATATTGTTTTTAGGCTAAAAGGTTGCACCAAGGTAGCTGGATGACTAAGCTAAGCAACACAAGTGGGCGGCACAAACACGTGGCCCAACACGTGGCAGGATCAGTGAACTTATATAGCAGTACCACTGGACTTATACGGCAGGATCAGTGCCTTGCTTGCAGTCTCCTAGGTAACGCAAATAATCTGTACAAATATGCACAC